>NW_028324315.1:4734732-5334732 GCF_058129835.1 Hydra viridissima | reverse complement strand
AAAGATAAATATACATTTTACTTTTATATCTTTAAAGTAAAGTATTTTCATAACTTACGATCTATAACGGGAGGTACAATATTCAATTGAAACTTGGTTTTTAAATTTTCGATTGAAATTTAATTTGAATCGTGCTTTTCTAAATTAATGTCAGTTTTTGGAGATCCAACTTTTCAATCCTCTTCATCAGATACATACGATAAAAGGAAATCCATTCTTAATTATTATTTATTTTTCTCACCTTGTGAAAGCAAGTTAAACAAACAAAGATGTTCAAAGTTTATTATTAAGCTCATAAAAGTTGCAAACACTTTCATGAGCACAATAATGCGCTTTAAACAAGCGGAATCGCTTGTCAATATATTCTTTTGCTCAGTCAATAATTTTAAAATCTTCCCTGACTCGCCCAATCAGTTATACTCACAACGCCTAATCTTTTTCTTAAATCATCACTGCTTTTATTTTCTTTTAAAGTCACACTGCATATCCATCTAATCATTGTCTTTTCTTTTCTTTCCAAAAGCTAGACATCATCAATTTTCATTGCCTATGTTTCACTGCCATACATCATAACACTCCGGAGATATGTGCTGTAAAACTTTCCTTTAATTATTAATGAAACACCTCTTGCTATTAAAAGTGGAGATAATTCTTAGAACTTGGCCCAAGCAGACCTTAGTATTGCCCTAGATGCTTCTTCTGTTCCACCAGCTAATCCATTCGTATTTCCAAGATAACAAAATTTACTATCGTTTCTCCATTCTTTATTTCAATCTCTTTTTTAACTACTTTTCAATACTCACCAAAAGTACATTTTCTTCACCCAAAACCAACAATCTTTAGAAAACATCATTTAATATCTACATCTCTTTAATATCTACATCTCTTTAATATCAACATCTATTATGAAACCATTGCATACAAACTGTACAAATTATAGTTAGCTCTAACTCTCTTCCTACACAATTCTCAGTATTTTCTGCTTGCTCATTCTTGACTTTACAATGCATCACTTTTGTCTCACTCATGTTTATCTTTAGCGCTTTTACTTCAATTTCATCTTTCCAAGTCTCAAACCTTAATACTAATTCATCTTCAGTTTCAGTAAGGTTTCAGTAACTTAATACAAAACAGCTGTACGGTTAATCAAATTTTATCAAGATAACTAGTGAGCTAATTCATTTTTAAATCAATATTTCATGTGAGTCCAATTAAAGACTAAACAATTGACATATTAAGTTGGTCAATAGTTTTTTACTCACCGCAGAGCTTTGTAGTTTACCGTCTGAAAAGTGTTTTGTTCTCAAACGTAAGGAGAATTTACTCTTAAATTTGGCCGTTTTTCTTTTATGGTTCCCAAAAAGATTACAGATTTTTTAGCATTTTTTTTTGTGGCAAGTAATCATAGAATAGGGGAGAGCGGGGTTGGTTGTCACGCGGGGTTGGTTGTCACGAAGTTTATTACAGGGAATGTAGATAAGATTTAGGACTTTAAAATCATACGTTCAAAATGTTATATAAAAAAAATGTTTTCACTGTAATTTTCAGCCTTTTTTAGGGTGTAGAAAACAAGTTATTTGTTTTTATATGTTTTTAATATGAAAAAGTTAAATTTCGCTCACTTAGAAATTTTCTTTTAGCAAACGAAAACTATTTTATTGTGCTTTTTAAAGTTTTTTAATCGTTTGAGTAACTTTATTCACCAAAAGTTCTCATGAAATTCACACGCTTTTAGATAAATTTACAGGCGCCTTGCAACTTACATAGAAGGGGTTGCTTGTCACAAAATATATGGAGATGGTTGTCACAATTGCCTCGACTCCGTGTGCTGCTAACTAAACGCTGCTTTAAGATATTCCTTGTTTATTTGTCCATACTTTTGAGGAATATTTTAATGTTTAATATATTATTTAAGAATCTAAAGTCAATGTGTTTTATTTGTTTAACTAAATAACTATAATCTAAATTATTTTTTGTTTCAATGTGTATAACTTTAAATTTTGATCCAATGTTTAATATAGTTATAGAAAAAGGAACATAGAAGTCCAACTGTTTGTTGTTTTGTTTGTGCATTGTTTAGATTTTGTGTGTGTGTGTGTGTGTGTGTGTGTGTGTGTGTGTGTGTGTGTGTGTGTGTGTGTGTGTGTGTGTGTTTATATATATATATATATATATATATATATATATATATATATATATATATATATATATATATATATATATATATATATATATATATATATATAGATAGATAGATAGATAGATAGATAGATAGATAGATAGATAGATAGATAGATAGATAGATAGATAGATAGATAGATAGATAGATAGATAGATAGATATAAAATATCTTGTGCATAGATTATTTTCAAATATTTTACTTGGCTTAGTAAAAACATGGACGAAATTTTAAAAGAAAAACTAATAGAGGTTATACTTCTGGAGATGTCATTGTGTGTGCTGTTAAAGATTTAAAGCTCCTAAATTATTCAGATTTATTCTTGGTATTATATAAACAAAGTTTATTGGTACCAGTTTTAAATATAATCAAAACATACCAAGAAATGTGACAACCAGCCTCTTAGTATGTGACAACCAACCCCGTGGGTGGGGTTGGTTGTCACATGGAAGAGGTCTTTGATAAATGGTTTTACAGCAAAAAATATTTCACTCAATCTCATAAAAATATTCTAATAGTTACCGGAAATAATTAAACTACTTTTTATACAAATTGATTTGGTATTTGCCTTGTAGGGTTTGCTTTTTTCAGCAAGTTCTAGGAGAAAAAAACTCCAACTTAGAAAAACCTTGCCTTTGGGCTCTTGATTGAGTCAAGAGATGGTGTCTCGATAAAGTTACTCATCTCGTATTTAATCTCAAAAATTAGGCTCCAAAGGCTTATAGAGAATCTTTAACAGTGTCTATAATAAGGGCAAATCCGTTATTCCATCTCTCTTGCATGGTTCAGATTTTCTTACCTCACTTAAAGACAAAGCTGAATTATTTGCTAAGAACGTTTCATCAATTTCATCTATTAATTCCACTGAGCACATCCTACCTGATATAGCCGACAAACTGGTTAATCAATTGCTTGACATTCGTATCACTCCTGCTTCTGTATCGAAAGTGACTTCCTGCTTAGACTCTTCTACAGCTTGTGGTCCGGACAGCATACCTCTTATAGTCTTGCAGAAGTGTTCTCCGGAGTTGTCTTCTATACCTTCAAAACTATTTAACAAGTGCTTATCAGGTCTTGCTTTCCAGCCTGCTGGAAAACCACTTCTGTTATCTCTGTTTTCGAAAATTCTGGAGAATGATCTTACTCATCTAACTACCGTTCCATAAGTGTTCTTACAATTATAAGCGAGGTTTTTGAGTCTTTAATTAAAAAACACTTAACTTCTTATCTTGAATCTAATAACTTTCTTTCTGATAATCAATATGGATTTTGATCTTCTTGTTCTACTACTGATTGGTTAACGGTAATAACTGATATGTTTTATTGTGCGTTAGGTAAGTGTAGAGAGGCTTAGGTTACTGCTCTTGACATTTCTTAAGCCTTTGATATAGTTTGGCATGATCTTTTCCATCTTACGATGGATAAGATCTCTTCTTACGATGTATCAGGTAACATCTTTAAGATTATTGAATCATTTTTTAACAATAGTAGTATAAAAGTTGTCCTCAATGGACAGCACACTTCTTTATTTCCTGTAACATCAGGAGTTTCTCAAGGTTCTATCCTTGCACTATACTTTTTTAAATTTACATTAACAATCTCTCAGAAAATCTAAAGTATCATTATTTGCTGATAGTACTACAATTTATTCTTGTCTTGAAAAGAAGCCAACACAGTCTTTTAATAAAGCTATGCAGTAAAAAATAATTTCAGTCTTATCGGATAATTTTGACAATTTTTTTAACTCAGATAAAACTCAATTTTTTCAGCTAATTATTATTGCAACAGAATAGATTTTACTTTATTTATGAACGGAAATGATTAAATGAGTTATCTACTCTTTTTCTTCTAGGATTAACTCTTACTATGAATGAATGAAATGATGAAATTTTATAAACCATAAGAAATTAAAAAAACATCCAGCATACCTAGTACAATACAATAATATAAAATTAAAGTTCATTTGTTGCTGAGCGTCAGAGACAATGATGAACTCTTAAAAAAAAAATTTCTTTAAATCTTTAAAATTTAGTTGCTCAGACTTATGACAAGAACTTTATTCATTATGCGGTTGTCAAGAATTTTTTGTCATTAACCTGACCAAAATAATTATAGCTTAGCAGTTATTTTGTTACAGTATGAAATTGTTGTATTTTACAATACTTAAATGTTTTTGTTTTTTTTATATACAAGCAGTTGCAAAAAAAGTTTGTGTATGCATGTTAAAACTTTGTTTGTATGTGATTGTATGCATAAGCTTGGGTATGTAGTTTTGCATCAGTTTTTGTTTATTTGCACTTATTATATATTTAAATCACAACTATAACTTTTTTGTTTTCAAGAAAATTTGCAAAACAATAATTATAATGAAAATTATATGTGTTGGATACTCTAAAACTGGAACTAAGTCAATGGCAAAAGCACTAACTGAATTAGGTTTTGTCGTTCACGACTTTGAAGATCATTATAATTTCAACTTAGAAAACTACATAACACTTTTAAAAGACGAAGAGCATGAAAATTTGTTGAAAGAAATGTATGAAGCAGTAGATGCTGTCATTGCATTCCCTACCTATGTTATTTGGCAAAAAATATTTAGAGCTTTTCCTGATTCAAAAGTAATACTAACAACAAGAGAAAATCACGAGGTTTGGTTCAAATCATTTGAAAAGACGGTTAGTTTAAAAGAAATATCAAGAAGTAAAAAATACCTTCGGTCGTTACTTAGTTCCACATGGTCGAATATATATTATATGGAAAAACTAGCTTTTAACAAAATTTTCCCGCAAAACATGTCTAACACTCTCGATAAAAAGAAGTGGATTAATAGCATTCAACTTCATGAAGCGACAGTCAAAGAACTTGTTCCAAAAGACCAATTGTTGGTATACAAAGTAGGCGAAGGCTGGGAAAGACTGTGTCAATTTTTGAACAAAAGTGTTCCTGTGACCCAGTTTCCAAAAGAAAATATTACTGAGGGAAATAATGTGCCTTTTGTTACAAAATCGAAGACATTTGAGGTGTTTAAAAAAGCGAACAACGAGTTTTGGAGATCATGTTTGTTGTTTTATGTAGTTATGACATTGTGCTGCGGAATTGGATTTTGGTTTGAAGTAAACATTAAAATTTGAGGAGATACCAATTCTAATGTTTATTAATTATTTTAGTCTCGATTTTATTGTTTCTTGTTTTTATTGAATTTGATTTAAGTGTGAAACAAAAATTTATATTTAAAAAGATGTTAGCCCAACGTAATTTGCCATTTATAAACGATATTACATGAAATTCTTAAATGAAATAAAAACTTGATTTTATATGCATCCAGGCCTAGAATTTAATGTATTTTGATCACGAATTGCGTTTGCTTTTTTCACCTTTGCAAATTTAATGTTTTCGCGATACAATTTTTTTTTCTAGTTTTTGATTTTATTTTCTTATTTTTCTAAACATTTTCTTTAGCCATTTTTATCAAAATAGAATGATTTTTTTTGTCTGAGGTTTTTGGTTTGACCCATACAAAAACCCTTTTCCATAAAGTGCATCACGCTAAAAGTAACTTTTAAATAGAATGAGATCATTTGCACTTTTACGCAGAGTTTTTCATTCAAATTATTACGTTTTAGATCTTTAAAACTTTGTGGCTACAGAGCAACGGCATTTGTTACGGCAATTTATATTTAGTTAATTAGTAATTTGTATAGCTATTTTTATCTTTAAGTCACGGTAGTTTTAATTTTTTATCTGTAAATCTGATTTATTCATTTGAAGTCAGGGTAGTAAATTTTTTAGTCAAGGTAGTAAAGTATGATTGGTTCATTTATTAATTAAATAATCAAAGCAGCGAATATGATTGGTTAATTTTAAAAGTCTTAGTTGTACAAACTTTAAAATTTGGTTTCAAGTCGTATGTATAGTCTTGCGGTAGTACCGTGGATGTTTCTTTCCACGGTGGCCGGGGTTTGAATCCTTTTTTTGAAAATATTTCTTTTTAACTCTTAAGCACAGTGATCCCAATCGGGACAGGACGTCCTAAGGACGTACCGTATAGCTCCATTTGTCCAAGTCCAAAATATGCTTTGGGATGTCCAACGACGTCCAAAAACGTCCAAGTCCAAAACAGTACGTCTTAAATATTTAATATTAAATAATAAATATTTAAAGTTAGACTGTTGTAATTAACAAACTTTTGAGAACATTTTCAGAATGAATTTTTAATGCACTGAAAAATTACGTTCATGAAATATTTAAAAAAAAAAGAAGGTTAAAGAAGGGATTCTTAGAAAAAAATTATTTCAATCATAATGGCACTAGATTATGTTCATTATGAGGTAATCTTTTGCCTTCTCTTTGAAGATGAACAGATTGATTATAAAATTGGTATATAGAGACTGTTACATGATGGAGATTTATACAATTGGAGATATTCTCTTTCCACCATTGTATTTATAGAATTGGAGATATTCTCTTTCCACCTAAAACTCGGTCCATTGAAGGCCTTAAAACTAAATCCTACACATCATGTTGACTAAGGGTCTGCGTATCGTTATCGGTATATCGGTATGAACCGATATTTTGAACCGATAACGATAAGAAATGATAACGATATCAAACAATATGAGTTTGTCTATGAAACGATAATATCGGTTTAGTTATCGTTTGAACCGATAACCAAACGATAACTTATCGGTTGAAACGATATTATCGGCTTTTTTTATCGGTTTATCGGAATGCATAAAAATAACGAGAATACCGATATTAATCGGTATAATAACGATATTTTTTACAATATTCCAATTTATTTATTTTTTTAAATGCCAAATTTTAGTTCAAATATATCATAAATCTTCAAGTCGAGTCAAGATGTCGTTTTGCCTATCTTTACCGGTTTTAAAAGTTAATCCTTTCCATTTGTATATATTATCTAGATGTCTTACTTCACAAAAATTCTGTAAAGAAAAAGTGAAGCAACACTGTTCTCCAAATTGAACCCCAGGTTGAAACTCTCCCCACTTCTGATTTTTTTACATTTAATCAATCATATGCATTAGTAAACACAATGTATGTTGTCAAAAAAACCCTAGCTAATTATTTGTCTGGATACATATCAGAGGTTCGCCTAATAGTACTCCTATTTACCTAATGTTGACATTCTACATAATGAGGTGTAATAAAATTTTTTTTTTAGACTTTTGTTAGATTTTTGTTAATTGATTGTTATTAATTGATCTGTGTCTCAGTTTAATTACGGAATCCGTTCATTGAAAAAAGTTAATTTCTGATATATTACACAAAAATGACTAAAAATATGTAATATATTTTCAAATATAATGACTGACAAAATATGTTAAAATATATTTTGTGCAAGAAGTCAGTAAAAACTCTGCAAATTTAAGAAATAGTATTAAAAAGAAAATAAAAGAAAATAACCTCTAAAGTGACGTCACGTGATGGTTTTATTCCGATTGGGAAATGCCAACAAGCATTATCAAAAAAAAAATGCTATACTTCCGTTTATTACGTTTAAAACATCACTAACATATATTTCTTACTTGCTTTTGTGGTTCTCGTAAATAAATTTGTGATTCTTTGTGGTTTTTTTGTGGTTCTTTGTGGTTCTTTGTGGTTCTGCTTAAATAAGTTTGTGAATTGATTTGTAGAGCTTTGGTGTGATTATAAACTCAATTGGAAGTTTTTTTTATCACACAAGGGATTGTATTGTAGTTCACTTTCAATTATCATTTTGTCTAATATATATTTTTTTATATATATTTTCTGTTCTGCTAAACGTCCAACATTTCGATCTTATGAAGTTGTAATTGTCTTTCTTCCTCTTACTTCACGTTTCGGTTCAAAATTCAATGCATTGGTAACCGTGGTAGGACAATATCTTGAATCTTTTTTATAGTTTTTGCCTTGTTTACAGATCTGATCAATAAACGTTTCTGACCTATAAAAGTTTTTCCTCAGCGTGATCCTTTCCACGGCCCATTTACACGGCCCATTTAAAAAGTAAATTTCCGTTTTTCAGAAAAAAGAAAAGCAATGTCAAAACACATCACTGTAGTTATTTATTGCCATAAGCGATGCATATGGAGATCATACAACAATTCTTTTGAACTCTTAAAATAACGGTAAAGTAAATATAGTTTCGGTTCATGGAAATTTGTGGATTCATCGAAAGTTGTTGCTACAAACCTTTTATGAAATGATATTTTACTACTAACCTTTTATGAATAATATTTTACCACTTTCTTTCTTTATAATTTACAATTTAAAACTGAAAAGTCTGTTTTCAGTCATTTTTTTCAACATCGCTGTAAATATTCACGTAGGGTAAGGTTGCTAATATTGTACCGATGCACAGTGGGCCAGGTGGTAGACAAAACCTCAAAAAAAAATATTCGAAATACTTCCAACTACTTAGTATATTATGTATATAAGAGCATAATGTATGGTTTAATACATTATTGGTAGTTTGATAGTACATCATAAATGTACAAATATCATTTACAATTGAATATATTTAGAAATTCATTTATTAATTTTTATAATAGATATATCACCTACAACTATGACAATGAATAACCTTTAAATTATTTAACTTATGCGAAATTAATTGACACATTATTAAAATTTAATTTTATAGCTTTACGAAAAATACCACCATAAATTCCAAGGTCTTGTATTAAACTCACAGTTTCATTTTGAAATATAAAGGCAAGATTCTTATTTATAATATTAAAATATTATATTAAAAGTGGCGCATATAATTTAGAACCTGCTGGAACCGCTTATTATTGTTAAAACAAGTTAATACAATATATGTACAGCCTGTTGGTGGTGTTTAATTCTGCTCTTAGCTGCCCCTTTAAGTTTGGTAAACATTTAAAAAAAGATATTTTCGTAAAATGCTGTTAGCGACAAACCTATTTTTTTGGTTTTAGGTAATAATAGGTGCTGTGCTTATTATACTGGCCTAATTAAATGTAGCTGAAATGAAAATAATGGCCATATTCATGTTATATTAGTTTATAGTGGTTGCACTAATTATGTTAAAATCATTTTTTGTAGTTGATATGAAGATAAGTGATGTCCATAAACGTATACGGCATGACCAACTAAAACCTAGTGATAAATCATTTTCTTTGTCTGTAGAAGCTATTCTAGTCTCTATGAATTTGGGTTCTACTGGATGTGCTGCGTTTTTAAAAGTATATCAAAAGAAATGGAAGGATGCAAACCGGGGAAATATAAAGTTGGAAATATAAGGAAATATAAAACCTGCATTCCTGGATTAGGTTTTTTGAAATGGTATTACATATTGGATACAAGCTGGAAACTCAAAAGTGGCAGTCTAGAGCTATTGAAGATAAGGAAAATGTTAAGCTAGTGAATAAACGTATCCAGATAGAATTTATGAACCAAATAGGACTGGTTGTGGATTTCCCAAAAAGTGGAGGATCTGGTAAGTGAAATTACATAAATACTTGTATATGAATCATCAGGTTAACTATCACATATATGCAATTTGTAGGTACCAGTAATGATGGAAACACCGCCCGACGAGCCTTTGCAGACTATCAATCAACTGCCAAAATTTTGATAGTAGATGAAACTCTTTTATTTTTACATCATTCTAGTCACTTTATCATCTGGATTTGAAATTGGTACTGTCAAGTTTAAAGAGTTTTGTATTACTGCTCTTAAACTTTACATATCTAAGTATTCCTGGTATTACATGTCACAATCAGTACACAAAATTTTAGTTCATGGCCATGCCATTATTGCTAGACAGTACTTGCCAATTGGACTGATGTCAGAGGAGGCACAAGAGGCCCGCAACAAGGATTTTAAAAAGTTTAGGGAAGATTTCAGTAGAAAGACTTCTAGAATAGATACAAATCGCGACCTGGTTAACAGACTACTTGTATCTAGTGATCCTGTCATAACATCATTAAGAAAAGGTCATAACAAAAATAGTAAGAGTTTTAAAAAAATCCCCAGTGAAGTTCTGGCTTTGCTGAGGGAATCAGCTCCACCTTCTTCTTATTCTTTGTAGCTAAACACAATTTGTTGTTTGATTTTTGAAAAGAAGTTTGATTTTAAAAAAAAATTTTTACTAAGCCTATTAATTGTAATTTTGTTATTAAAAATTAAAATATTCTTGATAAAAATAAATATTATTTCATGTGTAATGATTATTTATATATCTAAATGGATTTGGGGAGCAATTGGGTAATAATTAGGTTTTGTCCACCATATCCTATATATCTGGCCCACTGTGCGATGCCTATATTGTACTTTTAACTAAGCATCTGCGTATCGTTATCGAAATATCGAAACTAACCGATATTTTTTACGATAATGGGTTTCGATATGAATTGGTATATCCGATATGTTACGATATGATTCCGATAAAATATCGTTTGGGTTCCGATATGCACGATATCATTATCGCTTTTAGCGATAAATATCGCATAATTTGTCGATAAAAATTGTATAACGATATTTTTGAGTTTCGATATGTACGATACGTTCCGATAAAATATCGTTTGGTTTTCAAAACTTTTCAATATTTTACAAAATTTTGTATTAGATATAACTAAATGTTAAGTTGTTTTATATTAGATATTTTACAATATTTTGTATTAGATTTAACTAAATGTTAAGTTAAAATATTTTGCAATATATTTTCTCAATTTATTGATTAAAATATTGATAAAAAAGTAATAATCGCCTATTTTTTAACGCCGTTTTTTAGATTAAGTTGTTAAAAACGGCTCAGGCAGTTAGGAGAACAATCCAACTGTTTATTTTTTTAAATAAAAACATACCGTGGTGTGACCTAACAAAGTCCTATGCTTTAAGAAAGTCCTAAATTAAAAATTGACAAATTTCGTATATATAAAAGAATCATTTGCGGAAAATAACTCTGTTGTTTAAACTAGATATCTAGTTAGATAAAATAACTAAATTTTTTTCTTTAAATGTTTATTTTATGTATACGAAACTTGTCATTTCTTAAATTAGAACTTTCTTAAAGCTCCAAAATATTTTTATTTTTTTAAAAAAGAAAAAGTTATTCTTTAAATATTCGTAACAATTGTGGTTTATTCGATTAAAACTCATTATTAAAGTCCGCTTCTAGCTGAAATGTTGCCGCTAATTGTAGCGAATGGAAACTTTCGCTACCGGTTTCGGCCGAAACCGAATTCAAAATTTCTGCTTCGACAACCTTTTACTTATTCTGTTTCGGGCAAAATTACGGTTCAAACTACTACTGTAATGAACCAAAACTTTTTATAGGGAGGTTTTTTCTTTAAGTTTAGAAAACTTGTTTTTATTTAGTGTGGGATCATGATGATTTCCTAATTATATTGATGTTTTAATCGTTTGTGGGTAAATCAATTATCAATTACAAAAATTGAAGTAATTATTAATTGAAATCACGTGACAATTGAATCAAGTTACAATTCTCAAATCATTCTTTAAGCGATCATCAAATATTAAAATATTTTCACATGTTCTATTTTTTATCAAATCATGTTACATACTGATCGTTTAAATGCCTTATGTCCCATAAACCATTACAAAAACAAATCCATTTTGTTTTTTCAAATATTTATTTATTCAAACAAATTTGAATGATAAAAAAATGTCATAGTTATGGAGTTTTTGAAGATTTTTGTTATTATTATCAAATATATACATATATATACATATACATATATATATATATATATATATATATATATATATATATATATATATATATATATATATATATATATATATATATATATATATATATATATATATTTGATAATAATAACAAAAATCTTCAAAATTTGTCAATTTTTAATTTAGGACTTTCTTAAAGCATAGGACTTTGTTAGGTCACACAACGGTATGTTTTTATTTAAAAAAATAAACAGTTGGATTGTTCTATAGAGATATACATAGAGATAAGTTGTTCCGTTGCGAAATTTGTTAGAACGTTATGTTAATAATTTTAATAGTTGTTTGTAACAACTATCAAAATTATTAATTCCGTAATCTTGTTAGTTTTTATGACGTTTTTGAGGGATATTGTCTGGTATAAAAGAAGGACTAAATTTGTAAAGATAGGTTTTTGTTTGAAGAGAATATTGTTGTCATCTCATCGATGTGTTGCGAGAAAACTACAATATCGATCGATAGATAGATGCATTTGAATAATATATAAGTTTTTGTAATGAGTTATGAGACACTGTTAAGTAAAATAGTTATTTCATGTTATTTTGATATTGATTTGGCTTTCATGTTTCAGATTGTTTCGATTTCGGCTTCACTCAAACTTCGGTTTCGGTTTTGGTTACGGTTTTAATTACGGTTCTACTGAACCGAAATTAACTAGCTAATTGTAATAAAAACGTTTTTAAAAACTCTCTGGGAAAAGGTTTTTGGGATACTCTTTAAATTACTTAGATGTACATAATTAGGCTCTTAAAATAATTTTTTTTTATAAGGAAAGATATTAAAATTTTAGTTTGAATTAGTATTAAATTTGTAATTGAACAACATTTTGAAGAATGCTAAGGTCAAGGAGCGAAATTTGGGATCACTTCGATGAAGAGGTCAGTACTACACCAGATGAAGAGCGACTTGTTACTGCAAAATGCAAGTATTGTTTTGCAATTTGCAAGTTGGCGGACAGGAACACATCTGGCATGAGATCACATTTGACAAGGAAGCATCCTGTTCAGTTTGCAGCCCTGGAGGAAAATCGCCATGTTGCTTTTGATGAGTTAAAACAGGTGCAATAAAGTTTACAAACGTTTTTACTTTTTTAATTTAAATATTAACTTTTATTTTCATATGTGTTAGTTATTATAACTATTACAATACCAAGATTTAACAAGATTTAACGATAAATATCAATAACTTTTGATAAATTCTGATGAATGTTTCAATATTAGGTATTTTAATGGGTTTCATATTTTTTTTAGACCTACAATGAAGACGAGGCTTATGAGCAGGTCCGAGATGATAAGACACCATTAATGTTGAGCAGTAGAGTTAAACGAGGAAGACTTTCCGGACCATCAGCAGAAAAGGTCCAAAATCTAAAGCATTGGGTCAAATACAAGCCACAAGACAACGAGCAGCTCAGAGGAGACATTGAAATTGTCAAGTTTTTGGCCCGTTTAAATTTGCCATTCTCTTTGGTTGAGCATGAAGCTTTTAAAGATTTTGTTCACTACTGCAACCCAAAAATGAATGTGAAGGCTGCAACAACATACTCCCGGTTCAAGTACGAAAAATTTTAATTGTTTTAAATAAAATTTTATTGTGGGGAGTCAATTCAATGGGAGTTCCAAGAGAACTAAATTTTTTAAAAAGCTACTTTTTTAAGACCAATCCACACTAATTTTTTTTTGGGTTATCTTAGTTGGTAACCAAATTGATATGTAACGAGAAATACCAATAATTTTTTATTTTAACTTTAGGTTGCCGTTGTTGTACAAAAATGTGAAAATCTGTGTGGATGACATTCTAAAGGAGGAATTGCCAAAGACCGCTGGATTTGCAATCTCAACTGACCTCTGGCAAAGTAGAAACAATGATGCATACCAAGCTAGTACATTGCACTATGTGAGTGAAGGCTTCCGATTAAGGATGTTTGTGATTGGAGTTTCTCCGTTTTCCGGACGACATACGGCTGAAGCCATTGCTCTTCGTCTGGATAAGTATGTTTTAGTATTTAATTTTTATTAGGTTAAAATTTCTGTAAATTAAGTTAATCGTTTGAATTATTTAGATAAGCAAAATCCGCCATTTAGTTTAAAGTTAATGTCACAAATTAATACTTTTATTTATATCTAAAATAACAACAAAAGTATTTGTTTATATTTTAAAACATCAAAAAGCAAACAACTAATTTTACTTTGCTTTTCAGGAATGTCTCAGAGTTGGCCGGAAATAATGGAGTTTCGTCCGTTGTGTGTGTCCATGATTCAGCCGCTAATATGAAGGCGGCAATTAACAAGTGCAATTTTATAGATGCATCTCTTTTGTGTGCTGATCATCTTTTGAATTTGGCAGTTGAAGCAACTGTCAAAGAAACAAAAGGTTTTGACAGTTTGGATCTTCACGAAGCAATCCAAAGAGCAACTGAATTAAGTTCAAGATGCCACAAGTCATCTTTGTCTGAGCAAAGAATTAAAAAAGAGGTAACTAGTTTGTCAGTAGTAGAAAAAGGCCGGTTCTGGCGCATTTCATGCTAAGCTAGGATTGAAGCAGAATAATTTTCTTATCATGCGCCAGAACCGTCATGTAGTAAATCGTTGATGAAAAAGGTCGGTTCTGACGCATTTCATGCTAAGCTAGGATTGAAGCAGAATAATTTTCTTATCATGCGCCAGAACCGTCATGTAGTAAATCGTTGATGAAACAAATCTCATAATCTAAAACATGTTGTGTTTTTTAGATGTGTAATTTCATGATGAAAGTATATCATGAAATTTTAATGAGATTTTTTTTTGATCATTATAGAATTAAATTTAGAAAAGCATGACATGAAATAAGATATATATACGTTATTTCATATTGCTATATAGTAAGTTAAGCATCGTCATCCGATTCTTTGACACTTAGATTCATATCTTCGACTATAATACTCGAATGAGAGATGGAAGCTAATTTTACGATGACGCCTTCTACCAATTTGACTTGAATGGATATAATTGAAGGACCGATATACACTCCCTCAATTTTAAGTGCTCCAATCGCATAACATCTTTGATTAAGAAACTCATGCCCAGAAGAGAGGACTAAATTTTTATTGTTGCGCTCTCCTTTAACTCCATTTTTTATATCGAGATTTGTCTTCTTTCTATAAAATACAGAAGTAATGAGCAATTCATCTTTTTTATCTTTCTTTACAAACATTTTGGCATAGAATACGGGAGCTGCTTCAGGATGGTCAGGCTTGTATTTTAATAGACTCAATTCCTCCGAATTGATTTGCTTTTTTCTTCCTCCCTTTTTTAGTTTAGCTGATAATTTATCCACTTCACCTCTGATAAACAAAGTAATCTTTTCCATCATGCTGATAAACTTTTCGTCTTCTGGAGTCCTTCCCTTTTTTGCATCAAAGCATACAAAAGGCATGGAATATCCAGTCAGTTTTTGTGTCGCTGGATCCTTATTTTTGCACACACCATACGAAAATAATATGGGCGTACGTATTAAAAGAGGACCCTCTTCAGTTGGATATGAATATTTTAATGGCACTTTTTGATATGCGACTGGTTTAGTGGCAGCATAAACTTCACCTACCATCAATTTGCTCTCATCAAAATTATCAATTGTAATGTAATTCATTTCCTTTTTCTTTTATTAAGAAAAATGTTTTATTTAAATCATTTTTTTCTTGCTATAATAAGATATATACAAAACCCATTTCATACTATTTTTTCATGATGTCGCATATAAATTTCATGATGTCACAACATCATGAAATTACATCGAAAAAATGCTTTAAGCCGCAGGAGCACATGAGTCTTCATCATTAATACCTTCTATTGCTTTCTTTAAATAGAAAAGATATTCACCTAACTCCTTCTCCAATTCATATCTAATAAGGTCATTATGTATATAAACTATAAGATCCATAAGCATTTTCTTTATGATGATAGCGTTGCAACACGATTTTTTTATATCCATCAATTTCATAAGGTAAACATTTGATCTAGCAATGAGCAACTCCAACCTTTCTATTTCTTTCTTATATCCATCAGGCTTGAATTCCATATACTCATACAGGTAGTCGCTAAATTCCTCAATGCTCTTCTCCATAACATATTCAATATGATCTATATTTCTAATGATGCTCTCCATTTTTTATTATAATGGGAATTTATTTTTCTTAACTCAAATTTTTTTTATGTCTTACCTACAGATCGAGCTCCTTTATTCTGTATAAAAAAATAGTAAGATAATAAAAATGCGCCAGAACCGGCATTTTCTTACTACTAGTGTGTAATGATCACGCGTAATAATAGACTTGTCCAAGTAAAAGGTAAAAACTTCCAGATTGACCGACTTGAGCGTCGCCAGAGTTGAGGGTGACGACGAGTCTTCTTCCAGGTGCAACGCTAGGCATGGAGTCTGCTTTTCCGAAATTTCTGTAGAAGGAGATGGTGGTGGTAGAGTCAATGGAAGCGTTGGATTGATAGAGTATTCCAGAGGACTCGTTGTTGAAGGAGGTTACGTTTGATCCGTTCCATGAGGACAAGTAAAAATCTTCCAAGCCAGACGAGGAGAAGATGCATTTGCTGCCGCTGTCATACCCAGGGAAGGAAGTGTAATTGCTACCGTTATAAGGAGTCCATGGACTGAGCACAGCTCCATTTCCAGGGGGTAAATTTCCATCATACATTCTCACTCTGGATTCCCACCAGTTTCCAGAGGCTCCAATGATGTGTGCTCTGATGCCTTTCAGAAAAACGCCATTTCCTTTACTTGGAGTATTGATCAGTACATATTCATTTCCGTAAGTGGTGTTGATATACCTAAACGTTCTACAGTATAACTTGTAAAACGGCAAGTAGGTGGGGATGTTTGAGAGTGTGGTGATGAAGGGTTGAATCCAGTAAGTGATGGGTGAAGCCGTTTTGTTGTTTAATTTTATTTCAATGCTTGTTTTAAACGGCATGTCAAGTGTGAAATATCCTCCTAAGGAAGTGTTGCTATATACATTGCAACCTTGTAAAGAGTTGGCATAATACGGTCCCCCGAGAGGAGAGAAGAGCAAGTCACAAGCAAGAGCAGCTTGGTCTACACCTACAGCATCTGTGGTTTCTGAATAATTTCCAACTCCAATTTCTCCGTCTGCATGAATTCTAAGAAAAACATTTCCAGGAACGCTTAATCCTCCTGTGACAGTGCCATAAAAAGCCAACCATAGCCTTCTCAAAACTCCAGGACCGTCAGAGTAGCTGAAAACTGTAGCCGCATCTGGTAATCCAGCAGCTATAGTTTGCGATTTTAATCCTAAACTGGTGAATCCAGATCCTGGTATCATTTCTAAAAAGTTGGATTTTTGTGACAAGACGTCCACATAGTTTTTCGTCGCTCCGTCTTGCACACTTGTCGGATCAGTCACGTTGATCAGTTTGTGAGAATTCAAATCTAAATCTGCTGTTCCTACTGTCGTTCCAGTCCCACCTGTCACATGAGTGTCCACATAGTTTTTAGTAGCAGCATCTTGCGCACTTGTCGGATCGGACATGTTGACGATTTTGTGCGATGTCATGTTAATGTCTACGTATGAAATATTATTGTAAGCGACTTTCGTGTCTACATACCCCTTTGTCGCAGCGTCTTTTAAATTAGTCGGATCAGTCACGTTGATCAGTTTGTGAGAATTCAAATCTATATCTCCAGTGATCGTACTAGATCCATTTGTTTTCACGCAAAGACTCGTGCTCACATCCACATAATTTTTTGTCGCGGCATCATGAAGAGTTGTCGGTTCGTTCAAATTGATGGCTTTGTGAAAATTTAAATCCAAATCTGAAGCTCCAACTACCGTTCCAGTCCCACCTGTCACGTGATTGTCAACGTAATATTTGGTGGCAGCATCATGAGCATTTGTCGGTTCTGCCATGTTGATGATTTTATGAGAGTTGAAATCCATGTCTGAAGTGATAGTGCTATTCCCATCTGTTCTCACATATAGGTTACTGTTTAAGCTTTCAGTTTCTAAAACAGCGTCTAAATAAGCTTTTAATTGTGTTCTGTTGTATCTGTCTACCATTTTTTTATAGGCGTTATTTTTTTTAATTCAGCGCTAACACGCATTGATTCTTTGAATCTAACGCTCTGGCGAATTGACTCATTGAGTCTACCACAATGTGTTAATGACACTTTGAAAGTCGTCTCCTTCCTGCAATCTTTTTAAAACGTAAAGGCACAAGTGGCCACAATAAGAAGTGTTGCCAAATTGCACCCTTTCGCTGTTATAAAAGACAGGACTTTTTAAATAATGGACAAGCTCCTCGAGAGGAGGCTGAGCGTAAGAGTCAAAGCTGTATTTTTTATCCCCGTCTTTATACCAGCAGACCCAATGAAACCCTTCTGTGCTAGAATCCCCCGTATTCACAATTCCACATTCTTTTTTCAGTGCCTTATTCGGTAATTCATTACGAACAAAAACGCCTCTGAAATTTTTAATCTTTAATTTTTTTGCAGACTCTATCAGTTGAAGGTTGGATAGAGGTTCGTTTGGCAGTATTATTCCTTCTACATTGATCATTTTATTATTTTGTTGTATTTTTTTAGCTGATCATATTAACAGAATGCATTCTGTTAATATGTTATTTTTTTATTTTAGCTGAGCGGATCTACTTACCATTAGTTTGTTGTATTTTTTTTTAATTTGTAATGTCCATAGGCTAAGGTACTTACCCCGTCTTCCAAGATGATTCTTTTATCATCATCAGCGCTGAGTGCTACTTTGTTGATCTGTTCAGTATAAATGTCATGTAAACGAGACCGGATCACATTCATGGTTCTAAGTTGCTCGTTTTTAGTCATAAGACAGTTTTTATAGTCCTCGTAAGTGATTGTTTTTTCAACCACCTTTTTTTTCACTCCTTTACATCTTTTCTCTTCTTTTTCATGGAGTTTGTAAGAGTAGAGCTTAGATCTAAGCCCTACAAATTCTTCAATCTGTTTTCCTCCAGTTTCGTCTTTAAACATTCCTATCACTTTCTTATTTAATCCTGCCTTAAATCCGAAATTGCTTATAGCAGGATGATCTTTATTAAATTCGCTCGTGTCGAATTTACTTTCTACATCTTCGGCAATGTCTTTATAAAAATCGTCTGTTTTGATTTCATAGAAGAGTGAATCAGTGTCTGTCATTAACAATTTTGCTTTATCACCACCGTATTTTGGTTTGATATAGTCGTAATGGAATTCAAACATGAGCGTTTTGCTCAGATCCAAGATGCACATTCCTAAATAAATGGGTTTGTTGTAAACCAACTTTGTCCTTTTCATATGTATAGCAACCAAGTTTTCATCGAAAATGGTTCGACTTTCAAAATTAGGTTTCTTAGATAATTTTAGAGCCTCGTATTCTTGCGTCACGAGTCTGACATCCACACGATTTTCAATATTCTCCATGGTCTTTCCAAAGACAGAGTTGTTCATGAGCTTAAAAAAGTCCTTTTCAAATTCGTTTTTAGCTTTGGTTCTTAAATTCGTATTAAGATCGATATACTCTTTTAACCAAGGTTTTTCTTCAAAAGTGATACCTCTATGAATCTTTGTCAATTTCAATCCTAATCTCTCATACAGCATGAGATTTTCATGGTGAATGACATAATTCTTTTTATCGTTTAAATTTGGAACAAGCTTATCCACTTTATTAATTTCCATTCTTTCAGGAGCTAAGGGGTAGTCATTATGCGCATCGTGAAGGCTTTCAGGATAATCTAAATCGACTTCGAGAATGCAAGGCATGGACTTCCAACGAAGGAGCTCCTCTTCAGCCATCCATCTAAATCCTTCAACGGGAAGAGGTTTGCTCATCGCCCATCCATACAAGTTATTCGCATCCAAGTATTGGATGAAGGTCGACTCTTTGTGGGGATCATAAGAATCTCCCATGTACTTATTGTTAGAGACTCCATATCTATTCGATATCATGCTGATTCCACCACGTATTCCTTCCTTAATCATCAGTATCATGTCATAGTCACTGATCAACTCTAAGGATATCTTTGTTATTTTGAGTGCGGCATCCCAGGCTAATCCTGGAGATGTGTAATAATGAGCGGGATCAAGACCATAATTTTCACTACAAACATTTCTAAAATTCTCAAACACATCTGCGAGGATGAGCACATCAGACGCATTGTATATATTATGATAGTCTCTGAACGATTGACAGTTAAATTCTTTCCATACCTTTTGAGCGTGTAAATAATCCTCATCGCTTATTCCCTCATCACAAAGCCTGGAATAGAACGCCTCTTTAGGAGGCAATTGTGTTTCAGAAAATTTATCCATCGTATCCACCCATTCATAGGGATACACCCCTTTTTTTCTCAATAGATCAAATTGGGTTCCTGAATAATATTTTGCAACGTTTTTGCATTGATCATCGGTAAGATTTTTAGCTAAACTGTCTAAAGTACTAGCCATGAATCTGTAGCTGTCGATAAATCTCAATTCTCGCTTTACATCACGAGTCTTTCCATCTTTACCCACAAACTCTCCCACTTTGATTTCTTTTGAAAAGCTAATGTACTTTTCTTCATTGTTGGGGATGCAACTTAATTTTCCACCTGAGAGTTTCTTGATGAACAAATGAGAGTCATAACCAGATAAATTGTGGAAAACGATAGGGAAGAATTTTGGAACTTGATATTTTGTATTGCAATCGCTATGAGCAGCACCTCTATATTTTCCTGAGAGATGACAATGATCTCTCACTCTATCGGTTGTAAGATCTTCTTTACAAATATGACATACTTTAGCCTCTTTAAAATTCTTCTCATCCTCCTCAGTGACCACCATCTTTTTTGGAAATTTAGTGCTTTCGTAAATCTCTATAATATCCTTCTCAATACTCTCTACAAATTTACCAGCTACATCATCTGTTTCACTCGTCGCAGTATAGGTCTCCAGCTTTCCTTTATATACTGTTTCGTCAAAGCATTTGATATAATAACAGTACGAGCTTGGAACATGCTTTTGATACTGTTTGGTAAAAGACTGCTTTTCATCAGGATTGCATGTGCTGATAGGTATGATGCGACTTTCAAAATCAGCATACACCACAAACGGAACTCTCATGGATCTTCCCACTTGGCTAAAGCTTACGGATGAACCTTCTTTAGGAAGCTCAACTCGAACGCAACTATGCTCTTTGCAATAAGTACAATGCTTGTCTAACGCTTCTTGAGAAGAATATCCTTGTAAACAATTCCTACAAAAATATTTCTTATGCTTCTTCTTCGATGTTGAAGAGGCCATAAGTCGACTGAAATTATTAATTAAACAATAATGACTCGTTGTCTTGTTTGAAATGAATAACAAGTCGATATGATGCTTTCTATCGAAATATTTTAATTTTTTCAAAGGGTAAGGTTGTTTGTCTTCAAATCCAAAAACAGAGATGCTTATGTCAGGATTGTTCTTCTCAAACTTCTCGATTTGTTCTAGCTTGACTGGGAATTCTATTCCTTCCCAATGGAAGTCTTTTGACTTTTCAATGAGCTCTTTATCCATTCTCTCGTTGTCTCTGTTTTTCATGTTCAAGGCTCTAGTCACACACCATTTGAAGCATTCGTTGTCGTTATTTTTTATATTAATGATTGCCTTTTTGTTTTTCAGAAATTTATCCAGTTCTATCCATGATGAAGCTCTCATAGGCTCATAATTAATCACATTCATATCTATTTTTAAAATTCTCGACATTCTCCAGTTGGATCCATTACTATTAAATTTAACTATGTTCTCTAGAATTTCTCCTTTGGATGTATTATATAACTCTTCTAAATCCGTTGCTTCCAAGACAATGGCGTACTTACTTGCAAAAGGAAAAGTGAGACTGATTTCCTCCCCAGTGGTAATACTCGCACGAGTCATGGTACAATTTAAAACAAAGTTCACTTTGGTATTTTTATTTTGTTTCAACATTTTTACCGCCCCCTCTTTAACCATGTCTAAAAATGCGGAAGCATCTTGTTGATTTTGTTTAGCTTCATAAGAATATTGTCTAGTCACATTCTTCACAGCGTGTTTGGTTAATTTAAACTCAATAGGACTTTTGTAAACGGTTGATCTCACGATGGCTTTTAAATTGTTCATTTTTTCTCTCAATTCATTGCCTACATCGTCTACTTTTTTCTTGATCGGTTCTGGGATGTAGGGCTCTACCCATTCTACGACATCGTTAAATTTATTAAAAACAAAAGAAGAAACTTTTTTCGCAGTTGATGCCAAGGTTGAAAAAAATCCAGGACGAGGAGCAGGAACAGGTCTTGGTAGGATAACGGGCGATGGATCTGAAACAGGCTCATCAACAATAGATGTTTCAACTCTAGTAGTCGCATGATTTTGTAAGCGAGCAGGTCCGAATGAAATCAAGTCGTTAGAAACAGGACGCGGAGCTGGAACAGGTCTTTGAACCACAGGACGAGGAGCTGGAACAGGTCTTGGAACAGGAGCTGACTGCAGAGCTCTTACAAGATCTGCTTTATTCATCCTGTAATAATATTTAACATTTCGCACTCTAGCGATTTCTTTTAATTCTTTGGCAGTTTTGTTTTCCATTTTTTTATAGAGTAAGATTTTTATTTATATCATTTTTCAATTTTGTAACTTTTTGTGAAAAGTTACAAAATGTTATCAGAATTTATAATTTCTATCTTTATACCGTTATCATCTACTTTCCCATTTCGATTATAAAAGTATTTGCACCCATGTTTCGTCTCGTTAATGGCTTTGTAAAGGGAATTGTATTCAGTCACCTCACCCGTTTCTACATTAGTGATTCTCACAACGACAGGAGTATTTCTAATATTATGAAGACGAGCATATTTAGGATTACTTTCATTCGGCTTTTCTTTTTTTGCTCTCTTTCTAGGTCTGCCTACAGGTCTATCTTCTTTCGAATCTTCCAAAAGCGTATCCTTATCGATGAGCTTGTTCTCGATAGCAATCATCATCAGCGTCATTAAATGGTTTGATGTTCTTGAAACACCATTTTCTCTTAACAATTTTTTCAAATCCTTCACTGTATATCTCATGTTTTTATTATGTAATGAAAAAAAATTATTTAAATCATTTTATCAAGAGTTCGAATCGTGTATTTTTTTTAAAATTCGAAGAATTTCATTGATCCTAAAAGGAACTATAATCAGTAAACAGCTATCATGTTAGTTCCATTAGATTGGAAGCTCAACAGTTTGTCTGAAACAATCACCGCGTAAATAACAGTGTTTGCAGGTGTTGCAGTACGGAATTGAACATTGACAACCAATTCAGCAGTTTCAGAAACTACTCTTTCTTTTTGCTTGCTTATATCCACCAAGAATATCGGGAATAAATTTTTATACTCCAGCAAAGATAAACCAGATTGGCAAACAAGCTCATTTGTTCCATAATATCTATCGTCGAATGAGAAAGCGTCCGAATGAGCCTGTGTAATTTTCTTCTCTCCAAAATTCAAGTCGTAATTGTAATTGGGGTATTTTATCCCATTGACAGTCACGTAAAAATTGTTGACATCGCAATGGTCGAATATGGACGGATTCACAGTTTGACTTTGATTTCTATTTGATTGAAGTGCGAGCAGTATGAATCTAGGAATGCTCTTGTCTGTGGCTCTTCCAAGAGACCAATTGAATTGCGTTATTCCAGCTGGTACAATCTGCCTTTCAACTCTGTTTGATTTAAACGCTACTGGTATGGTCAACTTACTCTTCATCAAGTCATAGAAATTATTTTTCTCAGTCAAGTCCAATTCAAGTCTAGGCATGAATAGTCTGAATTTCGACAAACTAATCGTTCCTGCAGCAACACTCTCAGCTCTGTATATAGCATCGTCATTTCCTTTCTTTGTAAATTTAATGGTGTGTCTGAAACCGTAAACAACTTTATCATAGGTTTCGCAAAATCCAAAAATGTGTCTCAAGGGTATTTTAAACGAAAATGCTCCAATGGATGTGGTGTCTGCAAACAAATGATCTCTCCTCACGATGAACCCACCATTTCCAGTGGCGTTTGTCGAATCCTTATACCACATCTGTTTAAGACCTTCCGCCACCTGAAATGCATAAGGGTATTTTAGCAATCCAAGCATCGTTGTTCCTTGGCCTGGTTCTGTCACTCTTTCTACTTGAGCGCCTGTTAAATCGTAAGTGATTTCGCTAAACAAATACATCATTGCATTGTGCACCAAGGCAATATTATCCGTTGCTGTGTACGCAGTTCCATCTGCTTTTTTCAATACTCCTTCGATGAGGACGTACGCCTCTGACGGAACTGTATGCACAGACTGACAATCAATTTCAAAGGTGATGTCGGTTGAATTATTTAAATCGAGATTTGATGGAAGGTACTCATAGAAATCAATTTTTTCAATACCAGTGTCATATTCTGGTTTTTCTGTTACTCTTAATCTGTCGGCGTTAATCATTTTTATATAAGAAATAAAAAAAGTTTAAATCCTTTTAGGATCAATGAAATTCTTTGAGATCACTTCATGCAGTGCGCATCCCACTCCCTAGTCGAACAAGATTCTGAATTTTAACTGCATTTTCTTCTGTCATTTTTCTTCTCCTTGTAGATTTCTTAATGGACGATCCATATAACAATTTATGCAAATCATCTATGGGTTTAACCACGTCGTTCACTAACGTATTGATCTTATCGGCTGGACTCCCCCTATTGGCTTGCATCTCTGGTTTCTCCGTCCCAGTGATTGAGTACACTTTTTCGATCGCTTTTTTACCCTTGTCAATAGCAACATCTTTGACAGTAGATATAGCTGAAGTAGCCAATTCTTTACCAGCAGATTTTGCGGCCAGGATGGCTTCTCTACCCAGTTCGCTCTTTGCCGCCTTTTTTAACAGGCTCAAAGAAGATCTTGATGCGTTAGAGGTAGCAGCCCTTCTCAAAAAATTCTTAATCGTATCCACAATTCCTCCTCCAAAAACGTTCTTTTTAACATATCTTCTGTTGTTTATGATTAGCATTTTTTAAATGGGTAAATATTTTTTTATATCTTTTGATATATACTTCTTTGTAGATGTTTGTATTGCTCTTTGTTTATCTCTTTTTGTCTTAGCAATTCATCACAAATGGCGACAGCTACGTTTTTAGAGGTCTGATTTCCAGCATGACCAGCAGCGATGCTCAATTCAAGCTGTTCTACAAGAGCATCGGGGTCGCTTGGAATAATAATGATTCCTTTACCTGTTCTTTTAACACTATTTTGACTTTTAAATCTATCCCAAATGGGTTTTATAATTTCCGTGTATTTTGCTAGTCTGGAGCTTTTTGCTCTGTTTGGATTTGATTCTGTGTAAATAGCTCCAGTGTCGAACAAAATTTTCGAATAATTTTCCAAATCTTCATCGTTCACATCGCTCCATTTGTTCTTAGAATAATTTTCCGTCATAAGACTCCAAAGACCCTCTGTTCCTTCATACCTCTTTCCTCCAACAATGATATCATTTCCATCTACTTGCACCTCCATTTTTCCAAAGAACCTTTTTTTTCCAATTTTACTAATTTCGAAATTTCTTTTAACTATATTTTTTTTAAATCGCGTATTATACATTTCTAAATATCGGGATGAAATGTCTCCTAATGGATTAGACTCATCTCCTAATGGATTAGACTCATCCACATGAGCAGGCTCGTTATTCACTTTTTCTTCAATACTCTTGATCATCTTTTCATTGCTTTCGATGAGAGGTTTATAAAACTGACTCAAATCACTCTGATAATTGACATTTGAAATGTTTCTGTTGAGGCTTTCTTCATAGATTTGTTTTCTGTTCTCATTAATATTTTTAATAATTTCAGCCCTCTTTTTAGGGTCTAGTATTTTAAAAAATGACATTTTTTTAATCACAAGAAAAAACTTAAATAAAAACCCCGAGTTGACGTTTTTATTTATTTTAAATTCACTTGTGTAATCCTGGAAAATCATTATGATTTTTTAAACATGTTGTTAAAGGCTTTGATCGCTTGATCTCTTCCCTCATTGATCAAAGACTCTTTGGTCACTTCGTCAATAGCATTTTTATTTGTGGATCTTATCTCACTCATCATAGACTTAAACTTTTGAAGTTCATTCAAAATCAATTCATATTCTGAATCGCTCACAACATCATCCTTCAACGCTTTTGAAATGTGATCGCTTATGGTGTTTAGTTTTGAATCTGCAAGCACTTTTATTTTTTCATGCTTTTCTGCTTTTAAAGCCAATTTTTTATTAACTTGACCTCCAACGATAGATAAAAAACCAAGACTTAGAGCCACACTTTCGCAAGCAATCGCAACAGGAGCAGCTGCAATGGTGGTTAAAAATCCTACTCCAACAGCACCAAGAGCGATACATAAGGCTTGCATTGAATCATCTGCAAAAGAGATGATTCTTACAGCTCGATGGTACTTTTTGCTCAAAGTCATTCTTTTTTCCTTTTCCAATTCAATCTCCTTTTGGATTTCTCCTATTTTTTGAAGTCGGTAATGTTGACCTTCATAGAATGGAGCCGTTGCTAGATCTGGATAAAGTTTATTGTTTATTTCCATTTATTTTCTTTACGTAAAGTATTTAATTCAAATCGATGTACGATATTTTACAAAGCAACTCTCCTTTTTTGACGGTGACATCGCGTTCACTATTACTATTTACTTCTATAATAATGTCATCTGCAGAATCTGAAAGAATAATATCGTTTTTATAATATCTAAGCTGATCTTTTAATTTATTCGTCAACGTCACGACTGCAATACCTTTGTCTAATTTCAACCCGATGGATAAAGATATTTGTTTGTGCGAAAGGGGCTGAAATTTTAATTCCTTTTGAGCAAAAATCTCGTACTGGTTGTTTATGTTTAACTGAGGAGGGTGTTCCAATTTAGTCTTGGTTATAATACTATGACTCTGTTTTCTTTTCTCTAAAGATCCAATTCTTTCTTCCATATGCTTCAACACCGTTTCAAAACCGTTCCATTCTAATTCCTGAACATTTCTTTTATACTTATGAGTAAATGACATTTTTTTTATAAAGAAAAGAAAATTATTTAAATCCTTTTAGGATCAATGAAAATCTTTCGATTTTTAAGATCCTTTTTGCATAGAAATCAATTCTTTATTGTTCACCCAAGAGTTGAACGTATCAGGATATCCTAGCCATTTGACTAAGGATCTGCTCTTTTGCTTGCGAATGACTTTTTCAATTCTAAATACGTCTTGAGAGGTCTTTTGCATTTCTTGTTCATAAAAGGTACCTTGTATCTCTTCACCATGATGGTCTGATATTTTATATGTGGGCGGGTCTGTGTACTGAATTTTTGATACAGTAAAAACCTCCTCTGTCCATCTTGGTGTGTATCCTTTTTCAAAATGAGACTTCTTTTTGGCGATCCTCACTTTATCACCCATGGAAAATTTAGGCTCTCGTCTTTCTGCTTGCAACTTTCCATTGAGGCTCATCCATACCCTGCTTTTATTCTTTTCATCGCTCGCTTCAACTGGAGTCATTTTAATGGAAGAGTGTTTGGTGTGATTGTAGTCATCTACCATTTTGTCTAAAACGCCAATGTATCTATTGGTGTTGTTAGCTGAAAAGTATTTAAACATTTTCTCTTTCATCGTTCTATTCCATCGTTCGACAACAGAACTTTTTTCTTC
This sequence comes from Hydra viridissima, assembly GCF_058129835.1. Lineage (NCBI taxonomy): Eukaryota > Metazoa > Cnidaria > Hydrozoa > Anthoathecata > Hydridae > Hydra > Hydra viridissima. The sequence continues at coordinate 5,307,121 of NW_028324315.1, read as the reverse complement.
ATTTTCAGTAGAGTATAACGACACACCTAGAGCTTTTACATGCTTGTTATAAAATTCTTTTCCTTTATCTACCCACATCTTCATACACTTTCTTTTCTCAAATATTTTGCTAAGAGCGTTGGCTACATCAACTCCAGTCTTACTCTTTAATGGAACAATCCATCCATACTTTGAAAACACGTCAATCACCATGAGCAAATATTTAATCCCGTTGTTGAATTTTGAAAACGATTGCATGTCAACCAAATCAACAGCCCATATTTCATCCCTATTATTCACAAATACTTTTCTTCTTCTAAAATTCTGAATCATCGGTTTATGAAGCTCGTTTGCAAGCTGATCTGTCCATTTTATTTTCTCCGGTGGTTTTTTTTCAGATTTTTTGAATCTGTGGAAAAATCTTTGATTTTTTTCACTCCTAATCCGAATTTGGCTTTGGCTTTGATGATGGGTTCAATTATTTTTCGTTCGTTAATTTCTCTCTGAGTAGGGTTTTGTATAGAGTTCATTTCTTCAAGCATCATTTGATCTGCTAGATTTCTGTTTTGCTTGTCGTTAAAATATTTATAAGCGAGATCGTGATGGTAGGCTGCGTTATCCACTCTGTCCACCGGCTTGCTCCAATCTTGATACATGTCTGTAGAAGTTAGCCTTTTGTCTAAATTCGTACCAGGTCCTGCAAAGTTCATCCCTGGGACGTGCATTTCTCCTGGAAACTTTGCCCATGGAAGTTTGATTTTGTTAGAGAGTTTGTTAATCGATTCAACCAAGTCTCCTCCTTTGGCAGACGAAACAAATTTGTTTTTGGTTGATCCGCAGACGGAGCAAGTTCCTTTGAGCATATTTCTATTGTTTTTGCTTATCGCATGACGCGAGTTTTCTGTCTCTGTGTTTCTCTTACATTTGACGCAGTACATTTTTTTATTTAAATATAAATTTTTTAATATAAAAATGGATATTACTGATTTGTCATGGAATACCGGCAAAAGCAAAAGAAACAACAATGAACTTTTACCAAGAAGTATACGAGGAATCATTGTTGGAAAGTCTGGCTGTGGAAAAACAACGTTGCTGTTGAATTTACTACTCAAGCCTGGTTGGTTAGATTACAACCATTTACAAGTGTTTGGTAAATCCCTTTTTCAACCAGAGTATAAAATACTGAAAAGGTCATTTGAAAAAAGATTGCCAAAAGAGATCATTCTCGACTTGTTCAAAGTTCAAGGTGAAATAGAAAGATTAAACATGAGCCCAGAATGCGTGATTGAAGATATTTCAAAAAAATGGGGAGACAAAGCAGACATGGAATGTCAATTTTTCGAAACAGCAGACGACGTGCCAGAACCTGAAGATCTCGATCCCTCCAAAAACAATCTGATGATCTTTGACGATTTGCAGTTATACAAGCAAAACAAATGCGAAAAATATTACATCCGAGGAAGACATTCCAACGTGGATTGTTTCTATCTAGCACAAAATTATTTTATGTTACCTAGACAAACCATAAGAGAAAACACCAATTTCATTTGCTTGTTTCCACAGGATTCGAAGAATATAAACCACATTTATCATGATCATGTTTCTAGCGATATGGGGAAAGAAGAATTTAAAAAGTTTTGCAAGAAATGCTGGTCTGAACCTCACGGATTTGCTGTGATTGATCTGTCCTCTAAGAAGGATGAAGGAAAATATAGAAGTGGACTTGACACTTTTTATTTCCCCAATGAATGATTTTTTTTTAAAAGATCTAAATAAAAAATCTCAAATTATAAAATGACAAGCATTACAATCGACGCTGATGGACATTCAAGCGTAATCATTACAGATTTTTTAGATAAAATCGTTTTTGTTGATGGGAAGAAGTATGAAATGGCTTTTTTAGGCCTTGAAACGTATAACAGCTTTCCAAACATCATCAGTACAAACAATTCTTTCAGGTATAGCATGAACAATGGAGCGAATTGGGAAAATATCGTCATTCCAGTAGGGAGCTATGACATTTCTGACATTAACACTTATTTGCAAAAATCTGTTTCAGATACGATAAAAAATTACACAGCCCAAAGCCCTAGTTTCATTTCTACATATAAAATCAGTTACAATGCTGAAAACATCAAAATTACAGGTAACTTACACACTTTAAAAACACGTTAAATTAGGCTTAAATTATATGCTGGATTTTAACGTGGACAACAGTATCGCGTCCGTACTGGGATTTACAAAAAGACAGTTGGATCCCAATTCGGAATACGAGTCTGACGACATTTCTAGAATTACAACGATCAACTCCATCAGGGTTCTCAACAATGTGGTTGGCTCCTCCTATGTGAACGGGAAACAATCAACCGCCATTTACACCTTTTATCCAAAAGTAGCACCTGGTTATAAAATCGTTGAAAGACCTGCTCATTTGATTTACCTCCCTGTAAAATTGAGCTCGATTTCTACGATGATTACAAAAATCGTTGATCAAGACGGAGAACTTATCGATTTTCGCGGCGAAAACATTGCTATCCGATATCACATACGAGAAGTGAAATAAATATTTTCCTATGTATATAAAATGAGCAACTACCATAAAGTACAACTAAACATTTCACAAGGACAAGCTGATAAAATAAAAAAAGCGATTCGAGAAAAGAGTGACGTCAATATAAGACTATCTCATTCAGATCTAGACGGTGAACACATTCTTGCAGTGACGAAAGCCCAATTGAATAAAATTACAAAAGCGTACACCAACGGAACCGGAGTCGCCCTCAAACTGAGCAAAAAACAATTATCTTACAACTCCAAAATAGAAGGTGGATTTATCGGTGCTTTGCTTCCACTCTTGGGGATGCTAGGTAGCACACTTGCGACGAGAGTCGTTCCTGCTTTAGCTACCGGATTATTAGCAGGTGTTGGATCTTCTGCAGGAGCTGCCATGGTCGATAAAATTGCTGGAAAAGGTGTCATTTACTTGAAAAAGAACGGAAAAGGAATGAAAATGACTGCTGCAGGATCAGGAATGTTTTTAACACCGTGGGTAAGTGGAAGCTCCTTAAAAGAAGGAGTTTATGCCAAAAACGGTAAAAAATATGAATCTGTTGGATCTGGTTTACTTCTAGGACCAAATTCACCCTTTTCAAGCATCCCTTTTCTAAATTTAATTCTATAATGATCAAAAAAAAAAATCTCATTAAAATTTCATGATATACTTTCATCATGAAATTACACATCTAAAAAACACAACATGTTTTAGATTATGAGATTTGTTTCATCAACGATTTACTACATGACGGTTCTGGCGCATGATAAGAAAATTATTCTGCTTCAATCCTAGCTTAGCATGAAATGCGTCAGAACCGACCTTTTTCATCAACGATTTACTACATGACGGTTCTGGCGCATGATAAGAAAATTATTCTGCTTCAATCCTAGCTTAGCATGAAATGCGCCAGAACCGGCCTTTTTCTACTACTTTTAACATCTTTTTTCGCTTTTATAGTAATTTAGTTTATAGTTTAATACAATACAAGCGCAATATAAACTTCTTAGTACACTTTGTGTGACAAAATTTTTCAACTGATAAAATGTTAACATTTAAAAAGTAAAAACATAACATAGTTAATATCAGTTTTTTATTATAGTAAATAGTACTAATCAACTTTTATGTTATGTTTCTTATAATTCTATTTTAATTTTTAGCTAAAGCTGCTGCTTGATGACAGTGATGTTGTTAGCAAGGATAAGTTGAAATTTGTGAAAATCATCACTCCTGTGAAAACACGCTGGAATTCAACTTTTATGATGTTGGAAAGCATTGTAAAAATGCGTCGTATCCTCAGCTCCATTAGAGACAATCCTGGAAAAGATGACACCAAACTAGCTCCAGTCATTCCTTCAGAAGATGAATTCAATCTTTATGACGAAATTTTGCCTATTCTGAGGAGAGTTGCTGAGATTTCAGAATGTTTCTCTGCAGACAAAGAAGTAAGCATTCACCTCGTTATCTCAAACATTTTTACACACTGAGGCACAAATGCCTGGATTTCATCAAGGCTGGTGCGGGATCACCAACAGCACAAATGTTTCACCAAAAGCTGGTGGAAAACTTGGATGTTCGTTTTCCGGACATTGGTTGTCAAAACCTTTTTTACTCCGTTGCCAACTTGCTTAATCCCTTGTACAAGGGAAGAGCTCTGAAAAAACTGGGTGGATTTGATGAAGCCTATGAGGCACTGATTACTCAATCCAATGCTTATCAGGAATGGATTGCTGCAACAACATTATTTAATGAACGGTTACATGCTGAAGTCCAAGGTCATGTTTCAGAAGATGTTCCTTTCTATAATGTTGGAATGGAAGAAGCTCCTGCACTTATGACTTCCTATTCTGGTCCGGCTCCACCTCCAAAGTCGGACATTGTCACTGAATGGGAAATATTTCAAAAACTTCCAGGGGTTGTTGGTGTGGACGTGCTGGAATTTTGGAGAGCAAATAAATACAAATTTCCTCTCCTTGCTCAAGCTGCTAAAAAATGGCTATGTGTACCTGCTTCCTCAGCATCTTCAGAAAGAGCTTTTAGTGCCGGTGGTGGAATTGTCTCTTATAAAAGAACAAAATTGCAGCCTGAACAAGTTGAAAAATTGTTGTACATTCAGCAAAACTACCCTAAGGTCCAGATCAAAAGATGGCTTCTAACCAGTCGGGATGAAAAAGAGGAATTGTTTGAAGAGGCTTCTACCAATAACTCTCAGAATTCAGCTGCTTCAAGTCAGGGACTTCCTACTTCAACTCTTACATCAGCAGTTGAAATGGATGACTAACTTAAATTGGTTCATTGCCTTAGTGGCGTCATTGGTTTATTTTACTGCTTAAAGTTTATAAAATTTGCCATATAGTGATTTAGTGATTTCAATAAACCTTGACTTTGAGATTAAATTTTAATCTTTTTCTTATATTAAGTCACAGGCACAAACCTTAACGTGTTAAACATGTCACGTCAACAATTTATCAAGTAAAAAATTATTTTTTGTTTTTAGCTGTTTTTTGCTTCAACTTAAGTCTTGAATAAATTAAAAAATCAAAATTACAAATAAAGTTTTGTTTATTTCTTTTTTTTACATTAAATAGTGCACTTGTCAGCAATTTTATGACAGTATTTAGGTTTTTAAAAAAATTATTTTTTTAGTCGGAAAAAATAATATCGAAATGAATCGATAAGTATCGTTATCGTTTGAGTTACGATATTTAGGTAATTGACCGATAAATATCGTAATGTATCGATAAATATCGAAACTTTATCGTGCAAACTTTTTGGGTACGATATTATCGTAATATAAAAAAACTTACGATATGCACATTCCGATACCTTATCGTATCGTATCATAATACGATATGTTTCGATACGCAGACCCTTACTTTTAACATAACTCGTTATTTTTACAACCCACAAGAAAAATTTTTAATTTAAACAAGAAAAATTTTTAATTTATTTTTTATCTTTGCTGAATGAAATTAAGTAGTCAACTGTTTTTTTTTGTCATCCAACTGCATTAAGGCCAGAGTAAGCTCTTGTTGGTTTGTTATTGGAGGTTTCTTATTTTAGGTTTTTATGGCTAAGCGTATTTCACTAAAAAAAGTAGATCTGATTTGTTCAGTGTATTTATGTTAAAACATAATTTATCTAAATTCAAAATAAATAGCTAGAATTTAAAATATTTTATTTTTAGTTGTCAAATTTTTTACTTAACTGTATCTCAGATTAGTTGCATAAATTGGCATGTCCTAAATTGTACCGACGCACAGTGGGACGAAATCCCGATTTCGTGGCCAAAAGTCAAATTTTTGAGTTTTATATTTTCGTCTTTTTACGTTCAGATCTTGTTTACAGATAGTCCTAGAACAAAATTCCGAACAGGGCAGGTATATACCTGCTCTAGGGTGGCCTGGGCGTCAGTTGACATTTAGCCTCCGTTCGGTACGCACTAAACAAGTGGACAAGTCGAAAAATTCTTGCCTGTTTTAAACTGCTGTTAAACTGAAGAAACTATTTTAATTGGAATTCGGCAAAATGGAATCACTTTCTGGAAGCAAGTAGAATATATGGTTATGCACTGTTATTGCTAATTTTAATTTTTTTCATATTTAAATCGCGCGACAAGTAAACATAAAAAATTGTAAATTTTTTATCTGAAATCGATTTTCTAATGTCGTTTTAAAAATTTAACGGCGTTATCCACCTTCTTTTGACAAGGAACTGATTGTGTATAGTGTTAAATATAACATATTAAAAAACTGGCTGCCATTGAGTGCCATTTTAATAGTGAGACTAGTTTTTATGGAGGAATGCGTGGTGCGACATTAAACTATGTTAATAGATTAATGTCGCACCACGCATTAATGGTCATGGAAATTAGTGAATTAACATTATTTAATGGCACTAATTACATTTTAATGCAATAATTTATTATTTTAAATATATGCTTTAAAAGTTACTTCTCATTCCGTTTTATGATAATCTCAAAGTTTTATAAAATAGTCCTCAAAGAACTTTCAGCAGTTATTACTGTTTTTTTTTTTATCTTCTAAAGTCTTCTTGAGTCTTCCAAATCTTCAAATAAGGAATTTTCAAGAAAAGATATATTCTTTATGGTGAAAGACAGTTTAAAAAATGAATATAAATTCATCATTGATGTCTTGACAGATGCAATTTTCAAAAAAACGAAACATGTGATACAAGTAGGAGAGGATGAAATGTCATTATCACGGTTATTTTCAAATTTTCGATCGAGATGGAGAGCAGCAGGAAAATGGGAAGACTTTTTTCTGAAAAAAAATGAAGAGTGGTTGAAGGGCACCGTACAATTTTCAAAATTATCCAATACTGAATGCACAACACCTGAGAAGATTGTGAAGAGTGATAATAAAAAAGGAACATGTGGGCGACCTTCGCAATCCTTTGCTTCATCTAGTGAAAGATCAAAGAGGCGAAAGACTCAAGAAGTACGTTCTACTTTTTCTACAGAAGAATTGGCATATGCTGCTCAAATGAGTTTAAGGACTTCTGGTCAAGTACATGCTGCTCAAGTTGTTAAAGATGTCACATTAACAATCCCAACAAGAGCCTCAAAATATATATCCGCTGTTAGTTCACAAAATGAAGTACCTTTAACCCCAGATGAAGCACTTTCTTTAATGATCGAGAAAGGAGATCAAAGCATTCTTATCAACTATCAAGAAATGTTGCTAGAGCACATAAATGCAAATTATACCCATTATACCTTGAAGTAGAAAAAGCAAAAAAACGTTTTTATCCATCAGTTGTGTACACAACTGTTAGTGAGTCGTGCGCACAAATTGAACTACAGGCTTTACTTGATCATACCACATCTAGAATTATACAACTTCAGGCTGATGGCATTGATACTCTAAATCCGGAAATTCTGCAAAAATTAGTACTTTACTGTAAATGGGGATGTGATGGAAGCAGCGGTCAAAGTGTTTATAAACAAAAACTTACTGAGACTGGAAAATCTGATGAAAGGCTTTTTTAAATTTCTCTTGTACCTTTACAATTAATACACAACATCCACGAGACTGTCTGACCTCAGATTCGTAATCAGCGACCTCGAAAACCCTTATATAGGTAATTTGGGAATTTTGGCCACGAAATCGGGATTTCGTCCCACTGTGCGACGCAACCATTCTGACCGCTAAAAAACGCGTGTAAAGTTTAACAAATTCCTTTTGAGATTCCAATTAGAAAAATATTCATACTTACAATACGAACTTCACCACTTAAACAAAAAAAGAAAAATTTCAGTAATACTCTTGTATTGACAAGCAGTCCTTAAAATGAACTCTCTAATTCAGTTTTACCAATGTCAAGGCTGGTGTCATGTTGGCTGTGCAGGTGTTAATCAAAAACAGACACAATATATCTGAAACTTTTGTCAAAAATAATGTTTTTATGTATTTTATTTTACAATATTTAGTGTGGTTGTTTTTAAAACAGATATAGTATATATTGTTTTACATTATTTAGTATAACTATCTTTAATACCTACCTTCTTCCTCTATTCTAATCTTAGCTAACCCATTGGTAAACATACAATTTAAATAAAAAATGTGCCATATGTGGTGATACCTGTTTTCGGCATTTTCCAGAAGAAAAAAATTCAAGTGGCATAGAGTTTATTAAATAAAAAACTTAATTTCATTATTTTATGGGGAGTTAGTGTTATGTTATGTTATATCAGAATATTTCCAATGGCTGATTTTATAAAAACCATTCCATTTAATCAGTTCTTTAAGTCCCTTAAATCTAAAATCATAAAATATTTGCAAAGCTGTAAAGTAATTGAAATCAAGAAAGTGGTACAATATTGGATTACAACGGTACAATTAAGGATCTAGTTTCCTTAATTGTACTCTTAGCGCTTTGTTTTTAATTTGATTCTTCGAGACTTAACGCTTTTTAAATTTTGAACTTTTTTAACATCTTTACAACAAACAATCCCTAAATTATGAAATCCAATTGAAAATCCATGTTTTCACTTAGTAGGTTACCTACATTTTTTAGTTTTGTCTTAGGGGGTACAATATTGGCAACCTTACCCTAGCTAATAAACTCTAGGAAGAACCTGTGAATTGCAAACAATGAACAGTTGAGCCAATGAATTATCATCTACTCCAACTGAACAAATGGTTTTCTTCTACTTTCAAAGTTTAATTAATTTAAATTTTTTTTTTTAATTCCGAAGTAAATGGATATAAGTTTGAAAAAAATGATTTGTTTTGTCACAACGAGTCATAATGATGTTCTGATTTATGTATCAAAGATCTGAGAGTCTGAATTATGTATCAAAGTATGAATATTTTATTTTCCTTGTTGAAAAATGCAAATTTATAGCTTTAAACTTGTATTGTTAAAATTTTTAATCAGACTTCCATATTTGGGCAAAATATTCAATATTTGCTAGAGACACTGAAGGTATCACCTGCCATCAGGATGGACACCTACAATCAAGGTTTGTTAGTTATGGATTATTCTCTAAAGATAATGGCGGCCTAAATGAGTCGTTAAGGATTGAGTTAGTGTGCTAAAATGATTTTTTACTAGGTGTTGTCACTTATTTTGTAAAATGATGAAGAACAACATATGATAGCTGAAGTTTTAGCCTTTAAGACAAAAGTCAAGCTTAACTAGACTTTTGTCTTATGATCATAGGAACTATTGATTAATTTCTCTACCAAAATATGGTGTTTTTTTTTTTTTTTTCATCGAAATTATTTTAAAATATCCGCAAAACAGTAAAGATACGAGAAAAATGCATTTTGGAATTTATTTAGAAAATTATTCCAATGGCAAACCAATCATCTTTAACCATTTTAAAGCAGAAAACGTTTATAGAAATACAATCATAATCAAATTGCTGAGAACGAATGTAGATACCAAAGACCCAGAGGTAATTTGGGAAAGAACGTCAAGTTTCTAAAGTTGTTATTCAACCACAGCCGTGCAGTTTCAATTTTTCAAGTCGCTAAAAAAATTAAATGACCCCAATTACTTATAATTATGACGGCTACAAAATATATGTTTACATTCGTAATGCTCCCTACCACCAATTATGCAGGGTTGCGCCAAAATAACAGCTCTTGCGGAATTTGACTGCTTCCGAAAAAAAAAAATTTTCTAAAGCAAACAATTTAATCTGTTTTCATGATCATAATAAAAGAAAGTCTTGAGTATGTTAATAAACTGTATGATTGTCATTATTTGCTAAGCAGTTCAAATTTCTACAACAAAAACTTTCACACCAGTATTGGAAATATTGAACAGGTATGTTCTCCCATTCATTTTTAATTCTGGAAATTTCAGCTGTTCCTTTGTTCAAACTTTAGGGTTTTTTTTATATACTTTATCCTTTAAATATCTACGAAAAAAAATTTAAGCAAGACTTTTTTAAAATTTTTCTTTGCTCAAGACTTAACGAAACATTCAAACAAATTTACAGCACTAAATAAGCATCGAGCAAAGTTGTTTAACTAAAACTCTTTTGTTTCCTAAAGATGTAGATATTTCCCACAAAACCCTTTTTCAGATAACTTACATGTTAAATCTATTAAAGAACGGACGAACTTTTCTTATCTTAGAAGATATCTCAGCAGACTTTTAAACAAGTTTCAAGTTTAAAGTAAGTTTCAAGTTTCGCGATTAATTATTGGTTTAAAATCTCTTAAAAAACTTTAGCAGATTTCTTATCTTTTGAGATATAGAAAGCACACAACGAAATTGTGATGTGTAAGAATAAATTCTAAAGAAGACATTCTAACTGACGGAGATCTAAATTCTGTTGCTGTTGCTGCCGGAGACAGAACCATTCTATCATTACCTTTTACAGCTGATGTCAATATTCTGACAAATGATTGCTGATATTCCTCCGAGATCTGAGTTTTGAAAGCTTCATTTGATCTTTTACAAAGATTTTTATAAACGGTTTTTCCCGACCTTTTGTAATTTCGGTCTTTTTTTTTTTTTCTTTAAGGTGGAAAACCCCTCAGAAATATGAAATTTTTGAAAAAAAAAAAAATTTTTTTTTTGTTTTGTGCAATATTTATTCACAATCTGAAAACCATTTTTGAAAACTCACTATAGATCTTCATTAAAATAGATTTTACTGAACCCTAATATTTTAAGCTTCCTTAACAACCGCCATAACAACGGCACTATTTTTTACCTTTACTAAAAAATATTCCAAAATCCTATTTTTTTATATGAAAAGTATACCTTATTAGGTAAATTTTATTTTCCATTGTTCAAAACAACTTTAGTATAAAAACAGTTACTGGAAAGCTCATAAATATATCATAAATCTTCTACAATGGCTAAGGGTTGCAAAGGTAAACAAAGAACTAAAAATAATAAAAGGAAAAAAGTATTTAATGTAAAAAAGAACTTAGTTGTAAATAATGTTGATATGGATGTAAATATGGAATCGAATATTGTAGATATGAACATAAATATTAGTCCAAGTGTTGAAGATGTAAATGTAAATATGGAGAAATCATTTGATTTTAACTTTATTAATTCTGATGAAATATGTGCTTCTGCTAGAAAAATAAACAAAACTTCGTCATTAAGACCAAAGTTATCTAGTAATATATTTGCTGGATATCGTTTTATAAATTTAGAAATACTTAATTCTGTAGTCTGTACCCTTAGATGTCCAGAATGTATGTCATCTAAGTTGTTTCTCTCTGAAAATGAAAATAAGAGCAAAGGTCTAGCGTCTTGAAGTCTGCTGTAAGAGCTACACTTTATCATGTTGCTTCATCAAAAAAAGAAAATTTACATTTTCTTAACTGTCCAGAAGGTTCAAATAGTTGGTGTTGGTATAATTGTGACAAAGCAAACCAAACCTCAACACACAGACCTGGTCCTGGCTTACCAATATCTATTGTTCGGAAACTTAAGCCAATTTATGATGAATTAAGTAGTGACATTCTTTTAAAAAAATGTCTGCGTGGCCTAACCCAAAATTAAAATGAATCTTTTAACATGAAAATATGGGAGCGTATACCTAAAGGCCATAATGTCTCGCTAACACACCTTCAATTTGGTACTTTTGATGCAGTTGCACATTTTAACTTTGGTAGACAAGCTAGTGTTTTTGTTTTAGAAAAAAATGAATTTAAGACCTGAAAAGTATTTGTGAGAAGGATGTAGAAAAATTAACCAAAAGCAATTTTACTTAGCCATATGTAAAAACACAGAACGAGCAAAAAACGCAGACAAGTAATTCGTGGAAAAAAGAAGAGTCGATATCACAAATCTCTTGAAAAAGAGCAAAACCCATATCAAACTTGTGCATTTTAAGATTTAACTTTTTTTATTATATTTAGATTTGCATATTTATTTACACGATTTTGAAGTTTTTTATGTTAGCATTTTTAAAAGCTGTTTTTCTCAGATAAAGAGTTTTTAAGACACCGGCCAGCATATCTAAATAAGTAAAATTTGTGTTAAGCTAAAACTTTAAGTACGAATTTGTTTGATTGTCTTCTGTGATTTAAGTTGAATCCAGTCCTTATATACGTCAAGAAAGTCATAAAATTCGGTCAAATTTTTTACATATACTTTGGTCCAATATATTAGCCTACTAAAAATTAATATGAAAAATCTGCTTCGCTCATATCACTGAACTACCTTCTTAGAACAAGTATGCTAAAAAATCTTTGTTAAAAATGTGTACATCTTTAGATACGTTGGCCGGGGTCTTTCAATATTTTGGTGTTTTTGGCACCTGCCATCATTTTACCCAAAAAAAAATTTTTGTTTTTTTTTCAGTTAATTTTGTTTACACTTTATGTGTATGAAGTCAAATTTATAAAATTTTTACTCAAAAAAATTATTTCAGGTGTTTTCCACCTTAAGAAATAAAGTGATAAAGAAATATAATGCTTAGATTGACTTTTGTACAAAACATATTTTTTCATGAATTTGAAACTTGTCTGTGATATTTTTAAGTCCTTGAGCTATTTTGTGCTCACACTGGATGAAATATGAAAAAATGAGCAAAGGTTGAAGAAAATATTCGGTGAAAGAGTCGTTGAGAGCTAATATTGCCGAATATATCGCAAACAAGTCAGACTAAGAAATGTTATAATTTACTGCAGCAATCCTCTTACCCATTTCAACATAATTTTCACTAATCTTTTTTTTTTAGTAGAATAATTTTCTTTCTCCATCATACCAAATAGGGGATGTCTTTCTAGAGCATTTCAGACAATAGATATTTTCTCAGATGTCTCCCCGATTTTCTCTTCTTTTTGTCGGTTTTTAATGATATTAAAATGGTTCACACTACCCAATGGTTTATAGTTGATACTTTCGAATTCCACTCCACATTTATGAAAACTGTTTTGGCATGCAACTCTCCCTTAATCTTGCATGGATTCGTTATGTTCGCGTATTATGGATTAGTTAATAAATGCATGCCTTAAATGTTCTCAGTGCAATTTATACTTGATTTCAGCCATTTTCACCTCAGGAGAACTAAGCTTAATTTTCTTCGCTTAAAATGTTGCTGTACAAATGCAACATGAAATCTTGCATTTGTACAGCATTAACAAAAAAAATTCAACGCAGTGTTAATTTGAATATAGTTAGCACTTTTGCCAGTAGAGGATTTGTCAATAACTTAACGATTTTGTTCTGCAGAAAAGAATTCCGCGAAACAAAACTAACAGTAAAATTATGGCACGTGTGCTGCACACTATAAATTATTCACATAAGCTTTATCAACTTCAAATGTCTTTTAACGTTTGTCACCAATTGACAGCCAAATGAGTGACAACAACCTTGAACATAAACAGTGGGCTTATTATAAAATGTTTTCTTTAAGTTGGCCACCAAAACTAAAAGAAATTTTGGCTAATTGACGTTATAGTCATAATTAATAACTCTACACCTTCAGGTATTTCAGAAAAGTTCACATGATTAAGTTGTAATTTACAAGATAATTCCTTTAGAATCTTTCTTCTCAGGATGATTGGTGTGAGCTACTCATTCACTTCCTATTACATACTCATGATCAAAAACGTATATGTATTATAAGATTTACTCTTAATATTGTAAGGATGACTTTTAAGATACTTGCCTCCTACTTTCGCGTAAACTTTAAGGCGTGATCATCTGTTGAGAATTTTAGGTAAGGAAAAATCATTTCTAATAACAAAATATTTCGCTTTTAAAATGTTAACACTTCAATTGAAATAAGATAAAACATCATAACAAAATATCATAACAAAACATGTAAGAGAATCTTCAAAATACGAGCTTTAGAAAAACCTCCACTTGCCAATTAAGAATTTTAGACTCTCGTACCCGAGCTTAGATTTAAGTGGGCAGAAAGATTACTGTTCACACTAAAGCGCCTTTTACAGCTGGATATTTTAACTGAAAAAATATATATTTAGAGCGTTAAATGGAAATGTTGGTAATAAAGAAAAGTTTTCAAAAAAGTGCGCTTTTTTTTCTTTTTTTTTTACTTTATTTGATCAAATAAACAAAACTGTCATATTTTAATGTATAATAATCTTGAAAAGTTAAGATAAAAACACGTTTCAATTTCAGAAACAAAACCCCTAATTTCGCTTCGACTTTGAAAATGATCGAAGTTCACTTCAGACTTGAGATAAAGATCCCATTTTCCACTTTATTTTTTTTTGTGATGATAAAAGGGTTTTATATGAGAACAACGGGCTTGCAGTGACATCAACTTTTCGGTTCGTTGTCAAGCATGCAACGAGCCAATTGTAAGTGAGGATTGGAATATTGTTAAAGGCAGATACATCCCATATAACGCTTGGGACCGTTTTGGCTAATATTAGTATAATATCTATTTTTAGCCGACTAAAGTTTAAGATTCTAGTTCGGTCGGTAACAATTATTCTTGGTGCAACTCGTATACAGCCTGCTTTTGATAATACTAAATCAAAATCTTTGGTGTCTTTTTTGGCATCTTGATGCACGTATATCTTTCAAATAGATAAGAGAAAAATTTAATGAACAGAAAATCGAACCGTAAACCAACAAAACGCAAATGAGTAAGTCAAATCAGAAAATCTTCAAAACCCTGAAGCAAAATGTCATAAAATGTTTAAAAATAAATTTCTTGAAAAAAAATTTTCAACAGATCAACTTGATTATTCCTAAATAAAGATTTGATAAAAATAAAACCAACACTTTTAAACTATTTTGTTGTTCTTTAAACATATGACCTGATACAATGTGCCATGTTGCCAAATACGTGATGCAGTGGGCATATGATCAATCGTACGCCCCACTTTGCACACTTTTTTTTTCCTGGATGGTCAGGAAAGTCTTTCGTATGGCTTTTATTCATTGAACTGCATACTTTAAGAGCTAAGTTCTAAATTGCAGGACACCCATTCAACAAGTTCTTTTCTTAAAAAAAAAACAAACGAAACTCACCCTTAAGGATTTCAAGCAGTCGTAAGGTTGTCGTTTCGAGTAATCTTGCTCAATAATTTCATTTTCCAGATTTACGCCAGCAGGAACCACATATAAGAGATAACTCTGACGGTCTTCTCTTTCTAGACTTACTTCAACCCATTCATAATGCAGAACAGGGATCCCAACAACAACGCAATAAAGAAACTAGAAAATGACAGTATGCTTTATAGAGATGATTTTTGTTTCAAATTTTTGAGGGTGAAAAATAATACTGCAATAATTGAAAACTATGAATGACAAAACCAAAAAAAAAACCGCACCAGAGATAAGTCTAGATAAGTCTAAAATAGAAAACTAACAATGTGTGAATTAGATGGACCATCAGATATGCAAACAACATTCGTAGAATTTTGAAACTCTGTAGTGTGAATATCTGTGATGATTTCACCACCATTTAACAATATAAGGTTGGTTATATAATCTTTATCAATGCGCTCGTCACCCTCGTCTAGTTGTCGATTAGGTTCTAACGAGAAGCAATATTATTTATAAATATACATTTGTTTATAATTCCATGATTATATCTGGCTATGTTTTAGATGTTATAAAATGATAAAGAATGCAAAGTGCGAGATATTTAAGGAAACTTTGTCCAAACAATAAATATTCAAGCCATTGAAAAGTCACCTGCAGCTGTAATCAGAAATAGCATATTTTGAAAAATAGGAGGTTCCTCATTTATAGAGCTGCTTAACAATAGAGGAACTTCAGTTGGATACTTTCGCTTGATCCCCCTTGTTATCACCTTTAATATAGTTTTTTTAAATGTCACAAGATATCATGTTACAAGATATTCTTAAAAAAAAAAGTAAATAATAATTCTGATGACATTAATGATAAATCTGTAACGCCATTTTAAAACAATTCTTTAGATAATTTTTATTGTATTTCAGAAAAGCTGCCATCTTTTTCTGTTCCAGATAAAAACTTTCAGACCATTTTCTAAAAAGGTTGAGATATCTCTTTAGAGATAAAGATAGCGGCAGTAAATTTCTATTAGGACATATGGTTAAAAAGATTTTATTTTCAGCAATTACAATGTCTCACTATCAGCTTTGTTGTTGCATTATTTTCAATATTCTTTGAATGTTTTGTGATGTTCAAGATTACAAAAACTTATTCAACTAATGACCCTATCTTAATCTCCTCCCATTTTCTTTACTTTTAGACAGTGGATCGATAATGAAAATTTATGAAATTCTAAAAACTTTGTTCATAAAAATCTAATCAAGTAAAATTTTTTAAAATGATTTTATAGTTTGACCTTTTTTATTTCTTCATAGTCATGCGTCAGCAATCCATCAACATGAGCTTTTTTGAAACAGATAAAACTTCTTTGAACAATTCGACTGCCAGTAAAATTAACACAGTAGAAATGTTGATTATTCACACTAAAATTAACATAGCAGAAGTTTTTGTTGTCCACACTACAACTGCAAAACTAAAGCGGTAAATAAGTTAAAACTGTTGGTAAAACAAATTGCTCATAGATTAAAAAGTAATGATTTTACATTTATAAAACTTTTCATTCCCCACCCCCTCTCAATTTCAATTTTTGAATTAACAAGTTGACTGTTAAATATAGCAGTAAAATCCAAAATTATAATATCATGGTTCAATTCTTAAAATAATTTCAAAAATTTGAATAATTTTAAAAATGAGAGTTGACAAGAAAAAAAAAATAAATAAAGTTGAGACTAAAATACTTAAACAACCGTTTAAAATAAATGAAAAGAACCATGTTTCACATAAATGAAAAGAACCATGATTCTTTTTTCCTCTCATAACTACATCAGTGTGCAGTTCTATGTTGTTTTAGGTTAGGTTGCTGTTAAAAAGTCTTTGAGATATATCAAAACAAAAGGAATCCTTACGTATCTGATGCATAAATGTCACCATCATAGTAACTGCCATCAGATAACTTGACAGATACTTTAAGCCATTTTTTAAAAAGCTGAAGGTTTATAACTTCATTTAATGGAACATCAAGCTCTCCTGATCCATCATCAAAAGATACAGTCACTCTAAAAGTAAAAACAAAATCAAAACCTTATAATACCATGAATAATAGGGCTGGTAGATTAATTGGTATTTTACATTAATCGATTAACCATTAAATTTCGAAAAATTAATCGATTAATTTTCGATTAATTTTTAAAAAAATGTGTTTATAACTTAAAAAAAAGTAATTTATATTTTTTATGATTTTATTTCTCTTTTAATCAGAAATGATCTTAAAAAACATAAATTATCAACAGTATCATCGTTTAAGCTAGTTCTTAAATTAGTAACAAATAAACCAGCTGCACTAAAACTTCTTTCTGCTTCTATAGAAGACGGGGGAAGACTTAGCATGGCATTATAAATCTTTTCTAAAGAACTTGGCCTGTTTCCAGTGCTTTTGAGAACTGCAATTTCACATTTAATGCATGTCAAAACTTCTTGAGGGGAAGATTTAAAAGTTATCCCTTTAGTTTTTCCTGCTGCTGAAGCTGTATTAGCAATTATTTCTGCTAATTCTTCACCTTTAGTTTTTTTTCTTAATGGTTCTTCATTACAAGTGAACTCAGACTGATATGCTGCTTCTACTTCCTCATGTAGAAATAAACGTAGGTATATTTCTCTAGCAGTTTTAGCAATTTTATTTTTAGGTGGGTATTTCAAAAGATTATCTGGAAATTCTGAGTCTGATTTATAGTCAGTTGGGTTATGTAAAAAGCACAGTAAACCAGCAATATTACAATTTCTTCTTTCAACAATTCTCTCCGAGACAACAGTAAATAATTTTTGACCAATGTTAGTATTTTGTTCTTTAAGATTTTGTAGTAAAAACAAAATAATTTTATCAGATTTTATCAGATCACAGTCTCTTTTCCCTAGTTCCATAACACTTAACTCTACAACATGTAGAGCCTGAACAATATCAGAAATGTGTTTTATTTCTTCTTCTTTTAAAATTAAATCTGTTCTAGATATATCAACAAGAGCCTTTGCAATAACATTTTTTAATTTTAAGAATCGTTTTAACATACTTATTAGCGAATTCCATCTTGTTTTAGTATCCAAAATAGGCTTGAGTTCTTTTCCTAAATCTGTTCTACAAATACTTTGAAGGGAATCATTTTTAAGTGGAGATTTTCTAAAAAGTTTGACTATTTTACGAACCTTCCATATGATAATGCCATAGTCCTCATTAAACTAGATTTCCTGTGAAACAGAGCTATTACTTTCCTCATTCCAGCATTCTTCAGTGTTGTTTTCATCATCAGGGTCAGAATCAGATGTTTCATTTTCAATCTCATCAGTCATTATTTCTTCTTGAGTTGTTTCTATTTCTAAGCATTTTTTCTTATAAAGAATATGACATACAGCAAGATGAATTCCATGGCAGTAGCAAAGTTGGTGTATAACTCCCATTTCTCGTCCCATTTTTTTCATTACTGATGCACTGTCAGTAACACATCCAAAAACATCATTGATCAAATTTAAGCCAAATTCATTTAATTTCTCAGTAACAATATTAATAGCTCTTTCTGAAGGCAAAGAACCATTTATTCTAATCATTCCAAGACCATAGTGACATTTGTCTGAACAATGTACATTGAGACATAAATACCTTCTAGTTTTACCAAAGTCCACTCATCAAGAGAAATTGAAAACCTTTCTCCTTTTAATTTTTTTTGCTGAAGCTCTTGAACAACTTTTAACTTAATTGAGTTTGCGTAGTTCATAACAATTGTCTTTATAGCATGTCGATCATCAGGGATTTTAAGTCCTTGAGCTTTCCAGCCATTTTTAATATCTTTGCTATTGGCCAAAGTTGCAAAAGGGATACGATCAACAGCAGTTAAACGAGCTAATACATCTTCAGCTTTGCTACCTATATTATTACAATAGGTAGCAATACTTGGCTGTATATTTTTAGACTTCTCTGAAATAGCTTTTGTCAAATGAATTTTATGTTTGTGCTCTAAATGATACAAGAAACTTGAAGTTGATGAATGGAATTTAAGTTCAACTGAACAATGTTTGCACTTGTATGTTGATTTACCTTTATTTTCCAATAAAAAGTGTTTCCAAACTTCAGAGCGGTTTTTTCCAAACGTCATTGTAAATGGTGGTTAAGAAACGGCACTATGAAAAAAGCATTGTTTTTGTTTGTTTATAATAATATTTGACCGGATGCTGGAAAATAAAGGCAAATCAACTTACAAGTCTTGTTCGTTAAAAAAACGCTTGTAAATGTTCGTAAAAATCTTTGAAACAAAAAAACCCAAAGTTGTTATATTAAAAAAAAAAATTAATCGATTAATCGTCTGTTAATTAATCGATTAATGATTAATGGTTTTTAATCGATTAATCGTTTACCACCCCTAATGAATAACAAAAGATTAGCAAAACAGGAACACTAATATCTGGAAGTTGTTTCTAAAACGAATAAACACCTAGCATAAAACAGTTGGTTGTAAACTTGAGTAGATATTAAAACTGTTGAGATTTATTGACTCAAGGACCTACAATACTCAATTTAGAAAAGTTAGAGAGTAACTTTGGAATGATCTTTGATGAACTTTGTAGAAATATAATAATATTCAGTATTGAAAGAAAAAACAATGAAAATAAAATACAGAGATTGATAAAGAATCTCTAGAATGTGAGACAATTAAGCTATGATATTTACCGTAGATTTCCCTAATTCCGAACAAAATAGTACTTAAAGTTGAATAACTCTGCTTGCTTTTTGAATTTCATATTAATTTTTTTAAGAAAATAAACTGGAACCGAAACTGAATGAAACCATATTAAGCAACAAGTATATTTATTATAAAAATATTGTTAATTTTAATTTCAAAAAGTAAAGTTTTTGTTTGAAATTAAGAACATGTGTTCCTAATTCCAAAAAGTGCATTCCGAATTCTGTTCAGAAATGGGGAAATATTTTAATTATGCAGAAAAGTGCTGTTAATAAGATATCTTACAAAGTATTGCTAATTTTTGACTTTTTTTTCTATAAAGAATCATATTCTACATAGAACAGTACACAACTTAGATTTTTTTTTTTTTCTTTCTTAAGTTGGTTTTATGTTATTGGTTTTTCAGGGTTTTGAAAAGTGTTTTGCTTGCAATTAAAAAATTTAATTGTATCAATATATTTTTGAATATATATATTTTCATATTTTCATTACCCTAGTCTTCCATTTTATTAATCAGTTTTCCTCTTAAAAATCCCATAATAATAAAAGGTGTAGCAAAAAGTGAACTAAAGCTGTTCATAATTAGGGACTGTAATTAAGGATATCTACAGTATAAGATACATTTATATAGTACGTTGGGGATAGTCCATATATAATTCAGTTCTCAGTAATGCACACCCAAGTGTGACTTTCTTACCCATCAATCTTTTTTGATTTTTTTTATCAGCATTGCTGTAATCTTTGTTCCTCTTTCAGCAAAGAAATTAACCAGTTTAAAATATGCATTATTTATACTAATTCTTTCTGTGTTCTGGTGATAGCACTCAAAATCTCAAATAAGATTCTAGAGTTAGAGGTAATAAATACCATCAACGCCTGTGTAGCAATGACAAAAGTTGAGTGTTGAAGATGGATGGTCTGTTTTAGCTTATACATATGCAGTTGATCATTAACATCTTTTAACTGGAATCAATAAATTCAATCTAGTAACTATTCTTTAGTACCAATGCTTTAACTTAATCCTGTTTAATGACATGATTATGCTATTCAGACATGGCATAGAAAACAATCATTGATAGGTACAATAATTACATAAGAAGCCTGGAAAGATGCCTAAATGTATACTTCACAGATAAACAAACAGAAAACTTTTTTTACCAGATTTTAGTTTGATCAGAGAACTAAAAATATAATTTTTAATTACAGTTTTAAATTATCTTTCGTCGAGATTTTAACACAACCTTAAGGAATCATTAAATTTTGGGCAACAAAAGTTAACGTAATTTTATTTTTGTTATATTAAATTTAATTTGTTTTCCTCTATTTAATAATAGCTTCAAAAAGAAGTTTAAAATTTAGTTTAAAATTCATAAAAAGATAAAAACAACAAAAACATTTTCAGAACTCTCTTTCTGTGTTGTGTAATTCACAAAAATGCTCCTACAATAGTTTACATTTGCACCATTTCACATTGATTTTTTTTTGTTTAAGAGATTTAAAAAAGCAATGGCACCAGCACTCAAGCTAGCAAACTAAAAAAAGTATTTGATTGTTTATATTTTGGTAATGTTTGTTTGCACTTAGAAGTTTTGTTGAATGACGACAACAAGCTCTGAGAGTCTTATGTGCTGATGAATTTCAATTTGTCTCAACAAAATTGAGCTTGTAAACTTAGCAATATCTACCGAATGTTTTTTGTCAAAAGTCTTTTGGCAAATATGAATCCAATATCCTTAGAATAACTTAAACAAAAGAATATCTGAAACTTGGATTGTGCCTAATAACATGGATGACCTTCTTAGCAAAAGTTACTATGAGATGCCTACAAGCAAAAGCATATTGTATCAGAATACATAAACCTGTAAACTGTTTGTCTGTACTTACCTAGTGCTGGAGGTATGTTTAAAAAAACACTTTGGTTCTGTTTCAACACCAGGTACAATAAGAGGCAGCATATCTACCTTCTCCTTTCTGTTGTCATTAGGGAACAGCACTGTGCCAGTGGGTAATTAACACTAAATTGAGGATGAACTTATTCCATGTGCCAGTTGCTTACTCCTAACATTACAATTAAATGGGCTATGACAGTGAGCAACATGAATGTCATAGCCAAGAGTATCTTCTGTGTCTAGGATACAAAGTGCTTTAAGCTTGTACTAGATAATTGCTGAATTTCTAATTTTTAGAAACTGACTCTTCTTCACTTGAATCTCTTTTATCTCTTTCATCTGTCTCATTGTATTACTGTAGCTCATGTATCCAGCTAGTTGAACTTCAATTCCTTTTTTCTTTTTGAAGCTCCCCCTCTTTCCAATTACTTTTACTTCTTTAAAGTTATATATGTAAAGTTATATATAAAATTAATTTGATAGCATTTTAAAAGAAATACTTACAGCATCATTATGCTGTTTACATAATTTTCATTCAGTAACTTAAAAGTAAATAAAGTAAATTTAAAAAAATAAAAGAATATAAAAGTAGTCAAAGGCATAATCATAATACAAATGTTATTATACAAATATACTATAACACTATTACCAATAAATTGTTATTGTACATATTTTTCTGACAGTCTTATTCCAATCATAGTTTAATATTTTTATTACTATCAGAATACTTATTTAACCTGCCTACAATAAGTCTCTTTTTTCGGTTTAGTTCACAACTTTTGAAAGCAATTAACAAAGTATTATGTTAATATATTAAAATATCATACAAACCAACAGTTAAACCTTCTAAAAATACAATTGTAAAACAAAACAAAATTTTTGCATGTAGCATCATTATATCTTTAATTATTCCTTTATAGATATTTTGGGCCATAATGCGCCTTGAACTCAATAGATTGGACCTACTGCATCACAGCTAAAACATGACCAAACTTTTACTAAACCACCACCATGGTTTATTGTAGGAACTTGGTGCTTAACATCATTTCAAAGACCTATTGGATGTCGAACATATTTAATGCCATCAGGACCAAACATTAAACTTTGACTCATCACTTGATAGTATTTTTGGCCATTGGTTTGCTGTCCAATTTAGATGTTCTTTAGCAAATTTTAACCGTACACTTTAATTTTTTGTAGAAACAAAAGGTTTTTTAATAGGACGATGGCCAAAAAGGTTGTTTTGTCTTAAGCGACGCTTTACTGTTGCATAAGAGCAAGAAATTTGATGTGACTGTCTAAATTCTCTATGAATTTCTTTTGCACTCTTGCGCGGATCTACCTGACTCTGTTGAAACATGGAAGTGACTCCATTGTTGAAAAACTTTTTATTTATAAACAACTGTTGAATGCAGAATGTTGCAATCTTACCATTATTAGATACTTGTATAATCAATTTTTTCGCTGCCTTGCTTAAATATTTGTTATGCTCAAATGCAAATTATTGATCATTGATTATTTTTATAAAACTCTTTCAGAAAAAAAAAGTGAGAATAGTCTAAGTTATATCAAAATTGTTTAAATTTAGTTTGTCCAATTACTTGAGCCAATCATTTCCACAAAATTTTGAGTAATTACTCCCAAAGGGAATTTTTGTTTTGTTTTTCATAATTGTAGTATAATTTGACACGCTTATGCAAAATTTCATTTAAAAATATTAACTTAATGAGAAAATATAGCAAAAATGGTGTTCGTCCTATTGCTTTTGGATATATAACTAGAGAAGCTTTAAAAAAAAGTAAGTTGACTTACAAATTAAGTTGCCTCTTCACTTTTAAGACCACAGCAGGATAGTAACAATCATCAAAATAAATGGCAAATACTTTTTCTCCTTTCTTAACAAGATTCATTTTACACCTAGTATTCTAAAAAATTTACATGGAATTACATTTAAGCAATTTTATGCTTTCTTAGTGTTTAAGGTCATGCCAACTATTAGACATGCTGTGGTAATAATTTGACTATTTCTACTGTGATTAAAAAAGAATATTACTCACCATCTTCTAGCATAAAGTTTTCAGCAATAACAAACTCAAACAATTGTTAGTTACCCTAATTGCTGTTTCTTTAGGTGGTGATTCCATTGGATAATTTGAAGAAATTTTCTCTAATCTTGAGGAACATTGAGGATGGTCTTGATCTTGACTACTAATACATGGGAGCTTCGAATTGGAACTAAAAAGTTGTTTAGTGCTTTAATTATTATTTAACCTAATTTCCTAAAGCTATCTTTTAAGACTTTTATTTAAATCTTTAAAATCTTGTAACATGTCAACCACAGAACTAGTAGTCTTAGTAGCAAATATTGAATTTTTACAGTGCACAATCATACATAGTAATAACAAATAATTAATAATTACAAGTGTAAAATATAACTTCTATGGTCATTAGGTACCAGTAACTTACTTTTTTTTTTATTATTTACTATTATTACTATTTAGTCTGAAAATCAATAAACCAACAGTTAATCATTTTAATCAGATATAATTATAATACTGTTTTTCGGTTCACTTTTTTCCCAAAGGCTTGACAAAATATTTCCTATTTCAGGATAATGAAACTGGAAATTTTGTTTCCAAAATTAAATTTGAATGCTTTAAGACATTATTTAGGATTTTTCCAGAGCTATGGTGGCATTTTAAAGAAACTATTAAAATAACTAATCAAAAATTAATGTTGTAAATATAAGATTGGCAAAAAAAGATTTACTTAGCAGCTGTAGAATACAGGTGGCAAAATAATAAAACTGAGAAACAGGTTTGCATAGAACCAGTTATCCTAACAGCACCAGTCCTTCCTGCATAATTACTGTTTAACCCATGAGAATATCCAGACATTGTGACTCAAAGAATGTACAAGCAGAACAAGATATTTGAATGTTGTGTTTTAAACATCAACAAATGCAGACAACATTTATACAAGATCACTATTACTAATTTAATAAGACCTTGTTCACAAGAAACTTTTATGACATTACTTGAGACTTACCACTTTCCGTAGTAGTAGTAGTAGTAATAATATTTTATAATAACAACCATAAAAAGAACTAATAAAAATAGCGATGATGATAAAAACTGTTAAAAACATGCTCCAGTGCTAACAGGACATGTCAGAAGACAGAACATTTTATTCCTTAATTAAGTTTAATGATAAATCAATAATTTTCTTGCAACTCCTCTACAAGAGTTACCATTAGAGTTTTGAAAAATAGCAGTCTTGTGAATCAACAACATATTGAACAAATTTTGGTTGATAATGAAATTTGGTTGCCTTTGATGCAGGCAACATTCTGGGATTCAGATTATAAGGTCATCAGTAACCAGGTTCAGATTCAATCAGCATTTTTATAAAATGTCAGCAAAATCAACTATAGATATGCTAATAGAATAAACCAAAGTATCACTGATTCAAATCTGCTAATGTAACATTAATCATTGAACCAAACTATGATAACAATTTTTCCTAAGTAAAATGATAGTTCCTTTAACTTACCTAGTCTCTACAAAAACAGTCATTCTTTTAGATGCTGGCACTTCTGTTGGTGCATTAATACAATGTTATACTTAACAAAAGTATTCTGAAACATCAGTGAAATGAAGTAAAATAAAGATGACCAGAATAGATTTGATAAGTGCAAAGCCAACCAAGTAATAATTTAAGAAAGACATGTTATATTAAAATTAGAAACAATTCTGTCCAAAAACATACATACCAAATGTCAAATGCAGACTTGAGAAAAGGATATCAATTATATTTACATCTCATTGCTGACAACACATTTTTGACAATACAGGGCACAAAAGAATCATTTTTAGCATCAACAGCACATTGGAAATCTTCTATAGACATTTGAACAAGTTATCACTAATCGTAGTGGTAATTGGAAACTTCTGACAACATTCAGCTTTGAGAGAAGGATCAGCACTTAAATGTACAAAGAGAAGTGCGAGAGAAAAACCTACTATAAATATATGGTTTATCATGAGAATGAAGCATAGTAGATATGGTAGTATCTTACAGTAATGTTACATTTAAGTAGAAATGTGATTTTAAAAAACCTGATTTTTAGTATATCCTAAATTGCTAATGTTATATATGGAAAACTAAAAAAACCCAAACATCCTTTTTTAAAACAAAAAAAAAAAAAAATTAAGCTGAAGCTATGAAATAATTATGCATTGAAAATGTCAGTATTGTTTATACTAAAAATAAAATAGTCTAATTATTTACTTAATATTGAACATTTCCTGAAGAGGCACGAAAAAGATTATATTAAAGTAGGCTTTAATTTATAAAGTTGAGGAACTCTTCACTGTAAAAATTTTATTTCAGACTGAATATGATAAATTGCATTTGTCTTAACAAAATAATCAGATTAATACCTTTCAGAAATATTTTTTTCAGTGGTTGGTTGAGAAATCTGATCTAAAAATAATGCTTTTATTTCAATATATAACATGGCTTGATCAGACAGGAAAGTCTTACCAAAAATAGATTAATAAAACAGGTTTAAGACAAAATAAATTTTAAAGTTGCAACTTTGATGGTTAGGCTTACAAACAGCACCTGCAGAACTGAGTACCAGACTTGATTTGTCAGACTGTTCAATTAGACTTTGTGGCAGCACAATCTGAATAGTAGCCAACCAGAAAAGTTAATAGTACAATCTTATAAAGCATAACTGTATGACTAGGTAACATAACACAGCTTTAAAACCATTACCTATCTGAGTAATAAGACAGTCAGAGAAAAGAATTTTACACTAGCATGATCATTTTATTTGCTTTTCAATAGTTGCATGTATAAAAAAAATATATTAAACTCAGAGCTAATAAACACTATACTCATCCACAAACTATAACATTTTAAAATTTTACAAGATTTTAGAATACCTTCTCAAGAGCTTTCTTCAATTCAGTGATAGGGTTGGTACCGAAATGCATACTTTGAGAGCTTGCTTGTAAGCCCGAGTTAACTCCAGGTTTCACAACATTTTTAAATTGATCATTACAAGAAATCCTATGTTTCATTTTTTCCATCAAATTTTGTGGTTTCATATATAAAGGTGAAGAAACTCCACCCTTGGGAGTGCAGTAAATTCTTCTTTTGACAGTTGAAAATTCTGATGATGGGAGAGGATTAATGTGATAAGCATATTGATGTGCATTGCTACGTGACAACACAAATGAAGATAAAGGAACGGCAAAGTTGAAGTCACTTAAAGCACTAGTAGATGTACTGTGCATCAGATGTGGTTCATTTGACAAGTCTATTGACTCAGAATCAGAATTAGATTTGGTTGAAACTAAAAGAGAACACATTTTGAATTAAAAGAAAAAAACTAAATCAAAATTAATACAAAATTACCATTTACATGGGAGATATAGGAAAATGATTTTAACAAATCTTATTTTATTAAATGTTGACATAGATGACTTAATTAGTCATCTCATGGAATAATTACATTAGTTAGCCATAAACTTCATGAGGCTTTCAAAAACTAAGAGAAAATATGAGTTTGTAATACTTTGTTATGTTTTTAACTTCCAGTAAAAATCCCTTAGGGAATGAATCAAAGAACAGTTTCAATAATGTACCTTCAGAAAATGAACTTCCAGGAATGAACGGAATAACTGTTTCGCATTTCTCCCTGTTATACATTTCAAATATATCTGTGATATAGGTACTTATAAAAACTAATTAAAAACAGTTACTGCATCAATAAAACTAAGCAAGCTAAAGCAAATAAGATATAATTTCTTATTTTAATGTATGTTTATACATTCAAATTTGTGTCAAAAGAAATTTATTTAGCATTAAACATTAAGACTATCCGGAGTATTATTGAGACATTTGAAGTTGCAGTGTTAACATCAATTTGATCTAGCTTTTTAAGATCGTATTTTGGAGTTGAGTCTAGTTAAAAAATAGAAATAGCTAAAAAAAACTTTGACAAAAAGATTCAGTTGCACACACATGAAACCACAATTTTTTTTTAGATATACAGTAATTTGAAGGTAATTCAAGTTAACTTTTTAAACGATAAAAAATCTTTTACAGCTTTCATAAATAAAACAATAGTTCAGTACAAGCAGAATGTCCCTATTTGACTACAGGCTTCAACCTCATCCATTTATGCACTGTCAGAAAATCACAGAACAATGGCTCAATATGCTCACTACCTGATAAAATCTAACAAAACAAGGGAATTGAAAATAAAACAAGAGTTGTAAACAAAACATTGAAGAAATTACATCTAAAAATTGGTTGAAAATTTACAATATACTCAGGGCAGTTCAAAATTGAATCAAAACAATCAGAAGCACCTAACAAAAATTCAAACACAAAAACCTTCATAAAAACTTCAAAACTTGTGAAGATCACACAGCAAGGAAAAGAATTTAAATTAGTGCAAAGGAAAATTGATTTCTTGTTTGCAAAACTATTTCAAACTTATTTATCAATGTAGGAAATCAAAATAAAATAAAAAATTCAAAATTTAATATTTCTCAGAAAAACCATTCAAGGGCAAATGTAAATTTTTTCATGGAAAGAAGTCTTTCCACACTCAAAACTTTCTTTAAAAAGCAAAAATTAAAATTATAAAGTTTTTAGTTATCCACCAATTGTACAAAGGCATTATATAAGTTTTTTTTTTTTTTTTTTTTTTTACATTTTGTTGATATATTATGACAGCTACAAATAATAAACTTTTAGTTAACAAATTAATACTTTAATAAACTATAGCGAAGTACAAAATCTAAAAAACAACTTTTCAGCTGAAAATTCTTTAAAAATGTCAAGAACTCAGATGAACTTCTTCGCATTTTCTTGCTGAGTAAATGATTTCTATGGCTTAACTATTTTCAATATTTCACATTAGACAGATTTATAAGAGCAAAACAGAAGCAGATTTTAAGCAGTTCCAGAAAAAAACTTTTTAACATTTGAAAAAACATTTTGAAAAACCAAAAACAAAATAAAGAATTTCTGACTGGCAAAAAATTTGAAACTTTTTCTCCTACACCCTGTTAACCAATAGTTTTAACTAATATAATGACAAATAAAATAAACTGTTATACTGTGATAAACTATACTTTTACAGACTACAAACAGACGACTACATAAAGAAACTAAGTATACAAAGTTTAAACAAAGGCTGATGTAAAAACTAAATACAACATTTGCCAACAAACAGTGTTAAAAGAATTTTAAACCTTTAAGAATGTGTAACTAAATTTAATAAAGTAATTGAGAAATTAAACTTAAAACTTTACAATGAAATAAATCTTATAAATGTAAAACTAAATGAAGAGTAATTATTTAAGATTGCCTCTTTTTCTACCATCGCTGCTTCTCCTTTACTCCCTTTTCTTCTGCCACTGTACAAGGGAGGTCTTACTTTCTGAAAGATCGGTGTTTTCTTCTGTAGAATATCCGAATAAATTTAATAAAAATTGAAACGAAAATGATACGATGCCAAAAAAATTCTCAAGTTGCATCTAAATTAGTTATATTTAAATCTTAATAATCTGAAGGGATTCTCCTTAAAAAAAAATAAGGCAATGTCTGAAGAAACAAAAATCAAAAATTTCTAAAAGTTGACAGTTCTAAAATAAAAGTGTACTTCTGAATGTATTAAAATGTAAATAAGTAGACAAAATGAGCAAGCAATCCAAACTATAAAATAAAAACAAATAAAATTACAACCTGCACAGAGCTCTCATGAGAAAGCAAATGAAACAAATTGAAATAAGTGAACAATGAGATAAGTTTATTAAATAAGTGCAAAGATAATCAACAACTAAAAAATTATTTAAAATGTAATATACTAAGACGATTTTCAGCTAAACATAAAATTGTTCTTGCAGCTAAAACATCCTTAAGACCTTTAACTTATATTCACTTAAATCTTTTAGACTAATTAGCTAGAAAAATTTAAAAAATTTCTATAGAATTTTTTTTGCTGAAATCATGACCATCTCTATTACTCTTGAGGTGATCCTTAATAGTCACTAAAATTTAAGTACCTAATGTAATGTTTCAATTTTTAAATAAGAACCAAAAATATAATTTAGAATTAGATAAGAATTTAGAATAAATTAAATGTATAGAAGTAGATTTTAATCTAAAAACACTAAAAGATTTCAAGGAGAATAATCCTGCAATCACTTAGGATAAGAATTTTGTTTCAAAAGTTAATCACATAAATTTAAAAACCACAAGTCTTCAACCACACCACCACCTCCTTTTTCTCTCAGTTATGAGTAGATTTCCATAATGAAAATTCCAAAACAAAAAAAAATAGATTGCTAACATTCAGTCAGAAGCTTCCAAGTTTTCAAGAGTTCAGGCCAAAAAGGTATGTAAATAATTTTTTTTTCAGCAATGTTAGTAAATAGTTTTTTTGCTAACTTGAATCAATTTGTGATATAAAATTGGAGAAAAGAAAAAGGATTTAAAACTAAAAGAAATACCTTTGGAAACTTTAACTCTATGTGCCTTTAAGTTTTCAAATCAACATTAATTCTTCTTTATACTTAGGTTTAAAGGTGGGTGTTGTGTTAATTTCTTCTGTACCTAAAACTGTAAAATATTCTTAGCATTTTTTTAGATCTATTTTTTAAATAATTTAATAAAGAATAAAAGTGACTTAAACTTCTAAAATATCTATGTTTACTGATTTTTTGTTTTACTAATTATTTTTCTTTTGTATTACTTGACATTAAACAAAGTGTAAATTTTAAATTTTATAAGAACCAATTAGTGAACTTTACAAGGAGAAACTTATTTCTATTCCAAATTGTTTGTTTTGAGTTTAAAATTTAAAACTTTATGTGCAGAGTGGAGGAGGTGCATAAAACCAAAATGGCTAAAGCACTAAATTACTATTTAATATATTTTTTTTTTTAATAGAGAGAATTTGTGAAGAAAGCATCTGTAACATGAAATTTACCATTAAACTGATTCTTTTTTTCTTTTAAGTAAATTATCTTCAGGTATAACTTATTCAATTTATAATTTATTGAAATTACAAAGATGTTATCATTTTGGATGTTTCTATTGGCAACTTCTGGTAAAGATGCATACAATGAAAGAGGAACAGATATTCATGTTTAACTAAATACTTTAATAGAGAATCATTTAAAACTTCAGGCAGACCTTGCTGATGTACACTTTGGAATTCTTAAATTAATCTTTAAACCTTGTTAAAAAGAGCAAATCTTGCAGAGAAAAAATTCAGCAATCCATCATAAAAGAGTTTGAAAAAGATTTCCTTTTAGGTCATTTTTAAATCTCAGACATACTTAGCTGACTTAGAAATCGTTTGTCTTAAATATCTTAATGTAATTTGTGTTTAAGCATAATTATACTAATTGCCTTTATTAATTGAGCCTATAAAAGTATAGTTTATGTAATTGCGATTAAAAATTCGGAGAAAAATTTGCCAAATAGTTAAGAGCATGATCACTAAAAAGATCCTTAGTTTCACCTTAAAATTTCCCGCGCAGAATTTTGTTTAAATTCTTGGAATTTTAGAGTTATCTTAAATGTCATGATTTAAAGTTGGGAGACTTTGTGAGATCAGGATAGGAATTATAAGTAAAATTTGTTTAAAAAAGTTCGTCTTGCTAATAATTGACCATATCGATTTTTAATATTCAAAAAATTTGATTTGAGTGATTTAACTTAGACTAAGCTGTTTGAGATACAAAAAGGTAAATTAGGATAATTTATCCCATCATTCAGCCAAACCGTAGAAACGAAACATAGTAGCAAAACATAGTAGCAAAACATAGCAACAAAATTAAAAACTTTATAGAGGAGGAAATTTAGTTACCTAAAATAGTTGCGACGAAACAATTATACAAGAAGGACCGACTTGAGAACAGCAAATACATTTAAAACTGATAGCTGTTGATAACTGTTGAGCTGTTCAAACTTTTTACTAAATGCAACATTAAATTGATATTTTTAAATTAGATTTATACAAGCCAACTTATACATAACCTTATTTCTTAAAATCATTTCACTTCGCATTCTTTCATTATTTCACTTCACAGTCTCTCTTACAACTACAGCAAGAAGACAACACAAGAACTCTAAAAATAGCCACTGTTACAGGTATTATAATAAAAAGAGTAACAGAATTTACCTTATTCGTGTGAATTAGAAAAAGCTGAGAGAGCTTCGGATGAAGTGTGCTTTTAAGTTAAAATACAAATTTAAAAGTAAAAGAGCAACTTTACAGCTGTCGACTTGTTTCGAATTGCTTCAAGCAAAAAATTTAAAATACAGTTACATAAATCCTCTAGACAATACAACTTTGGAGTAGAAAATGATTGAAAACGCTTTTTAACTTTTATCTTTTCGTCAAAAGAATTTTAAAAAAAAAACTATTTTAAACACACCCCCACACCCCGAACTAGATATATTGGGATTTCATTTATGAAAACCAGCTTCTCAAATGTACTTTAAGCATTAAAATTTCGAATTTTAATTACGCTATTCCTTTGGCATAGTTATGAGGGCAAAGGAGTCAGTAGTACAATTATATTAAAGAGAAGTAGTTGAAATGGTCAAACACTCTTCGTTCATTATCTACTATACTAACAATGATCATTACAAAATGAGTGAGGTTAGATGTTAAGCTAAAAAAAAAAAAAAAAACTGACAGATTTTACAAACTAAAACATTCTCTTTTAGAATTTTTTCTGTTTAAATTGTTAACTCGGAAAAATAAGTATTTTGTAATATTCTTTCAAAATATTACCATCTGTGGTTATCTTAGTAAGCTATCGTAACAACTTATTCCAATATTCTTCAGAGATTGACAAATTTTATTTATATTTAAGCACGCGACGCTACTGTTTCAGATTAGGCGGAGCACCGCTTTATTTCATCGTACATTTGTATAAAACTTGAACATGTAAAAATAGATCATTAATGTTGGGAATTAATAAAACATACCATTGTTAGGATTTAACATTAAAAAAAAAAGAAAATCAATGTTATTAACAAATTAAGGTTGAAACCGTCATATTTGAGTTTTGTAAACATAATGCGACTGTTTTGTTCGTTTACTTCGAAAAAAAAAAAAAAAAAATTCCAAAAAAATAAATTCTTTTAAATCGAATTTCACATGCCAACGATATTTTAACAAAAGATGAGCTTACATAAAGAAAAACTTCGATCTGTTGTGACAAATGAAACATCTAATTCAACGAAACTGCTATGCGTTGTGAAATTCTTTTTGGACTCATTTGGAGATTTTCTTCTTCATGAGCCGCGTCAGGTTGCAAGTTCAAAGGGAACATTAACTGCGTTAGTCAATCAATTTATACCGTTAGAAATTGCAGTTAGCAGGTGGTTCACGGACGCCTGCTAAAAACAATAGAAAAATTTATTGCGTAATTTCTGTTTTAAAACTAACGACTACAGTAACATTGCGATATTTCCAGAAACGCGCTTGGTTCCACCATTGATTACCAGTCTCTATAAGAATAATGATTACAGGTGGTTTTCCGTAACGCTGGCTAATGCGTCATTAATAATCAACATTTCAAACGTAAGTTATACCACTTTAACAAGGAGTTGTATTTTGTAATCATGCGAAAACTTAAGCAAATAGAAAACCAGTTTGTATATCAAGTTACGAGACCCTATCATAACGAAATGAATTGACTTAATTACTTGTTTAGTATTGAAACAAAGTAAAACATTGAAAAAATAAAACAGGGTAAGGCGTAACTGTCAGAAAATCTCATTTCTAATGTTAAATTTGTTTCGTTTGCTAAAAACAAAACATTTTTTTGAATTGTGTTGAGTTTTGAAACGTTTTAAAGCGTGATGAACGAAGACTGGGCATCACGCGTTAATAGAATGCTCTCAAATAAATATTAAATTTTTAACAACCTTTTTTAAAATTATTTATAAACGTTAAGTTTTTAGCAACTCTTTATTTAAAAATTGACAACTATTATAATCTTGTGATTAAGATAAGAATGTCAGGTTTTCAAAGAAGTTCATTAAGATATTCACGGAATTCATTGAGATTTATTGAAACTCATTGAAATTCATTGAAATTCATTGAATTTCAATGAATTTCAATGAAATTAATTACTCGAGGAATTTGTTTACCCACGCTCTAAAAATAGTATCGAGAATCAATAGTTATTGCGAACGTTTTTTTTTTGAAAAACTTAAGGTCAATCTGTTTATATTATTGTTTTAAATTTGCAAACAGTTTTTTTAGGGAGATCTTATAATATATTAATTGAGCTGCGGCAATAATAGGACGGATAATTGCAGCGATATACTTACTCAACAAGCTTTAAGTTTCGTAACAAGTGATAATTGTCAGAATGGAATTAAACCCAAACGGAAAATTGGATCCTTTTGTAGAACGAACGTAATAATCTCATAATAGAAGGATTTTCTATCCAGCTTCCTATAATGTAGTAAAGAATTACTTTTATAAGTAACAGTTTTCAAAGAAATTACAATAATTTTATAACTTCAAAATATCAGCCTTTTGGTTTGGGAAAAAAATTCGAACTCAATTTTTTAAGCGAACCCCTTAACCTTTGCCTTAAAAAAAATCCCCAAATATGTACTTTTATCAGTCCGCTATAAAAAAGTGACTAAAAAATATAGTGTAAAATTGCTTAGGGTGTAATTGGCGCAAACCATTCACAAACTTTTTTTCATTGAAAAACCCTGCTGAAAAAGAGTGAGGATGAAGCTCAACTTGTACCACCTGCAGCCAAATGAAATTAAGTTATTGAACGCAACAAATTTAGGAAATAATTTTAATGAGATGTGATACCTTGCGCGAATCTAAATTGTTACTTAGTTCTGCAATGAAACAGTTCTTCCAAAGAGAACTGTAACGGGTTCTGTTTTAATTTCTGCATTTTATGTAAAAAAAAGTGTTAGGTTATGTAAAATTTTAACAAATTTCTATTAAAAGTGATCTTTTTTTTTATTGAATATTTGCATATTTTCTTATTCAATTAATAACTTTTTGAATATCTTTTTAACTGTTGTTTTTTGTTTTTTTTAATTTGTATCTCATGTAAAAAAGAAAAATAAATTCTGAAAAATTAAAGTTGTTTTTAATTTTTAATGCTCCGGCGATCGGTTTGCGCCGATTTTACTCCGTATAGTTTTTCCTAACACGCGTCAAGTTTTAAAACCAAACTTTATATTTTTCGGAATTAAAATCAAAAAATTTTCGGAATTAATAAAAAATCTTTTGACCTCAAATCCGAAATTGTAATTTTAAAGGCCCCAGGAGGTTTGTTGCACTGCTTTACCAAAGTTTAAATTAGATTTTAAAAAAATAAATAAATAAGAAGAGTGTAAAGTTTGATGTGCTTTACGAAGAAAAATCTTAAATATTAAAAAATTTTAAACATTTTCAGAAAAAGGTTTGTTTCTTATCGAAAAAAATGGTCCAAGAGCATGAATGAAAAACGGTAATACCGTAGATTTCCCTAATTCCGAAAAGCTTTAGTTCAATTATTGTTACATCTTTTATTTTTGTGGGATTTTTAAAAAGAAAACTGATTAATAATTTGGAAGACTAGGGTAATGAGAATATGAAAAATATATTTTCAAAATGTATATTGATACCATTACATTTTTTAATTGCAAGCAAAAGACTTTTTAAAACCCTAAAAAACCAACAATATAAAACGGACTTAAAAAAAAAAGGTAATTTAAATTGCGTACTGTTCGATGTAGAATTTGATGGTGATTATTTATCTGAAGAAAAAAAAGTCAAAAATCAGCAAAACTTCGTAAGATATCTTAAAAACAGTACTTTTTTGCATAATTAAAACGTTTCCCAAATTCCGAACAGATTTTGGAATGCACTTTTTTTTTGCAAAAGTCAGTAACAACAATATTTAACAATAGAATTTTAACGACATCAACTTATAAAATAAACGCTTTTAACTTTTTTTCTAAATTTCTAAACGTCTTTTCTGAATTTCTAAACGTCTTGTTTATCTTAACGTTTGTTAATAGAAAAAGCTTCCTATTTGATTAATGGGGAAGCATTCGCTAAGGCTGCAACCAACCTGATACTAATAACTGAGATTTCTTCTGGTTAGCCGACAGAAACAGGCAGTGACTGTGAAGGTCTTTTTTTTAACTGACAAAAAAGTAATGGAAGACAGGATCTAATAAATAGTTAATGCACACTCTGCACCAATACAATGTTATACCCTTACATTAAAATAAAAGTAATTTTAAATTTTAAAAATCTTTTTACCTAACTCTAAGCTAGTTTACGCTAGTATAAATTATTTACTTTTTTAAATTGAATGCCATTTTTTGGGATTTGATACGTACGTTCGGAATTAGGAACACGTGTTCCTAATTCCGAACGAAAACTTTACTTTTTAAATTTAAAAATTAACAATACTTTTATAATAAACATACTTGTTGCTTTATATGGTTCGATTCAGTTTAGGTTCCAGTTTATTTATTTAAAAAAATTAATACGAAATTCAAAAAGCAAGCGGAGTTATTCAACTTTAAGTACGATTTTGTTCGGAATTAGGGAAATCTACGGTATCTAATTTTTTCATCGCGCAATTTTTTTCTTTGCAAATAATGCATTTAAAAAACTTCGAAATTTACTGGAAAACTTCGCTTCTGGTGTTTTACATCATTAATTCAAACTAGATTGCTGTAACTCAAAAGCAATCTCCATCTGTCATCCCCAAAGGATTAACAAAAGCTAAAAGAACAAAAAGCAATTGTTATTGCGGGAAATTAAAAGTTTGAGGTTCACCAATAAATTTTATTGCTCGCAAAAAAGAATTTAGATTCATTTTATTGGTGTTGTGCTACCAAAACACAATATGTGTATTGTCATACTAAATAGAATTAAAATTAGGTTAAAAAACGCAGAAACATTTTTTAACAACACCAACAAATTTAGTATTAATAATCAAGAAATGTTAAATTCATTTCTAATGATTAGAATAACTAAATTTATTGCTGATTTTAATAAAAATTTAAGATGTTTATCAGTTACTTACAGCAGATTTTGAGAGAGCTGGGACTGATTGTTTGCGCTTCTTGTAACTGGATATTGTAACATGCTTGATACCGTTGCAACAGTATAAGTTTTTCGTTAGCAGTATAAAATTTCCATTTTTAAGTGTTTTTAGGATTTTTGAAGCAGTGAAATGGCGAACAAAAAGGGCCTCCTTTAAGTATGCTGCTTAAATACAGACACAAAGTGAGGCAACCAAAAAGTATTAAAAATATCTTTAACAGACGAATTTTACAAAATGGTTGAAGGGCGCTACTCGACTTTCTCCCCCCCCCCCCCCTAATTTTATGATTGATTCTGATAGAGAATTTTATGCTGATTAAGAATCGTATAAAAACATGGATCTCAAAATCAATGGAAAGTACTCTAATTCGAAGTCAAAGTTGTAAAAAATCCCACTAAAAACCCTAATATTCGCCATTTTTTTTCAAAACGCTTTCATTTTTAACGAAAATTAATTACCGTTACATTGCGCAATAAACAGACCTGGTTTCCTTAAGCCTTAGCATTATTATTTTAAAGTATTGTAACGAAAGTGTTATAACGAAATGAAATTAATGGAAGATTTCAAATAAAGGTTGAACGTAGAATTTGAGAATGTAGAAAAATTGATGAATAATTATTATTGTATCCTACGCTGGTTTTTTTTATTAAAAAAACGGTTTGAAGGTTACATTTTCTAAATTTTACATGTGATAGAACAACTATGTACTAAGTTTCATAAGTTCTTCTTTTAGGAAACAAAACTGTTGAATTTTTTTTTTAAATTTATTACAAAAGTACATTACTTGCAATATAGTTTATTCTCTAATAAATCAAAAAACGGCTATTTTCATTGCCACAAAAAATTGCGCAAGATAAACATACTTTAACGAATTTTTTAATGTAAAAACCATGCTATTAATGTTTGCTTTTGTCAGCTAAAAGATCATTAACTTAGTATTTTCAAAATGGCGAATATTAGGGTTTTTAGTGGGATTTTTTACAACTTTGACTTCGAATTAGAGCACTTTCCATTGATTTTGAGACCCATGTTTTTATACGATTCTTAATCAGCATAAAATTCTCTATCAGAATCAATCATTAAATTAGGGGGGGGAGAAAGTCGAGTAGCGTCTGGTTGAAGTAGTGTAGGTAGAGCGCAGTCAAGATTTGAGATATCCGTTTTACCCAAGATGGGGCGTAGGCCCCACAGAAGGGTAAAATTTTAAGTTAATCATATAGCGACTCTTGTTTTTTTTTAAAGTAACAGCATTTTCTTTATTTTATACCGTTTCCCTTAATTTTCGTTTATTTTATACTGTTTCGTAAAAAGTCCTCTTTCCCCACTGATTTTAAAGTTTCTTTCCGACGACGAATTTATGACGTCGGTATATTGCACAACAAAGTTTTGGTCAATTATAAAATTTTCTTAAAAATGGTGTTAAATAAACAGATCTTATTGTGATTTGGGGCATCGGATCGACCGCAGAATTGACTTTATGTTGAATGTTTACTAATATAAAGCCAAAAACTGTCCCAGATGTTTCTTTGGATTTTTTATTTTTGGTTCCGTAGATTGACGTAATAAAAAAGAATTCGAAAAATAACTTTATGAAGGTAATCTTCCGCCTTTGACACAACCGAAAATAAAAAGGTTATTCGCAAAAAACTGTTTTCAAAACAAAATTAAGTTATTTTAAGGAACCACTAAATGCAATTGGTATTACAGACTTTTTTTGTTAATGTTTTACGAGCTTTAAAAGATTGACAAAAACACATTTTCAGCCATGTTTTTGGCACTAATGCATAGCCCCAATGTTTTTCTGGTCAAATTTATAAGCTATCCTTGTTATTCACGCTGCATAATAAAGTTGTTATAGTATCTTAAATATTTATAATGTTAATCTATTATATTAAATTGCGGTTAGGTAAGAATTTATCTAAGCATAGTTTTTGTTTGAAGTTTTTGAAGAATCTATAAACTATAAACACTAAAATTATCAAAAAAACTCTTTAACAAGTGGAGCAGAAAACCGAAAATTTTCAAACAAAAGCTAAAAAAAAAAAAGCTGTGCTAGTATGTTAATAAAGTAAAGTTAGTAAGGTAGTGTGCTAGTATACTTGTTAAGTAGTTTTATTTACAGTATTTTTTTGGTTGTCAAGTATACTCTCTATTTTATGAAATGTAGCTTGATATGTAAAATTTTCTGTGTAAAAATTACTTCTGAAATAATTTAATCTTAACTTTCATTGACCACCCTAATATACATATTATTATTTATATTTACAGATCTCTATAAAATTTGCTATGAGTAAAAAGAAGTCCCCAGAATCAGCTATTTTAGAATATTTACAGCAACAAAACCGACCTTACAGTGCAATTGATGTGTTTAATAACCTTCACAAAGAGTTTGGTAAAGCTGCTGTCGTTAAAGCTCTTGAAACATTAGCTGAAGAGAAAAAGATAGTTGAAAAGACTTATGGAAAACAAAAAATATATGCGCCTCTTCAGAATGAGCATGAAGAGTATGATGAAAGCCAACTGAAAGCTCTAGATTTACAAATTACAGATTTACAAGAAAAGGTTACTGCTCTTCAGCAAGAGTCTAAGTCATTAGAAGGACAAGCCACAACCTTAAAAAATCTGTTAACAACCAATGAAGCATTGAGCAAAATTCAGTATTTAGAAAAAGAGAATGAGGCTCTTAATGAAAAAATTTTTTCTTTAAAAAACAATTCAAGTGTTGTGTTAAAAGATGAGGTGAAAAAAATTCAAACCAAAAAAGATGCTTTGTTGACAATTTGGAGGAAGCGGAAAAGGATGGCTGATGATATTTTAGATACAATTCTTGAGGGATATCCCAAGTCTAAAAAAGAGTTACTAGAAGAAGCTGGATTGGAAACAGATGAAGATGCTGGAGTAGTAATGATCAAAAAATAGC
This sequence comes from Hydra viridissima, assembly GCF_058129835.1. Classification (NCBI taxonomy): domain Eukaryota; kingdom Metazoa; phylum Cnidaria; class Hydrozoa; order Anthoathecata; family Hydridae; genus Hydra; species Hydra viridissima. The sequence goes on along the minus strand of NW_028324315.1, from coordinate 5,267,453 downwards.
TCTTTTTAAACTGAACTGTTTCTTTTGTTAATAAATATTATTTATCCAAAATCTTTTTTATTGATGTGCAGTTCAAACTAGCTTAATGCTAACTTAAATGTTGACTCAATGCTGACAAATATCTCTAAATGCAATTTTGAAAGTTGTTTTTTTTAGGAAATTTATATAAATATTTCTTTAAGCATTTAGAATATTACAAAAGCCATAATTCAACAGTGTGGTTCAATATAAAATCAAAAATGGGCACAAAGGTAAAATTATTTTCAATTAAAAATATACATGCAAAATTAATAGTTATAAATTGATTTTACACATTTTCATATCAAATCTAATTGTTTTATTAATTTGTCATTTGTTCAATTTTTGTGGAATTTTTTTTTCACAATAATGAATTTGCTCCATGATTGTAATTTAGAAATCTATTTTAAACAAACCATTCCTAGTCCATGTACATGTCTGCAGGCTAACTTTATGGAGTATTTATCCAATACTTAATAGATCCTGGTAAGAAATCCTTTCATTTTCACTGAGTTGCTGGCAGCTGCTTAATTCAGAGACCTACACTTTTCTAGCAGATCCATCATTCATACTTATTGCGTCAGGTGATGAGGTTAGCAGAGGAACATCAAGAAGATGAGAATCTTCATCAATATTGACCAACCTATACTTTTTGAAATTCTTTTCTGAATTCAATTCAAATAATAAAATTAACGACATGATTTGCTAGATAGTTATGGAAATCTTTGGGTGATTTGGTCATTTTTCTAGAAGCACTTAAGTGGCTGCAATAGAATTCTAGACATACTTAAAATTACTCAATCGTTAGTAATATGATAGGAGACAAACAGTGACGCAACCAAGAGGCTTTAATTGCATACTTGTAAATTTTTTGTTGAAAAGAAAAAAAAAACTTTCCTTATTTTGTGTTTAGTATTATCGCTTTTTTAATCTTTTACTAAGTAATATGAAATTAATGTCTAAAAACAAAGAGAACTAATTTATTTGGATAAAGTTTGCACCTTTGGGAGCAAATCCGACACTTAAAAGCTCGACTAAAGTTCTTTACGTTTTCTACGATACTTTTTTCTACTCTAACTTTGGTTGAGAGAAAAATTTTATAAAAGGCTGCTTTAACGCTTAAAATGATTTATAACAGCTTAAATAAAAATAAAAAGAATTATCGCTTTGAAAACACCCTTTTTTTTAATTATTTAAACTCTATTAGTTAAGTAAAGACCTAAATAGAAATCGGAAACTCCAATTCCTCTTCCCCTTGACGAAAATTATCTGTATCGTTCAATATACAACCATGGCCGTCGAGAGTAAGGGTCTGCGTATCGTTATCGGTATATCGGTATGAACCGATATTTTGAACCGATAACGATAAGAAATGATAACGATATCAAACAATATGAGTTTGTCTATGAAACGATAATATCGGTTTAGTTATCGTTTGAACCGATAACCAAACGATAACTTATCGGTTGAAACGATATTATCGGCTTTTTTTATCGGTTTATCGGAATACATAAAAATAACGAGAATATCGATATTTATCGGTATAATAACGATATTTTTTACAATATTCCAATTCATTTATTTTTTAAATGCCATATTTTAGTTCAATTATATCATAAATCTTCAAGTCGAGTCAAGATGTCGTTTTGCCTATCTTAACCGGTTTTAAAAGTTAATCCTTTCCATTTGTATATATTATCTAGATGTCTTACTTCACAAAAACTCTGTAAAGAAAAAGTGAAGCAACACTGTTCTCCAAATTGACCCCCAGGTTGAAACTCTCCCCACTCCTGATTTTTTTACATTTAATCAATCATGTGCATTAGTAAACACAATATATGTTGTCAAAAAAATCTGAACTAAGTGTTAAATATGTATACTTCCAAAATTAAAACGCATAATTTTTGGCTTTTTTTCTTCCAAAGTTTTAATTAAGTCAGCCATTGTGGTAGTCAAAATAACCCATTAATATTTATTTATTTCATTTACAAAAAAACTATAATATAAATACATTTGTATCACAAATGATATTTAAGTTAATGCTTGTTTAAATTAAAAATTACCACAGCAGATTTTAGCTTTTCTCCATAACTTTTTTGTCCTATGTTTCTTTTATAGTTCATCCAAGTTTTTTTAACTTTGTGATGAACTGATTCACCACATTGTTCTGCATAGCTACCTAAGCTAATATTATTGCAATCTACAAAGGTGAGAATGTGACACACTAAAATATGTATTTTCCATGAAACTGTCAAGTCATAGCCAAATATATCTTTTGTATATAGTTGAAGACTAGAAAATGAACTTTTGAAATCTTCAATTTTAACAGAAATATCTGTACCCATTTCCAAACCAAACACAGCTGATTTCAATAACGAAAACTTACGCAAGCAATTCATTATTGGTAAAATATTGATTGCTGCAGTTAAGGTAACATCCCTCTCCAAAATATCTAACAGGGGCATAAATCAATTATCATTGTTTCCATCTAAACCTACACCATGGTACCCTCTCATTAATATGTAATGTATTTTCAACCAGCTTTGAAAAGCTGGCCAAACATATTAAAGCAAAGTATAAAGTTTATCCACAACTCCCATCTTAATGTGAAGCTCAGGTGGAGGAACAATGTGTTCAAGAAAAGCTTCTTGATCTTCTTTTAAGTAAAGGAAATGAGGATTTATTACATTTTTGTATTCCTGCATTTTCAATCTTTTTTTTCCACCATATACATATTGATCATAACATAAGTCTATGGAGCCCAACGTTCTTAGTTTCCCTGCTTCAAGGGAGCATTCTCCTTCACAATACAGACAGGCATATTTCCCAGAGTGACTTGAAAGTTCTAAAAACACTATTTACACACTTTAGGTCAAATGGCATACTGAAGTTTACTTCTTCAAGTTGAAGAAGTGTCAATAATTTTTGGAGATTGCCATTATCCTCTAAGACCATCTCCACAATGGCTAGAATATAGGATTGCTTGACACCAGAATCTTCATATATTTCAAAGGAAGAATAATGATTTTTTGGATCGAAAACGTTAATAATAACTTTTAAGAAGTTTTGACCACCATTTAAAGATATTCAGAGTTTCCTGCAATTCAGTCATTTTAACATTAACAATCAATTCTACAGCACTTGTTAGATTAATGTGGAAAGTAGAACATGATTTTTTGGTTTTATTTTTAGAGAGTTCTAATGAATTTGATAGCTCCATAATTTTTTGGAACAAGATATGATTTACTTTCTTTCTTTTTGACTTAATTTCATTTACTCCAACTGTAACAGAGAGAATATTTCCACCTGTAGACATCTTGAACTGCTCTACACTTACAATGCTTTCACTCTCCATTTTATGCTTTAACAATCCAGATGCTACTTGTTCTGCATGTTTATCTCCAAGTGATTCACTAATATCTACGATAATGGTTACAGCTTTACTTTTGCAACAATCATGAGAAACTCCTCTAAAATTAATAGAAAGAATTTTATAACAGTTTTTGAAATAAGTAAAAACAATAAAAAACATATTGAATCAAACTATAAAATAACATAAACAGAAAAAATGTTTTAACTGATCTTATTTTAACCTTATTTTCAAATTATAAAATCATAAATATAAATAATCTATACTAAGATTTAAATAGCAGAGTCCATAGATTTTTTCTGCTAGTATTTGACCCTGGCTAATTATTTGTCTGGATACATATCAGAGGTTCGCCTAATAGTACTCCTATTTACCTGAAATACATTACTTTCTATCAAATACATTATTCTACCTGAAGTATATTATATAATATCGATATGTATATATGTGTGTGTATATATATATATATATATATATATATATATATATATATATATATATATATACACACACACACACACTGGCTAGAGAGTATATCAAAGGTACTTTAATCTATATATTATATATATATATATATATATATATATATATATATATATATATATATATATATATATATATATATATATATATATATATATATATATATATATTAATGGGTTATTTTGACTACCACAATGGCTGACTTTATTAAAACTTTGGAAAAAAAAAAGCCAAAAATTATGCGTTTTAATTTTGGAAGTATACATATTTAACACTTAGTTCAGATTTTTTTGACAACATACATTGTGTTTACTAATGCATATGATTGATTAAATGTAAAAAAATCAGGAGTGGGGAGAGTTTCAACCTGGGGTTCAATTTGGAGAACAGTGTTGCTGCACTTTTTCTTTACAGAATTTTTGTGAAGTTAGACATTTAGATAATATATACAATTGGGAAGGATTAACTTTTAAAACCGGTAAAGATAGGCAAAACGACATCTTGACTCGACTTGAAGATTTATGATATATTTGAACTAAAATGTGACATTTTAATAAAAAAAAATTGGAATATTGTAAAAAATATCGTTATTATACCGATAAATATCGGTATTCTCGTTATTTTTATGTATTCCAATAAACCGATAAAAAAAGCCGATAATATCGTTTCAACCGATAAGTTATCGTTTGGTTATCGGTTCAAACGATAACTAAACCGATATTATCGTTTCATAGACAAACTCATATCGTTTGATATCGTTATCGTTCGATATCGTTATCGGTTCAAAATAATAACGATACGCAGACCCTTAGTCGAGAGGGTGAGGTGGACGGGGAAGATTCGATGGGCCCCGTGTGTTTACAAATAATTTTTTAAAATAATTTTTAAAAGATTTAATTAACTTTCATTTTTAATTTTCAATGACCAGAGCACGCTTCTTTTGGTCCTGGGTATATAATTGGTTATAATAGGGCATATTAAGAAAACTTCCCCAAGGCTCGAAATTTCTCTCGGTGGCTATGGTTGCAACGAGTTAGGGGAGACCGGGGTAAGTTAGCTATAATTGTTTTATAATTGGTTGCGCTACTGAAAACATCTTTTTTTTCATATACTTTTTTAGTTGGCTTTTTTTCTTATCACAATTTTGAAATTTATTAAGTTTTTTTTCTTCTTTTTATCTTACATATCTAAATTTTTATTGCTTGCAAATCCGTTTTATTTTTTAGAAACACTCGTAATTGGTGAATCTGTTAATATTGATATGCTTCCCTTTTCATTTTACTCTTTTTTATACTTCAGCTTTTTTGAATGGTCTCAAATCTTCAGTAGTGAAGATGAAAATATGACGATATGGCTATAAATCTTTTGAGCAATTAATATCTGGCTTGTTTTTCTCTGAAAAACAAGCCAGAATTTGATTGCAAAAAAATAAGCCAAAACTTTTCATAAAAGGGTTCCGAATTTGGTCTTTCGTTTGTAAATGCAGGTATAAAATCAAGTTCATTAAAAATCTCAATATTTAAAGAAAATTTTCCTGCTTTTTATAATCTGCTGTGATATTGTTTAAGTTACAGTTGAATTGAATTACCCGAAATGGCATAGATGATTGTACCAACTGACCCCAACAGCTTTTTGTTTACAAAATGACCTACAAATGCCCAAAAAAGTCATTTATTGGAAAACACAAATTGTAAGAGCTTGGATACAAGTTGTAGTTAATGCTTAAAGAGTTTAGTCTAATGAAGTTTAGTTTAATAAAGAGTTTGGTGGGGCAAAGAAAATGAAAGGATTTGAGTAATATATAAATTCTTAGTTTAATGTAAATAAATCAATTTTTTTTTATTAGTATCAGTAAAATTTGGGAAATTTAACTAAATCTAAATGTTTTTAGACTTTTATAAACAAAATATTGAGATTTAAATGAACTGTAGAGCAACGAACATCAAAAATAAGTTGCCGTCATCAAAAATAAGTTGCCGTAAAAATAGTGCTCGTTATCGCATCGTGAGAGAGTACTTTTTTAGAACGCTTGTGATGAACTATCCAAAGGTATGGTTTTAGCATGATATAGCCACAGCACACACATCAAAAGTGAATCAAGAAACAATTCTCCTTCGTTTCTTTTGCGCCATATGAAAAGTTACAAAAGTTACAAAATTAAAAGAACATAAAAATCTCTATAATTTTAATGTATAAATATCAATTCGGAACCCTTCTATGGAAAGTTTTGGCTTACACTTCCTCCCCTTCCTACACTGGAATATGAATGGGTTAAGTTGAAAGGTTCTATGTGAATTCTCGGAAATTCTGGTGGAAAATTCTAAATGAATCAATTTACCCCTGTATCCAACCAGCCCCGGTTTTTCATTTCTTCTGAAGCTTATATGTGGTCAAGTCGCGCTCTTTGGTCAAACCTTAACGTTCAAAGGTGGATCTTACCGAAATGTATGAGGATGGCGGGAGGGGATTTTTTTTATTTAAAAACCGTTGTTTCCAACCGAAAAAAATACCAACAAATGTCGATTTGAAAAAATCACAAAAAGATGTCTGCTTCATATATTGTAAATTAATACTTATACAAAAAGAAAAATTTACCTCTGAAATACCATATTCTTTGCGCCCATTGCGCTTCACGGAAAGTTGGACAGCCATTCTAAATCCCTAAATAGTTACGTATTTGTTACATTGTTATAGTTACGTATATTTATTTTAAAAGTTCTTTTTTTTTTGTTGCCTCAAAGCAGTTTATAATCAGCAAAAACGAGAACGAATTTTTTTTTTTCAATCAATTTTTTGCTATCCTGAGGGGCGGCGTTTTTTTTAATGAATTAATTTAATAATTATTTAATGTTTGTGCTTGTTTTGAGGGAAAAGGTAATGGGAGGTTTGGGTTTAGAGTTGAGTAGAAAGGTAAATGTGGAGGTTAGGAAGAAGATTGATGACGTGGGGAGTACTTGGTTAAAGGGCGAGGTTTGGGGATAGTTTGGTTAGGAATGGGCAGGGTTTAATCATTAAATGGCTAAGGTTGTGTTTGCCGTCTTCAGTATATTCTGTAATATAATAAAACTCAACAAATGTTCTATTAGTGTGTAATGTTTTGTACTAAGGGTCTGCGTATCGTTCCATTTCCGTATTGTTATTATTCGGATATGATAGCGGAAAAAAAAAGTGTCATCGGAATTACTGCAACAAAAAGTCGGTAAAAAAATTTTACTCGATATTGTAGTTAGTTTAAATCTCGGTATATACCGGAACTCTCGTCAATCCGGTGACACTTTTTTTCCGCTATCATAGCGGTTATCATTCCATAACGATACGTTCCGTAACGATACGTTAGCGGTTCCGTAACGATACGATAGCGGTTATCATTCCGTAACGATACAGAAATGATACGATACGCACCCCCTTAGTTAGTACTCTTTTACTCAACGTTTATATAACACAAACAATATTCTCAACAATATTTATGTAATAAACAGCATTCAATATTCTCTTACGCCTCTTGTAGAGTTCAGTGTTTATATCAATTACTCCTCTTTTTATATCTTCTTTTTATTACAAATATCTCTTCTTTATTTGAATCTTTCGGTTATTCTCTTTTAATAGATATTAAAATCTTCCTCTTTTCTTCTTTTATTCAACTGCTTCTTTTATTATACTGCTCATAAAACTGCTTGTTCATCAAAATATTTGTCTTATCACAAAAACTCTCTTTCTTTAAAATTTTTCTTAAAACTTTCTTAAAACTTTCTCTTTAAAACTTCGTCATCTTTTCTTCTTCTCTAATCCCTCTTAATCCTAAAGTTGTACTTAAATTTTCTTCTTACGGTTTAACGTTTATGTGTCTTCGTGTTTACATTTTTCCCTAGTTGTATTTAACTTTTCTTCTAAGCAAGAGCTGATGAGTCATCTCGTTTTTTTCGATCGTTGTTTTATTTTACTCTCCCACCTCACACTATCTAGGAAAGAATTAATATTCGCTTGGTAAGTTTACTCGTTAGCTTAAGAATATTCTAAGTTGTAAACTGCCAACTAAAAACTTTGCTTTAAAATATGGAATAGTAAATATGAAATTAAAAGAAGAATTCAAAAGAATTTAGATGCCACCAAAAGCAGAGCCGTAACCAGATTTTTGTAATTGAGGGAATCAAAGGTTCTTGACTAAGAAGGGACGAGAAAAATTTTTTCTTCAGATTAACCTTACAATGGCTAAGACAGCCTCAGTTGTTCAGCTGGGAATCTATTGTTATCAATTAAAGAATGATTGATCAAAATTCTGTTTGATAAAGCTGACAACAATATGTTCCGTAAAATCGAAAGCTTCAAAATGTTAGCGTTTTAGCGTTTAGACGGTAGCGTTTTTTTGATGCATCATTGAAGGTTCTTTGTGAGTTTAGTTCTCCCTTTAGGGTTTTCCGTTTTCTCAGAAGATTGGAATCAGTGGCACCAAGTTGTGTCCATTTCATAGCACGTTCTTAAAACAACTCATATATTGTGCAGCTTCGGGAATTTGCTAGAACATTAACAACTGAAGATGTTAAATTTTGCCCTTCCGCTTCTGATATATCTTGATATTTAAAAGCCTCGCTTTGATTGTTTGTTTGTTTTAGAAGACATTCACCTAGATAGCAACAAAAGATGAAGTCAAATGTTGACTTTGCATACTTCACCCCAGTGATATCATCTCGGTATCCAAAGTTCCATTAGCTAGCCATAGTTTTGTAGAAACGGTTACAGAAACAAACAACTAGCTGTCTATGTGTCACCGTGTTTACGTTTTTTCCCAGTTGTATTTAACTTTTTTTCTTACGCTTTATCGTTTATATATATAACAACTAGCTGCTCTGTAATGGAAACATCAGCTGTTTTATCTGAAAGAATGCTGAAGATAACTGCTGACTGTATGTTTTTTAAAATGTCACGCAAAACCTCTAGTGCCATAATTTCAAGTACTTTATTATTTTCGGCGGAGAATCAAAACGATTTATTTTCTTTTCAAGCCACGATGTCATCTTCGCTGCAAAGCAGTTTTACATTTTCACATTTCGCCTGATTGTACCAGTTTTCTCTGAGCGGCAAAGATGGTCAAATGTTTTTCAAAATTTTTAATATCATTTTTCAATTTATTTTTTTACTTTTTATCGAAATGGTGTCAAGAAGTTCTCCAATATCTTTTCGTGTTTTAGGTACTGTATTAAACGTTTGGTTGCTTTTTTTAGGGGCCTCACTACACTCGTGCTATGAAAACCCTCTTCCGAATTCAAGTGCTTTTTTCCAATAAGCACTACAATCCATAATTATTCGAATAGTTTTAAAATTAATTATTCGAATTAACTATTCTTTTTAACATTTTCAATTTCTTACTTACAAAAGAAGGGGAAAATTAAAAACTTAAAATATATAATGTATTGATTTAAGTTACACGAAAAATGAATTATACTTTTAACTTGCTTTCATCTTAATAAATTTGGCGATCCTATTGATTGAAGTTTTTAAACCAATAGGATCGCCGAATCGAGGTGGCATTCGAATTTTATTATTAGTGGAGTAGCATTTTTTAACATGTTTTCGACATGTTAAAAAATGCTACTCCACTAATAATAAAATCCACACAATGATATTTGACAATAAAAATTTTTAATATCACATTGCCGAATTTACAAAGTCGCAACTTGTAAGTTATCATAAAAAATACCATTAAAATTAAATACGTTGAAACACACTATAAAATGCAATTAAAAGGTGATCTTATGGGGTGTGCCATTTTTATGATCATGTTTATCCTCAATTACTATTAGTTAAAGTTAATTAAAAAATAAATTACATTTATAACTTCCTCTCATCTATGTAACCTTTAACAGCAAAAACCGCTTTACATATTCCTGGCGTTTTACAAAACAAATTTTCGTATTTTTGAAAATCTATTTTATGCCACTCACTTTTAAGATTTTGCCTCATCTCTCTCTCTCTCACTCTCTCTTGGGCATTAAATTTTTGACTTTTTTAATTCATCCCATAAAAGTTCCAAATGAGGAAAGACCCGGTGATTGGGGAGGATAAATTATTCTTTCAATTACTTTTTCATTTTCTAACTCCTACAACGTTTTGAGGAATGCTTTGGACCTTCTCAACAAATTAATGGCTCTCCAATGATTCCTGAAGAAATGGCATCATATTTAAAAATGCCCAAATGCACTTCATTCGATTTTATTCCGTCTATTTTAACAATATCACCAGTGCTATTACCGACAGAAAAGCCCCACACCATGATACTGCCTACACCGTGTATTACAGTTTGCACTCTACAACGTTTCGTCATCCCTTTACCAACTTTTCTTCGAACAATTACTCTTCTCTTCGGAACTAACAAAGTTGCTAATGTTATAAATCTTCCACTCAGGCAAAACTATACCGTAACTTAACCTTTTAAAATGTAATACAAAGAAATAGTTAAATGGATATGTTTTTTTATCGTCTATAACCTTAACATAAAAACTGATCTTGAAAACCGTGAGATTTATCAAGGTTCACTTGAAGACTGTATTTAGGCAATTAAATCCTAAACACAGGCTTGAGATAAAATGAAAATACACATTAAGTTTATGTTTTTTATTTTCAGCGTTTTTTTCTTTAATCATCGTTTTTTTCTTTAATAATCATGGCCACCTTTTTTATCAAATGCTTATATTTTATTTTTATTTCAATCTTAAAAATAAAGGTAGTAATAAAAAAAAAAATTTAAGTATTTTATAAAAAAATCTGTCCTAAGAATTAATATAGACGGTTGTGTGCATCAATCATATCAATTTATTGGCCTGTAGGTATTAGATCATTCGGGAAATATTAAAACAACACAGAAAGCGATTATTGCTTAAATGACTTAATATGGTTTACGTTACACGATGTGTATATATATATATATATATATATATATATATATATATATATATATATATATATATATATATATATATATATATATATATATACACACACACACACAATTGTTTATCTTCATTATTAATGCATATTTTTTAATTACAACATCGCAAGCGGTTAAAAGCTTTCTATCGAAAGCAAAATAAAATATTTACATTGTGTAATGTAAACTATATTAAGCCAACTTAAGTAATAATCTATTTCTGTCATATTTTAATACAGTATTATTTGTAATTCGTATGTATAATAATATTTTAATGTTATAAAACATATGCAAATTAATACATATATGAAAGTGTTTTCAGTATCTATAAATGTGTAACGTTGTTGTTTACAATGTCTGTTAATGTGAACTCGATCATTTCTAATTTTGAAAAGGATTGAGGCATAAAACTCAAGAAGGACGTATTTATCACCAAAAAAACGTTTGTTAGACTTTTTTATTTTTTTGATAAATTTAACGATCTGTTTAACGCCAATACATTGTTTTCCAATCCTCCCACTCATTTAATCCACCTTAATACTTTCTTTATGAGCATCGAAAGCTTATTCAGCTCAAATAGCTTACAATTCTTGTCTAAATTAAATCGGTATTTTTCAGCTCCTGAGGCTCATAGAACACTTTTTTCTTCGGCTTGTTGTTTTCAGTTAAAAGTAAATGTAATCGACGGTGGAGAAAGATTCAATAAAATAATGTCGGGTTTTTGAGGTCTAGCAATATTCATAAAAAATGGCGACTGGATATGGTGATGAAGCGGAGAATTCCAGTCCACGATCATGGTTTTCAAAATTACAAGATACACTCTCTTTAGCTGTTGCATCAACGAGGCTTAATGTTGATAAAAAATCATTTGATAGGGCATGGAAGCAAATCGAAAAAGTTGGAAAGTTGTGTCAAAGTCCTAAATTGAACTTAAAAAACAGTCCACCATTCATGTTAGATATTTTGCCTGACACTTATCAACACTTAAAATCAATATATCAGAATTATGAAGATAAAATAAATATTTTAAATGAAAACGAATACTTTAAGATATATCTTGAGAATCTTGACTGTAAATGCAAGTTAGTTGTAAAACTATTTAAAGAAAGTCGAGATAGGATATTTGACGAACGTGATAATTCTCGTAGAAAACTTACAAAACTCAGTCTTATTTTTAGCCATATGCTAGCAGACTTGAAATCATTGTTTCCAAATGGTATTTATATTGGTAGCAAGTTCAAAATAACTAAAATTGATGCAGCAGAGTTCTGGAGCAAAGCATTTGGAAGGTGAGCACCACAAACCAGTTTATAAATTACATGGTCTTTGGCTGTGGTTATTAATGGTAGAATCATGATTTATGTTTAAATTTCTGTATAAATATATTATGTATAAAAGTGAAGGCAGCTTGGTATGCATTAGTTTTACATTGAGTCCACTGTTATTGTTTTTAACTTTTTTTTTACAACACTCTAAAGGCCTATGTTAGTTAGGCAAAATTTTTACATTTATAAGATCAAATTATCTCTTGTAAATGTCGATATTTTTTGCTTCAATAATTTTTTTCCTGTTGTTGGTTTGTATAATGGACTCAGTTAGTTATTCTATTCTGGGTTGAAGTGTCCTCATCTGAATAGTCTAGTAACAAGTTCAACTTACATATACGAGGCAGAATTGTACAAAGGTTATTTATTGTTATAATTCAATTAGTATTATTTGAATTTAACAAAAGTTTAGTTAATGCTTTGAGAGCTTGATGTTGTATCCTCTTAAGACATGAGTTGAGTAACTAGGCTATTTTTTTTCCATGTTAAAATCAATAATTAACAAATTGCTAGTAATATAATCCAAAAATTTTTATTCATTAGTTTTTTCTCCTTCTCAAATACTGCTCTATTTTTAGTTATTATTTATCTTAATCTTGCATAAGACATACTTAGATTAAGTAAAGAAATAGTTTTCATAATTATTGAATCCTTTTTGGATTTTAGTAAAACAATTGTATCATGGAAAACATTTCGGGAGCACCTGCAGGCAATACATCCAATATCTTCAAGTATAGAAGCAATAGCCCTAAAAACTACAATTGATTTTGTTGTAAATGAGCATGTTTCAATATTTGAATTTGATGTATTTACAAGACTCTTTGCACCTTGGTCCAGTATTATTCAAAATTGGAATTTATTGGCAGTCACTCACCCTGGGTATTTAGCTTTTTTAACATATGATGAAGTAAAGGAGACTCTTACAAAGTACATCCATAAACCAGGAAGGTCAGTTGCTGCCATCTTATAAAATTTTATTTTAATTGTTAAAATGTTTTTTTTACTATAATTTTGTTATAATAAACATAATATATAAATATTCTTAATATGATAGATATGTATTTAATATCATTTGCTTTAATTTAAAGAATACAAGAAACTTATATTTATTGCTTTTGTGTGTAGATTAGATTAGTTTGTATAAATTTATAAATATATTTATATAATTTATATATAGGTGCATAAGATTTTTTAACATAAACAATGGTACTCATTTTTTTGGTGTTTTACTATTTGCTAGATTTTTTTAAAATGCATTTCTAGTTACATTTTTCGTTTGTCGTGTACACGTTTGGGACAATGGGCAATTGGTTATGTAACTACTGAAGGGACAATTCTGCAAACTATTCCACAGCATAAAACATTGATGCAAGCTTTAGTTGATGGTGCACGTGATGGATTGTATGTGATTTTTTAAAAATATCTAAAACATTTTTTGTTTGAAAAAAATAATTTTATGTAAATCAAAACTAATGTACCATAAAATATAAACTTCATTTTATAAAACACATATTTATAATTCAAACATGTAAAATAAGGAAACTATTTTTACGGAATTTATGATACTATAGGAGAATTATTATGTTTATGATTTTAGCTATTGTAGATTTTGAAAGATAATAAGCATTTAATCAGAATCAGATAAAGATCTCATTATATGTTTTTATTTAATCTATTAGGCATCAAATTTTGTCCTAATTTACTGGCACCACCCTGTATTATTAAAGTTAAATTAATTTAGTAGTATTTTGATTTATTGATAATTTATTAATAATTATTAATTTATTTCTTTAGTTATTTATTTCCTAATGGAAGTGATTTCAATCCTGATCTTCATCCTTTTTTGGTGGAAACAGCTGAACAGCATATTCAAGTGACAGAAGAGCAATATGAAATTTATGTTGAGATGGGTTCCACTTTTCAACTTTGCAAGATTTGTGCTGAAAATGATAAAGACACAAAAATTGAACCATGTGGCCATTTGGTTTGTCATTTGTGCCTCCAACATTGGCAAGAGGGGGGACAAGGTATTTTCAATTAATTTGACATAGTGATATTTTAGATTTAGAATAGTTTTCATAAGAATATTGAGAAAATTATTAACTAATCTGCAAGTCTAAGTTTCTTTTCTCAGGTTGTCCTTTTTGTCGATCTGACATCAAAGGAATAGAAAGTGTTGTCATTGATCCATTTGCTCCTCGATTAAAGCAACCTCCTACAAAGTTAGAACAGCATCAACTTTCTACAAAGTTAGAACATCATCAACTTTCTACAAAGTTAGAACAGCATCAACCTTCTACAAAGTTAGAACAGCATCAACCTTCTACAAAGTTAGAACAGCATCAACTTCCTACAAAGTTAGAACAGCATCAACTTCCTACAAAGTTAGAACAGCATCAACCACAACAAAAACATGCAAATGAGACAAATCATAAACAATTACATGAGGCAAATCATAAACAGATAAATGAAATAAACCAAGTTGACAAAAAGACCAATGAAAATTCTGAAGCTAGGCATAATGAAATGGTAATAGCTTTATGTGCAAGTAAAGTTTTCTAAAAAATTAAATTGTAGATTTTGTGTTAAGTTTCTTTAAACTTCGATTACAACATATTTTTTTTGCCTTAACTTTCATATTGGTACAGATCTCACTAAATTTAATTGAACTACAAAAGTTTGAAAAAATGTCCAGCAGTATAAAAGAACTTTTTTCTAAAAACTTGCATAAAACTTGGCTTTTACAATATTTTGTTACAATAAGTTGGTTTTAACTTTTTATAGATTAAAAAAAAACTGGTTTTAAATTTTATTATAAAAATCAATTCATTAAGTTAATAAATGTTCTGAATGGTTTGCTGAAAAAATTAGAATCAGTTTCATTTACGTAATTATTTTTTAAAATCTAGAGTTTTCCATTTTAAGTATTGATCATCGAAATCACAAGAGTTTGTTGTAGAAAAACGTGGCAAAGGTGTTTAGGTTAACAAGCTCTTCTTTCTTCTATTAGGATCATCGACCCCCGCCTCTACCTCCTCGTCTTACCCAGCCGAAGCTGCTGCATAATTTGAACACCCCATGAAATACTAACATCTTGCATAACTTGTTTTACCTCGAGCGCCTTTGTCATGTATAGACTTCTTGTTTGTTCCTGCTATTTAATTGTTTGTTTAATAAACAGGATGCAGCAATGCATTGGAAGGTTACCTCTGCACCTTCTGCACCATTGTGGTCACACAGTAAAAACTCCCATGATGATGTTTTGCTTCAACATCCTAGTGGAGTTGGAGTTCAGTCTACTGATACAGTATTGTTTGTGGGATCTACAAAAGCTTCTTCACTTCAAAGATCTACCAGTAACCCTCCTGTTATATTAAGTCCACCTCCAGTCCCAGATAGAGCTCCTACTTTTGATAAGATATGGTTTAAGTCAGCAACACCTAGAGGAAGTCCTAGATGTTCTCCTCATCATTCACCAAGCATATCCCCTAGCCATACTCCTCAGAGTTCTCCAAAGTCTAAGCAAAAAAATATGTCTGATATGTCTGTTAAGCCTCAGAAGCCTAAACCCTATAATGGAAATTCATCTTTACTAAGATCTGAACATTTACTAGATAAAGAAATCCCACCAGTTCCAATTAGAAAGCGAGAACTTCTTTCTCAACCAGATCATCTATTTTTGTCTAAATCAATTAATCGGCATTCTTTAACAGAAAATGATGATTTCCAGCTGAATGAATCTATCTTAAAGCAAACATCTTCTCTTAGGCGAGTAAAATCAAATGATGCTCTTGATCGCTCAGTTGATTTTGATGATAAAAGTTCATCCTTATTGGGAGTTAGAACGAATGATACACAATTTAATGCTAAACATTACAATCCTATTTTTAATCCGGATCCTTATCTTTTCCCAAAATCAAATCATGTAGGACAAAACGCTGCTCAATGTCTTAACAATTTGTGCTCTGATTCTCAGCTAAAATTTGATCCACCAATCAAACAACTGGCAGTGTGTATTGACAATGGTAGTACAGCACCTAATATTCCCTTACCTTCACCACCAGATTATGAAAGTAATGCATGTAGCAGTTTTGATGTAGGCAAATTTCCATCTTTGCCGCCAAAATTGAATAAACAAACAGTTCACGGAAGTTTAAATGACGAGTTAGATTCAGTAAGGAAAATCTCTGATACAACTTCTTTAGAAGATAATCAACTCTCGGCACAAAAAACACACTGTGCTCCTTTAACACTTTATGGATGTTCCAGTGAAGATTTTTCACAAGTGCTCCATGAATCTATGAAACTTAATGAAGGTAATACTTTTTATACCGATTTTATAGTTAAATCCGCTGAGACTTTGGTTGATACAACTGAAGAGGTTTTGCCAGATAGCAAAGAATTTTCTAGTCATGATATAAAAGCACCGCACAATAATCCAATTCAAACTGTTTCAACAGGAAATTCTACTGTTCATGAACTGGTTCCTGGTCATTCCCAAACATCAAGAGCTTTAGTATCTGATGATGATTTAACTTTAGATTTTTCCCCCTCAACTCAGTTTGACGATGAGGGACAACCACCACCTGTTCCTCCCCATCGCAGAGGGAATAACGTATTAGATGAACTCTCTTCATCTGTTGAGAATGGAAGTTTTAACACCGATCCCGACTGCAACAACCTAAAATTTGGGATAAAAAATGAAGACCGTGATTTCCAATCATTAATTTCCCAAGGTTATTCGGCTGAAGCAATAAAAAAAGCTCTTATGGTATCTGGCAATAATTATAATATTGCGAGGAATATCTTGAAAGAGTTTGCTCCTGTTAAAAAGCATTGAGATAAAATTATTTAGGTTTAAGCAACTTTTTAAACTTTGTTGTGCACATTTTCGACCGGTTAACCAAGTTGGTTAATCAAGATAGCGATAAGGAAAAAAAATTTTGTCGAATGCGAAAAACGGTGTTTTTTTTTTCGTACAGAGCAGAACCCGTTAAAATTCTGTGGATTTTTTTTTTTTTTTTTTTATATATAGCTGTTCAGATTGATGTTTCCGAAAAATCCTCACTTTTCAAATAAAAATGTAAATAAATAATTTAAGTTCCTTATTTTAAAAATTCTTCTTTTTCTAATTTTTGCTTCTGTGCTTCTATTTTGTCACAACTATGCAGTTTTTTTTATTGTATTTTTACCTCATTTTTTTCAATTCTAAAGTCGCTTAAAGCAAGGCATAGCTTAATAATTTCTCCAAATTTTAATAAATTTTCTAGATGATAAAGGTGCTAATTTTGTACAGTAATATATGCATAATTACATCATAAATACATATATTATGTATCTATTGTATGTGAGTGTAGTGTTTCGTTTTTGTCACATAAATTGTGTTAGCGGTGTTTGGATAATTTTTCTACTTCTGGGAATTTAAAAGCTTTTCTTTAAAGGGAGCGTCATAATTGTGACGTCCTTTTGAAAAAACGCTCTTAGATTTGGCTATGGGCGTAAGAGATGGACGTGCAACGTTATTGTTTTTTTTTCCTTTTTTGGGAACCATGCATGTTTTAAACAATAGAAATTTAATTCTCTTAAAGTCTGACGGATTCGTCAAAAACTTTGGTCTCATCTAATCAGTCACATCAACCTCCTTTTATTAGATGAAAATAATGGAACAAAATTTTAAGCTTAATTTTATAGGAACAAATTTCATTTAGAGCATCATTAATTGATCTCATCTCTGTAAAACCTGCTAATTTTCCAGTTAATTTTCAAAAGAATAAACCCCTTAATTTTTATTTTATCAAATAAAAAAAGCCAAGACTTTTCACAGTTTTAAATTGTACTATGTGCAAGAAAACTAGCAATAGTTAAGTCTTACCAAAGTTTTTATTGGAATAGTGGATTTTTCAAAATCTACCTGAACTTACTAGATATAGGTCTGTCATCATTGAAAAAGAAATAAGGGGTCTGAATTAAAAACTTTATAAACCATACCCAACAGCTGATGCTCAAGAATTTTATGAGAATTTTGTAATTTCTTAAAGTTTTTTAAATTAGCCAATGTCCTTGTTGGTATCCAAAGTAATGGGGAAAATATGTAGCATTCCAAACCACAACCGGTTTAAACACCATACCATTTTTCACAGTTATAAAGAACTTGGTAAAAACTGCAAGAATAGCTATTTAATATTAACATAATATGATTTACCAGCTATATATAAACTTAATTTTATTTGACAAATACTAATGGGTTTTTTATGAAAATGAAATATATAAAATATGAAAAACGAAAACATGAAATATCTGTGGATATTTTGCAAGATGATTGCAAATTTGAACAACTTTTTAAAAAGTATTTCTTTTTCTAATGAATTACAAAAAAGCTCCTCAAAATGATGATGATATATCATCATCATTATTCATCAAAAAAGCTCATTAGAAGACAAACCTACTAAAAAGATAATGCATAGTGGAATATATATTTAACTTCTAGAGTACTTGAGGCAAATAAATACACAATGAAGACTGGTGAATGAAAGACAAAGGTATTTAATGAAATCAGATCTGGGCAAAAAAAAATTCTATTTTCGCTTTTTTATATTTTGTTAACTTTTTCGAGTCACAAATTATCCTTACAATTTTTATTTAATGATTGACAGACTTTGTTTACACGAAAAAAGTTCTTAAATTTACAAATGTTCATTTTGAAAAAATGATAAAACCTGTTCGTACCGAGAACTAGTTTCCTTTACCTTGGTGTAGTTTGTTTAGCAACTTGTTTATACGTGAAAGTAGTTACTTTAGCCTAAAAAGTCTTATTAAACAAAAGTTATGAAAGTAATACAATGTGAAAAGAGTTTCGAATTTAAATCTGTTGGCAGCCATTTTTAATTGGTTTTCTGTTGACGGCGGAAAATTTAAAATTAGTCGGAAACTCTCACGGTTCGCTAAGCTCTGCGGCCTCTTTGATGTTAAACAATAAGTTGTACGTCCATCTTTTATATGTCCATGATTAGGTTTAGGTTTTTGGTGGTAATTGGTTAAGATGTACGCAGCGCAAGCCGTCGCTGCGGATGTACTATATTTTGTTAAATGTACCTAGTTAAATTCACCTGGTTAAATTATTTATATTAAGGTATTTATTTATATTAAAGTATTTAAAAGTTTTATCGTGTCTTTCCGTTGCGAAGAATTAGTTTAAGAATTTTTTCCACTTAGATAAGAAAACATTAAAATTACATTCAGCCTATAAATTTTCTTAATAGATCATTTCAAATACTTTATGGAAATTTTTATCAAAATTACTGTTTAGAGAACTGATCGAAAAGAAAACAGTGTCATGTAAACGATATCGATTATGATATTTATTTTCGTAAATAACAAACATCGTTAGCGATAATTGTTATAAAACATATTTTGTACACTTACCCATAATTATTCGAATGACATCATTATTCGAATGACACTAGCTTTTAGCATTTTCAATGTCTCATAAGTGAGGAGAAAAATTAAATAAGGAAATCACTTGAAGTAAAGTAAAAATTATTATTATTATTATTATTATTATTATTGTTATTATTATTATTATTATTGTTATTATTATTATTATTGTTACTATTATTCTTATTATCATTATCATCATCATTATTATTATTATTATTATTATTATTATTATTATTATTATTATTATTATTATTGTTATTATTATTATCACAGAAATAGCACACCTAACGTTTTCTTCTTTAGAGTTAACATGGCCTACTTTATTTATACGGCCGGATATTTTGCATTTTGAAAAAAAAAATAGAAGGCCAGTTTTCAAAACAGTAATGTTTCGAAAACTTAAGACTTTTTGAATATTTGCAAATGTATTTTACTTTCTAAATTTAAAAAGTCAACAAAAGTAGTTTATATTCATAAATTTAGATACTAAACGCATATTATATAAGAAATAAATAAATAAAAAGATATCAAAACAAGCCTTTATTTTAAAACTTAGAATTTAAGTAAACAGACACAATTTAAAAAACAAGAATATTTATATAAAATCTTTAAATCTTTTTCTTTTTTCATCAAAATAAAAAATAATTGTATTATATATAATTTATTTAGTTTTTATAAATTTTCTCTTTTTAAAAGATTTTACATGATCAACAGCTACTTCGCTGGTAGAGATAATTCTTTTATTATTAAGAAAAATGTTGATAACAATTCTTCCAGCAAGTTTTATCCCAGTTTTCTCATGCATGGGACAAGAAAAAGTCTGAAAAGAGTCACAAAAGTGATTTAACAAATATTCTAAAGCTTGTCGTGCATGTAAATTAAATTTCTTTATTTTGTTATAAGAGTAGTCAATTATAGCAAACGATGTGCAAACATAATCCAAAAGTGATGGTGAAGGAATAGTGAGACCACCCCTAGAAATAATTGTTAAATAAGTATGATCAGGATTGCTTTCATCAATATTAGCACGACATAAAAATTCTTGGCAACATGTACCAAAGCGTTTTTTTAGTTTCTTTGCTATATATCCAGCAATATGAGCACCTACTTCTTAATACACTGAGTTGTATCGATATCAAGAAGAAAGTTTTTCAAATCTGTTAAATTATTTTCTGACTCGAGTGGTACTTTCAAACTATCATCAAAGTTAATACTTTCTTTAACTATACTTTTGATTTTTAATATTTTTTCAGAAAGTGACATCTTTTAAACCAACCAAAAATCTTCCACCACTCATTTGTCTATATTGTCCAAATCTCCGTTCTAATGGGTCACTTTGAAACCTCCCAGTTAAAACAAAGTTATATCCGTCATTAAGTAAGTCCTCAATCAATGAGGCATGACAATTAAGTGTTCTTATCAATGCTGCAGCTGTTTGAGCACTTAAAGTAAACTTCTCACAGTTTGGTACCTTTTGCAATTGCCAAGCTTCAATCCAGTGTGCCATTTCCCTAAGAAACTCAGGTTTTTTATCTCCAGAAACAACTGCATTACCTAAAATATTACACGTTGAATACTGACTTTTTGAATTTGATAAAACCCACCACTTGTAAAACAATGTCAAAAAATCTGCACTACTTTTAAGATCAGGGAAATATGAGTGAATTGCTGCAGAAGTAGTTTCATCAAAAACTGCAAGTGCTAAAGAAACGTTTTGTTTAAAATTGCCAGGATGTAATACTTTCATTGTTATTTTTGGTGCTTTACGCAAACCAGCATCAAGAGAAAGGTCTTTTTCATAAATATTGTGGAAGGTGCTCCATTTTATTTCTCCACCACATACAATTATAGGATCTTTAAATCCATCAAACTTAAAATCTGGAAATAAAAATCTTTTACAATTTAACAAATTATTTCTGATATTTTTAACAAGATGTACAACATCAAAACAAAGGTAAATCTTTTTTAGATTGTAAATAAAAAACAAATCTTCAGCTTGTTGATTTGATGCACAAAGGATTTTTTTAAAACAAGAAACATTAGAGGAATGGTTGTCACACACAATAACTCTAATATTAAATTCACATTCAGTAAGAATACGAAGACATTCAAAAATTTCTTCTTTCAACCATTTAGCATTGATTGTTTTTTTAGGTGATGATTTAATCACATATGGAATGTTTTGTTTCAGGCCAACTATCATAAAACAAACTATTCCATTATACAATTCTCCAGACTCATCACTACCAATCATCTCTCCACCAAAATACTCTTCACATTTTTGCAAGTACATTTCATCAAAAATCAAGCAAATGTCTTGAGATATCTTCCCTTCTAATTTCAAATGTTTTGCACAACTTAGAGCATCAATATTTCCACTAGTTTTTTTAAGTAAAGATATTGATGGTAAAGGCAATTCTTCACGCAAAAGTTGGTATGACTGTGTAGAAGTATATCGTAACATCAGTGAATACTTTATAATATTGGCTGAAAAAATAGGTTTCTTCATATACTTAATTTGCTGTAATTCAGTCAATATAGATGAAAATTGTTCAGCTTGTGATTTAATGTAGGTAGGAAAATTATAAAGCATACTTTTACGAGATAAACAACAATCTCTTCCATGACGAAACCACTGAGGCAATGGCAGGGGTGAACCTTTGTAAAATAGTTTAACATGCATCTCATTGTTTATGCGAATGCACTCTGTAACTTCAGGAATAGATAAAGTACTATGACTCAATTTATAAAAAATTACATGATCATCATACTTCAAGAATGAAAAACCATCTGGAGCAAGACTTTCAGTAATATCATCAAAGTTATTAATCAAATCACTCAATAAAAACTGTCCATATTGATCTGGCTGAAATATTCTTTTAGTTGGTGATTTTCTTAACGAATTAGAAGATTTTATAAGTTGTGATGGACCTTCTTCAGGGAAATTTGTGCAATCCAAAATAGTTGGAATAGGCTTTAGTTTTTTTATTAATCGAAAACGTTGATTACCTTTCTTATAATATTTTTTTTCAAAATGTTTGATGCATATTACGGAAGTATTTGTAGGTGTCCAATCTTTTCTATTTACAAATTTAATCCAATTTTTTTTCAACTCTTCATTTTTTGGAAACGAAAATACTACTGTAGATACTTCACCATCATAATTTGAACGACAATTCACAATACAACATTTGTTAACCATATTCTTTGAAACTCCAGTTGCTCCTTTAAAAGCGCCTTATGAAAAAACTGGCCTTCTATTTTTTTTTTCAAAATGCAAAATATCCGGCCGTATAAATAAAGTAGGCCATGGAGTTAATATAATTTCATTGTTTGTTAGGGAAATAAAAAATATAAAAAATATTGAATTATTTATTTCCATTTATTTGCTATAAATCATTTAAAAAAATCATTTTTAACTGAAGTTAATTTAAAAATCATTTTTAACTGAACTGATAACGATAAATATTGAAAAAGTTTACAAAATACAACGAAAAGTTGTGATCATAAAAACAGCTTATCAAACAAAAAAAATGTGCTGTTTAAAAGTCGACATCAAAAGATGAAAGCTAACATTAACATTTTGTTGAGTCTTTATTCTTTATAACTGCAACACATCTTGATGGCTTACTGCTAACAAGCCTTTGAAATCATTCGACAGTAGAGTCCAGACCTTTTCATTTTCTCCCAAAATTCATTAAAGTTAGTGGTTTGTTTCGGTTTATTTATTTTTTGTTTGTTACTTTAGGTTTACTTCTCTCTCAAGTCAACTCAAATATTGTGCCATACGTTCTCAAGGGGATTCATACGTTCTCAATTGGATTCAGATTTGGAATCTAGGTTGCCTATTCTAGAATAATAATTTTATTTTTCTCAAGTCAAGATTTTAAAGATTTTATAGTATTGTGAGGGCGGTGTTTTTAAAAATGGAGTGTTTTATTTGTTAGTCGTTTGTATTATGTAGTTGTAGTAAGGCATAGGATTTAGGGAAGTATGGGTTCAAAGGTTATGTGTAGGTTAGGATCAAGGTTGATGGTGTGGGTTATTGTTTGGTTAGGAATGGATAAGGATAAGGTTTAATCGTTAAAAGATTAATATTGTGTTTACCGCCCTCAGTATATTTTATTATAAAATATAACTTAATAAGCGTTTTTTTTTAGCATCTAATGGTTAGCACTTATAAAATACAAATAATACTCTCTTACTCTACTTGTAGTGTTCTTTATTTTTCATCAAGTTCTCCTCTTTTTATTTTTATTTTTTTAAACGAATATCTCTTCTTTATTTGAAGCGGCCAAAAACTTCTGGTTATTTTTCTTTGATTTATATTTCCTCTGGCTTCTTTTTAATTACTTCTTTTTCTCTTTTATTTACTCATAAAATTATCCAAATATTTTTCAATCACAAAAAATTCTGTCTCTTTAAATGTCTTCATAAAAAACTTTCTTAAAACTCTCTTTTACTTCTCTTTAGAACTCAGTCTCCTTTTATCCATCTCCGACCTGTAAAACTCTTTTTTTTTTGAGCTTTTATAGTTTTTGTTTGTTTTCCGTTGCGATACCTATTCATTATTTACTCATATGGCCGATTGAGAATTCTTCGTGTTTACGTCTTTTCCTATTTTTTTTTTTTTTGTGTTTTTTTTTTAACTTTTCTACTTTTTGCTTTGTCATTTATTTACATGAAGGATGAAGGGTTGACGAGTCATCTTGTGTACGTCTTTTCTGATTGTCTTTTTTAACTTAACCCACCTCAGAGTATGTTAGGGGTCGTCGTCGTACATCAAAATCCAGTTGAAAGGTATCACCAGTATACAACTCCATTACGTTTTGTTATATATCTTTGTATTTGTATTGATCCAAATTTCCTTCAATTTTGAGAAGCGGACCAATACCATGCCAGGATATAGCTCCCCGAACCTTAATATTTCCTCACCGTGCTTCACCGTCTCTAGAGTATACAATGGATTGTTTTCTTGCTTCATAGGACGCCTAACATATACCTTCCCATCAGACTGGAAGCAATTAAAGTAGATCAATCCATAAAACGTTTTTACATAAGAAAACATTTTTATTTAGGACCATTTTTATAAGCTTTCATCATTTTAGCTAAATTTGTTTTGAAAGAAGGGGCCTCTTCTTTGCTATACAGCTTCAAAGGCCGGCTTCTTGTAAATAACAACGATTGGTTTGGACACAACCACGTGATAATGTTCTTCAGTTTCGGTTTTATTTCGTTAGAAGTTTATAAAGGATCTTTTTTAGACATTCTAAAAATTTGGCGATTCCTATTGGTTGAAGTTTTTCTTGGAAGTGGCTTTCGAACTTTATTATCAGCGGTATTGTATTTTTTAACATGTTTACGACAGTTTTGAACTAATTTACTAAAGCACCCTAGTTGACACAAAAAATACCATATACAAAGTTTCCTTTTTGCTGCAGAGCAATCGTTTGTTTCTCCCCATGTTCAGTTACAACTAGAAAACTAAATGTACATTACAAAAAACATTTCTAATGTACATTTAATCTTTTCCTAGTTCTCACTTAAAAATTTTATTGAATAACTTAAATTTTTAACAATAAATGGGATTCTCCACACGCATGTGTTATTTCATATAACACCCACACAATGAAATTTGACAATAAAAGTTTTTATTATCACATATTCGTATTCACGCCCAAACAATAATTCAATACTACTATAATTAAATACGTTGAAACACGATATAAAATGCAATTAAAAGGAGATCTTATGGGCTGTGCCATTTCTATGATCATCACTGTATAGCATAAATTATTATTATTAGTTAAATATAAATTAAAAAAATGACTTAGTTACACTTATAACTTGCTCTCATCTATGTAGCCACCTTAAACGGCAAAAACCGCTTTACATATTCGTGAAATTTTACAAAACAAACTTTCGTATTTTTGAAAATCTGCTACATATCACTCACTCTCTCTGTCTCTATCTTTGTCTCTCTCACTCTCTCTGTCTTTCTGTCTCTCTCTGTCTCTCTATCTCTCTGTCCCTCTGTCTCTCTCTCTCTGTCTCTCTCTTTCTCTTAGGCATTAATTTTTGACCTATCAAATTCATCTCATAAAAGTTGAATATGAGGAAAGACCGGGTGATTGGGGAGGATAAATCATTCTTTCAATTACTTTATCATTTTCTTACTCCTCCAACGTTTTGAGGAATGCTTTATATCTTCTCAAAAAATGAATGGCTTTCCAATGATTCAACTTCCTGAAGAAATGGCATCATTTTTAAAAATGCTCAAATACACTTCATTCGTCATTATTCCGTCTATTTTAACAATATCACCAGTGCTATCACAAACAAAAAGCCACACACCATGATAATACCTCCACCGTGTATTACAGTTGACGTCACACGCCATTTCGTCATCCGTTTACCAACTTCTCTTCGAACCTATCAGTAGAAGTTTGAATTTTTTTTGCAACTATTCTCGTTGAATATGTTTCTTGCCACAACGTAAAAATTTCCAATCATGTTTCTACTGATAGTTTGGATCTCTTGCCATTTTTTATTCAAAAATATAAACGTTAATGAATATAACAAAATTACAAATATCATCAAATCTTCCTCTCAGGCAAAACTATACAGTAACTTAACCTTTTGAAATACAAAATACAAAAAAAATAGTTAAATGGATATGTTTTTTATCGTCTGTAACCTTAACATAAACATTGGTCTTGAAAATCGTAAGATTTATCTAGGTTTACTTGAAGACTGTATTTAGACAATTAAATCCTAAACACAGTCTTGAGATGAAAATTATGAAAACATACATTCTTAAGTTTAATATTTGTTTTATATTGTTAAGTTGGTTTTATTTTCGTACTTTACAAAAAAAATCAAAAGTGTTTCTAAAATTGTTAAACAATTTCTTTAAGAAAATTCGTAACGTTACGAAGATGTGTGTTTCATATGATTAAACACACGCTATAGAATCTTTTTACTCTAAGTTTCAATTATTTCTACATATATTTTGTTTTATTAATCAGTTTGATCTATGGTATTTTTCAATATCAATTTTTTTTAACATAACAATATCTACGACACATTCAAGCAAGCTGTTTTAATCTAGCACCAATCTCGCATTTTTATATTTTGGATTTGATCCGTTTATTTTTTCGCGCGTTTTCCGCGGTCTGGATCAGGTTTTGGATCTGGATCCAGACTCTAACATATATTAAAAGCTTTCGAATTAACTTTTCGCTTACCGTGCAAATGATTGCTTAATTGTGACTAAACTTTACTTACCTCTATTCTTAAAAATAATCTTTGAGTCTGCGCCGAAAAAAAATACTAAAGACATAAGGTTGACAGATCTGAGATGTAAATGTAAATAATAAAGTCTTTATAATGAACCAGGTGTTTTATGTTGTATGAAATAAATCTGTTAATTATTAGGTTAATTTCTCCAAGTAAATCATGAACTCTAATTCTCTTACTATATATCATCTATTTATTGGTTGGGGCGGTGGGCTGAGTGATATCACTGCTTTTATTTTTAGAATGTTTAGTTTGATTTGCTTTATTTTATGTCTTTGCGTTATTTAGTTTTAGCTTAAGATATCTACTAGCCATATATAACATATGACTAACTATGACATGTGCCCTTCCAGCACTAACCCCCAGATATTTAATGCTATATTAAATTTTTTACCATCTTACAAAGTAGATTATCTGTATGTTATGCAATATATGTATATAATAACTTTTTTTCTAGATAGAAATATATGTACTTTAATCATAATTTTTATATATACATTTACATATATATTTAAAATGTCAAATATTGCGATTGCAAGAATTCAACGAGAGTTTAAAGAGGTTATACGCAGTGAAGAAGTTTCAAAAAATAACATCAAAGTAGAGTTAGTAGAAGGTACAAACTTTACCAGACTGAAAGGTGAAATTGTTGGTCCTCCTGACACACCATATGAAAATGGAAGGTTTAAGCTGGACATAAACATTCCAGAGACTTATCCATTTAATCCTCCAAAGATCAAGTTCTTAACAAAAATCTGGCATCCTAATATTAGTTCAGTTACTGGTGCTATTTGTTTAGATGTTTTAAAAGATCAATGGGCTGCTGCCATGACATTAAGAACAGTTTTGCTATCAATTCAGTCATTGCTTGCTTCCCCTGAGCCTGATGATCCCCAAGATGCAGTTGTTGCTCAACAATATAAAGAGCAACCAGAAGTATTTTTAAAGACTGCAAAGCACTGGACAATTACATATGCAAATGGGAGTAATGAATTAGATACCGATTGTCAGTTGAAACTTCAGCAGTTAATGGATATGGGTTTTGATGCAGAAAGTAGCAGAATAGCTTTATCAACACATGGGTGGTCAGTAGAAAAGGCAGTTGAAGCATTGTTTAATAAATAATTTACACATGATACAAATGTTTATCAGAAGAGGTTTTTATAATAATTCATTGTCTTTTTTATTTATTTTTACTAGTTCTTTTTACTAGGCATATTTGAGGATAGTTTTAGATGTGCTCTTGAGCATTGTCAAATAAATTGTGCTTTATTTTTTAATAAATGAAGATGGCATACAAAATGAAATATATTTGGATTGTCATTAAATTACTATTTTATTTCCATTTAAAGATATATATAAATGTATTCACAGCTTAACTTTAAATATATATCTAATTATTAGTATATGCCAAGCTGTGTATGCACTAGTATGTTTTTTAAATATAATCTTAAGTGATTACATTTTAAAAATGTCACAAATATACAATAAATATAAAACCACTAATTCATAAATAAGCTTATACCATTTTTTTCAAGATAATGTCATTAACAACTTATGGCATAGAATATGATCAGATAGATTGAAATATTAATTTTGACCCCCAATACTTTATAACTTTGTATATATTAGTATTACAATGATTACCAGAAAAATGATTATGAGTTCAAGTTTTTAAGTTACTCAGAGAATTTCTATCATACAAGCATCTTTTATTTTTGTTATTTCTATATTTTTACATGCATTTTAGAATTTTTTGCTTTTGTTAACTTTTTCATTTTTTCTTTTCATTATTTAATAGACTTTCCATCAGTTTAGATGATCTATATATTCTATAATGTTATTGCAGTACAAATGGAAAAGAAGAGTTTGAAATACAATCTTTATTGTTATAAACTAGACTGTTTTTAAAAGACCAAACAAGGTTTGAAATTATGCAGAACATTCTGTGAACTCAATATTATTCCTATTTCTCAGTATCTGATTTAAAAGTTTAATAATTGGTAAATGGAGAAAGATGTCATCAGCTTAGTAAGTCAGCTAAGTAAAATTGTAGAACCAATTTTTTGCATATGGCCTAAATTTTTAAGTCAGTGTCATATATTTTTATGTGTTTGTTATTACTAAACAGTTGCAGTTGCCTTCAATTTTCACCCATTATTGATGGATAACTAAATCTTGTATGTTTTTACATCCTGTTTCATATTAAAATATATGCAAATATTTTAATATTTACAAGTATTTCACACACACACACACACACACACACACACACACACACACACACACACACACACACACACACACACACACACACACACACACACACACACACATGCAGCCATGCATTCATGCATGCTTACATTACTGCTCATATGTTTACTTGTAAAATGATATTGATGCATGTTTATGTATAATGATATATTTTTAGCTCAAGTTCTCATATTGCTTTTGGACTCTGATATCTTAATATGGTAACCGTTCGAGAAGATACAGGACTAGTTAATTCTCGTGAGGCCTTTGTAACTTCAGCTACATTACTTCATTTGAAGTTATTAAATAAGTCATGGGTAAAACTAGAAAATGATAATCATGTATCCTTTCTTACACAAAAGATAGAGAATCAATTGGCTTTGCCTAACAATTGTCCAGTAAAAAATCAATTTGATCATTCCAAAGAGAACGAAAATGCTTTTATTGTAAAGATTTCTCAACATATTGGATGTGATAAGCATAATTTGTTAAACTTTTTCGAAAGTGAATATTCTTGCTGCTCAAATCAATATGCTGATAATGT
The DNA here is from genome assembly GCF_058129835.1 of Hydra viridissima. Classification (NCBI taxonomy): domain Eukaryota; kingdom Metazoa; phylum Cnidaria; class Hydrozoa; order Anthoathecata; family Hydridae; genus Hydra; species Hydra viridissima. The sequence continues at coordinate 5,237,802 of NW_028324315.1, read as the reverse complement.
TATTTACCTCTCTCCAGGAGGTTTTTTCAACTTATGTCAAAGAAATGTTAAGCTTTACAATGAAAAACGAGAAAATGGAGAATTTCAGGTGAATGTAGTTGTGTTGCAAAATTTCAATGAATCAGACAGCACTCGGTATGCAAATGAATGCATTTTTTCTCCAGTAAGATGCCCATTTGGTACAATTAGTACAGAAACTGTTGATGCTCTAGTGAAAGAGTACTTTAAGTATCCAAGACTAGTCAGTGAAAAGGAAATATTTTCTATACAAGTGTTAACTGATAAAGAAGCATATGCCCCGTCACTTTTATGGTTTGTTGTTAAATCTATTCAAGGTTGCAACCATTCTGGGAGGGAAACCAATTTGGTTTTTGTTGACTCAACCCATACCAGTGTTTCAGAAAGCACCCCAATCAATAGTTATGTACCTTTGTGTTCTTGTAGCCATAAAAATAACCGTTATCCATCATTATACTTTTGTGATTCTCATTACCTACAGGCATTTGCTGAACCAATAAAAGAACTCTCAAAAATATTGACTCTTTTAAGCATAAATCAATTTTCATGTAAAGATGTAACTTTGCTATTAGAAGGTCCCCAGGGTGTTGGAAAAAGTTTACTTGTTCGAAGCATTTGTCAAAAATATTGTTGGCACTTTATTGAAGAAAACTGCTTTGAACTGGGGAGTGATTCATTAGGTGCTGCTGAAAAACGCATCGAAAAAATGTTTTTTCTTGCTAGGCAAAATTCTCCTTGTGTTCTTTATCTTAAAAATATTCATTTGTTGGCAAAAGACAAGGAAGGATTTCATGAGGAGCGAAGGATCATTCAGACATTTATCAAGAATCTTCATGAATCAGAAAAAACTACGTTGTTTCTAATCGGAAGTACCTACGATAGTAAGGACATGGGTATTCGCTTATTTTCAGAGTTTGTATATCATGTGACTGTAGGAATGCCTGATGAATTACAGCGTTATCATATATTAAAAATGCTTACTCAAAGTTGGCTTTTGGAAGATAGTGTAGTTGTTGACCTTTCCAGAAAAACTGCAGGATTTGTTTTGTCCGATTTACTTGCGTTTATAAAAGAACTCAGTTTATTGAAAGATGACTCTGCTACTGTATTAGAGGTTTCAAATGCGGTTTTAGAGAGTATTAGAAAACGAAAAGCAGGTCCGTCGATAAATGTACCTAAAGTAACATGGAGTGATGTTGGTGGTCTCAATGACGTTAAACAAGACATTCTTGACACAATTGAGTTGCCTTTGAAGTTTCCACATTTGTTTTCTTCCGGTTTAAAACGATCCGGTTTGTTATTCTATGGGCCGCCAGGTTGTGGTAAAACCCTTCTTGCAAAAGCGATTGCTACTGAGTTCACAATAAATTTTTTCAGCGTCAAAGGTCCGGAGCTTATTAACATGTATGTAGGGCAGAGCGAGGAAAACGTACGCAACGTCTTTAAAAAAGCTCGAGACGTTTCTCCGTGCATAATATTCTTTGACGAATTAGACTCTTTGGCCCCAAACCGTGGTCGTTCCGGTGATTCTGGGGGTGTAATGGATCGCATTGTGTCTCAGTTACTGTCAGAGCTTGACGGTATTCATAGCAATAATGATATATTTGTAATTGGAGCAACAAATCGACCAGATCTCCTGGATCCAGCTCTTCTACGCCCTGGACGTTTTGATAAATTAATTTACATTGGTTTAGCCGAATCTAAAGAAGAGCGCCTGCGTATTTTAAAGGCAGTGACTCGAAAGATGAAATTGTGCGCTAAAGTTGACTTAGAAAATTTTTTAAGTAAATGTCCATTGAACTTAACTGGTGCTGATTTCTACGCCCTAGCTGCCGATGCTCAGATGAATTGTTATCGCAGGTTAATAAATAACTATGAACAAAATATGCACTCAGCCAACTCATTAGATTCCGGCAAAGTGATTGTGTTAAATGAGGACCTTGAGCTTGCTTTAAAGAATATTACTCCATCTATTACATTTAGCGAACTTTGTCGGTATAAAGCAATACGAGACGAAATTTTTAATAAAACTTAGGTCATAACACAGGTGATACACTTATTTGTGGTAGGTGAGACAATGACCAAAAGTTCAATACCTCATCATTCTTCATTCTAATGAAGTATGGCAAGAATCAAATAAAACGAACTTTTTGCGTAAAATGTACACCAGTTTTACATAAAGTGGTAAATATTATCTAGCGAACTCTATTATAGATTAAGAAATGAAAAAACACGAACCACGTAGTAAAATCTAGTTTTGAGATTACTTGTTGGTTACGCATCAAAAACTGACGTTCTAAAACCTAAATGTTTTAATACACGAACACGTGTTATTATTTACTACTATTTTTTATTTATTTTTGTATTTCTATAAAGAATACCCCTTTTTTTAAAGTGTAAAGCATGGAAAAAGAGTTAATTATATCAATTATATCTGAGAACTTATATAAGAACTAAGAAATATATAAAAGAACTATGATATTTTTAATGATGACAAGACAAAAGTCTGAAGTAAAACAGTAAAAATAAACATTTGAAAGATTAACATTTTTAACAAGAATAACATTGAAAGATTCATGGATTCGTTTGCGGTAACATCTGGAGTGCTTCATGTCTAGACTATCTTTTTTAATACCCAACAGTAATCTGAAAACATATTTAAATTTGATCGGCCTTGATAACCCTAATAACTCAATTTGCTCATTACTCATGTCCCAAGATACTTGCAATTTTCTGCTTTTGCAAACCACCCCCCCCCCCCCCCACCTCCCGAATTTTTTTGAAAACATCCACAAAATATATCCATGTTTTTTTCTCTGACGGTCGTTGAATTTTTGAAATGCAGAACGCCCTGCATTCAACGTGCATTCACAACAATCGACAAAATCATTGTCAGTTGTAAAGAAAGTTAATAAATGATTTGATATCTAATATATATATATATATATATATATATATATATATATATATATATATATATATATATATATATATATATATATGATGATATAGTAATACACAAAACCATAAAAATAAATAAAGTTCGTAAAAAATCGTCATAATCCGTAAGGATTAAATAGCGACGGTATGTATTATAATACCCCCGTGTGAATTATATTACGCGTATATCGAAATTCAAAATATGATTGGTAGTTGATTATTTTCACCCCTGATATAGACTTAAAGGATTATAGGTAGTATAAGTAGTTGCAACTATCGCTGTTCTGGAGTGAATGCATTAAGCGCAACATCTTATACCACTTTATGATACAATTAATCATTATCAGGGGCTCAATAACAAACAACCAATACCATTCCTAATTTCGATATGACGATTATAATACATACCGTCGCTATTTAATCTCTAAGGATTATGACGATATATTACGAACTTTATTTACTTTTATGGTTTTGTGTATTACTATATCATCATATATATATATATATATATATATATATATATATATATATATATATATATATATATATATATATATATATATTATTTATGCGAAGTCAAAAACGTGAATAGTGTATGACTCCACACGCATATATGATTACTTACATACTCAAAATATGTATGATTACTTACGACCCCATATTGCTAAATATTTCGAGAGCCACTTAATCAATTTTGATCATTTTTCTTTTATTAATTTAAAGCAAATTTATCTCCCCTTTAAATAATGTAGAGATAACTTGAAAAAAGTTGATTGTAAACAAAGAACATGTATTCACAAGTAGATATAAGAAAATTCATTTTAGACGAGCGGTTTAAAAATTATAAATTCGCAAGCAAAAACAGTTCAATAGAAAAATTTTGTCACAAAACCGTGAAGTTAAAGTTAGGTCGCGTATTGGAAAGAAAGACGTCCGTCAAGTTTAAAACTTGATCAAAAAGTAATCAAGGGGATCGATGCAAAGCCAAAGTACTTCAAGATATCGAAAAAAATTGGTGTTCCCTAGTCAATAATTCAAGAAGTCTACAAGACATACAAGATGCAGAAACTTCCTGGGAGATTCCAACAGAAATTCAGCGAAGGCTAAAACGAAGGTCGAAAACCTCATGGAGAAAAACTCTTGCCATATTCTCTACACAAAAAAATAATGCAGATAGCATTATAATTATGCTAATTATGCAGTGAGAAGTAAATACTTGTGAATAACATAATAGTAGAATGTGGGAATGATTTCCTGACAGAGCTGTCCTCTGCTAATACTGCTTTACATACCTCTCGCATAATCTTCAACACAGTTGGACTTGATGACAGCTTTTTGTCTGTCCCTATCAAACAGTGGTGCCAAACAGAAACTTAAAAGCAAGCTCTGCTTACATTCAATAATCTGCCTGCATCAATGATTGTGCTAAACGTGGAATTGCCTCGGTTGAGAATAGCAACAATCGTGGCACTTACGAAACACAGAAACAGTTTTCTAAATTTTTTAAGTAGTGTCAACCACCTGAACCGCGGTTCAGGTGGTTGAAAAAAATTGTTAGCCATCTTGTCAAGCTGACAACTAATGAACTACAGAATATTATATAACATTATTAATATTATATAAATTGTAGGTAATGAAAAAAAACAGTCGAGAAAACCTTTTCCATTTTGACTTCGCGAAATGTTGCAAAAATGCTATTTTGCTCATACTTTGGATGCTTGTCTCTCTACCTGCAATAACTATCTGATACTGATGTGTACACAAATAGAAACAACTGTATTTTTTAGTGTTAACAAGTTGTCGGTAGTGAACTGTGTGTTTGAAATTTTGTGTTGAAAATAGTGATTTCAGTAGATTTTCGTATACTGACTTTATATTATTTTTTACCACGCTAAAATTCAGGTACTCTGGGGACCTCTAAAGTACCTCGAAATAAGCCTTAATTCTTTGTGGTTGTATAAATAACTAGTAAGAAAATGTTTCATGGGGGGGAGCCAGAAAATTTGGAATATGATTTTTTACGGGACATCCTGCTACATATGGCGCAAACATAACATAATAAAAGAGTACGATAAATGAAATAAAAATTTGAAGCTCAATTATCAATCCTGATGTGGTACCTTTTAACAGAGTTACTCATTAGAATTTTTAACGGAGTTTTTTTTAGAGTGTGGGATTTATATATTAGAGATTGTAGGGCCTTTATAAAATCCGTTTCTTGCACTTCTCTTGTTAAATAAAAATTTTTCTGTAGTATCATTAAACACGGTCAACAAAACATGCTTAACTTAAGTGTGTTTGATTATGAGTTAAAGCAAATGTATGTTACTAATTGTTATTGCTTACTTTTAATTGTTATAAATGCGCCATTAGCAATAGATTTAATTTCTTCAGACTCTTTAGATTTTAGAGTTCGAAAATAAAACTGTTCCAGTTACCATTGCGGCAGATATTTGTTAGGAACGTTTGGTTGAGATCGTTTGTTAAGAGCCTTTGGTTGACATGTTTTGTAAATAACCTCGACATTGAATCGAGAAATTTTTTTAAGATAAGTATTGAGTTCTGGATTACAATAGAATTACGTACATTAGAAAACGTTTCCATCTGCTTTAAAATTAGCATTAAAGTCTTTAAGTATTGGTCAAACAAATCTAAAAGATTTAAATGGCCTTACAATGAGGATTGTGAACTTTTACTTCATTTTTAAGTCTGCAATTAAATGTCAAATAGTTTATTTTACCCATTAACCTAAATAAAGGGATACTGTCAATTGATTACTTTGCAAATGGTCAATCAATAATAACTTGATCAATAAATTTTAAAAGACTTGGTTTATCTTAGAAAAAGTTATTTTCCAGTAGCATAACGCATGCTCAATACATGTGGTTTATTCATGGTGACACTCTCTAAATTGAAGTACGACCTGGTTTCCCAGCCTTTTATTTCCCCCACAAGAAGTGCATTATGTATAAATCAATTTTATTGATTTTGATCCTTCCGAATTCTCCTCTTAATTTTACTCATTGACTGAAAAACTACTATTCAAGATAAACTTTTAACATGTTAATATAAATGTTCAACTGATCCTTAACTGACGATCAATTACTTGCTTTGTTCCTGATGCAAAGGTTGAGCAAGTGGAAATTTTACAAAGTATAAAATTCTCGGGGAGATAATTTGTTCTCGATCTTTGACGGATTCCCTGATAAAGGATTGAGAAGTCCCTCCTAGATCGTTCCTCCTTGACTAAGATTGTTGGTCATCATGATTTAAATAGATATTTCACGCCTAATTTTCTTACCTTTAGTTTATTGTCTGGGGAATAAGTTTAACTACATGTGCACTAAATAGATAGGTATCTGCTGATTGTTTTAACAAAGAATAAAGAATATTTGAAATAATAAAATTGTTCGTCTAGAAGAAGCGTGACTTATTCATATATCATATTTAGGGGAATGATAAGTTAGGTACTGGCGGTTGCAGAAATACAAACTTCAATAAATAATAAAATCTCTTCGTAAATCAATTTTGTGTTCTTCCTTGTTTTAATTAAAAACAATCTTTTTAAAGTACAACTGCGAACTGTGACATCGTGAGTAGTGTTTATTATGCTTAGCTCAAGGCTTCTTCTCCACGAAAAATATTGATTTTGCCGTCACTTCATCTCAGATAAAATTTTTAGTTTTTCACATATGTCGTAGAACACGTTTTTTGGAATGAAATAACAACTAAAACTTGAAAAGAAATTGAATCTTAAACAAGATTTAGAGCTCTTTTTTTATTTATTGATCATTTCTATATCAAGAATTCATTTAACTATTTTCCTTGCTTATTAGCTACAATTTTCGTCATTTTAGTAAAAACTCGCTCCTTAGGACCAAGAAAACACGTTTCACTACTTTAGTTTGTAGCGTTCGAAAATTGAAAGCTTATTTCGAATTTTATTAGCAATTTTGTTCTTAAATAGTATTTTAAACCCATTTTTCAGTTTCTGGTTTTTTTCAAGCCTTTTTAAAGATTTGCACCAAATTAAAAACAAAAAAGCAAAAAAAAAAAAAAAAACGTTTCCATTTGCTTTAAAAAAAAAAGATGAGCGGAGAAGAGATTATTGACCCAGTAAACTTTTCGGATTGATTGTGTTTAGTTTTGGATATGTTTATTTAACATATATTTTTTCGTCCTACCTAAAAACTCATTAATTTGAAAACATTTAACATTTAAGTGAAAACAATTCGATTGGGAAAATGAAAGGAGAAATAATTATTCACAAGTGTCAAATGTTAATTAACAATTACTCATTAATAACCGACGATATGTAATGACGATTCGGAAATTAAATCCTGAATTACAAATTAATATGATAAAAATTTGGATTGTTCTGAATGATATAACGAGATATTGGATAATTTTACATTAGTATTTGGATAAAGCGAATCCAGTTGAAAAATGTCGTGTGGCTGTTGTGAGCAATGGAGAATTTACAGGAAGACTCTACCAAGAGATATAAAGTAAAACTTTGTATTTCATTTTTACTGCTTAAGAGCTAACTTTAGTTTAAGTGCTAATTTAGTTATCTGTTAAGTTTCCAATAAACTTAGGTAAACTGATGGAAGTTAGTACTAAATATTCAAAGATTTGTCGTTGATAAAGAGTATTGAAGAACAAATGACATCAATCTTACCAACCTATTAACAATCAATAGAACCTATTAACAACCTCCCTGAAAATATTCGAGTTTTTATAAGTTCCCAGAAAATTGAATTCTTTTATGCACTTGAAAACATGTTACTCGCAAAAGATTTTATGGCTAATTTCATAAGTTATAAAAAATTAAATATGCTATATCTATCTAATTGCAGAAAATCGCTTATTTATATCTGTTTACCCAATGAGTCATTTTTGATATTTTTAGGAAGGCAGATTAAGTTTGCTGCAGACTGCAAACTTGTCTTTTTCTTCTCAGTATTTTTTAATCTTTGTTAAAAGTTGCTGGCCATTTAAATTTTCAAATTAAAAAATTAATAAACAAAAAGTTTTTTTTTGAAAAATTAGCCTTTGTGAATTGCAATTAAACTTTGTGTGACCTGGGGCCAAGTTCAAAACCCCATAAAATAAAATGAGTTTACTTCAAAAATAGCTTTTTTCAAATTACAAATACCGCTACTATTTTAGAAAATTCTACCAATTTCCTAACTAAGGTTTGTATGTCGCCAGTCCATTTATTCGCAACTAAAAAAACCACATTGATGTCATTTAAAACCATCATGAAATGATTCATGAGGAAACACAATGAATTTTCAATTAATCGATAAAACCAATTTTTATAGTTATTAATAATTAGTTCTTTTTATTGACGCCCCTAGAATTGAGACAGGCGCCCGCAGTTTATGTGTAAAGTCTGTATAGTTAGAAAAACGCTTAAGGGTTTTTTTTTTCAATTATTTCTTTAAAACATTCCGAGAAGGTAATGAATGAGACAACCAGCTTTTTTTTGCAACTAATGCTCTGAAATTCACTTATTTATTGACTTTTTTTAGCGCACTTTTAAACTTATATTTTTTCACTTTTAAAACATTCCGGAAATTTTAGATTAATTCCCTTCTCAAAACTCATGACAAAGTATAAAAAACGTCAATGGGGACGAATTTAGCCACGTTTAAGAGGTTTTAAGAGGTTTCCAAAGGTTTTGATAGTTAAAATAGAAAAAAAAGGGTCGAAAAGCAGCAAGAGAAACATTAAAGTAGCAGATCATTTGAGTGATCATGGGTTTACTCTTAACAATTGAGAAAAAGCTAAAAGTTTTTTAAAAATTACGTCAGAAATACTTTCAAAACTCATGACGAGGCAAGAGGCCTCCATTCATTTATCAGAAGGCCGATAATGAACGCCAAACGGACAAACGTTCGTATATCTCGGTCAAGTAAAAAATTCTACGAAAAATTTAAAACCATGAAAAATGTACTGATTTAATATCTGTGAGAAACGCTTTACTAATGAACAACATCTAAAATCTAAGAATAATTTTTACTTTCAATGAAAAATAAAATGAATGCTTTCATTGGGTCTATTGACAAGTGAAACTCATTAAGTATAATTAACTGCAGTGTCACTTAATGAGTTTTACTTGTCAATAGACGATTGGTACTTTTAAAAAGTGTAAAATTGAAAAGTGGTTTTAGGTATGGACGGCGAATCAGAATCATTTGGCAACTGATCCTAGAAGCGAGCTAAAATTAAAAATACTTTGAAAATAATTCATCCAAGAGCTCTTTACAAAAACATGATGAGATATTTTATTTAAATATTAGGAGTCTTCAAAATTTGTCACAATAACAAATTGTTACGGACGGAACACAAGAGCAAAACTGTTTTCTCGCCTTTGTAAAAATATTTTTGGTAAAATAGTTAATATTAGGTATGAAAATATAACTTAATAAAAAACTAAACATCTTTTCTCTTTTGTTTAAAAAACCGTTCCGTAAAGAAACATTTAAATATGGCTGGATTGTCGTAACGGATGGGAGTTTTTTCCAGCAAAATTTTTTCCTAAAGACTTTATTAGCTAATTTAACTGATATTCCATCTAAATCAAGTTTCACAACTTTTGATTTATATAATAAATAACGAAAAAATTGCAAATTTTGCAACTGTAATCAGCAAACTCTGTTGCATTCTCAGATGAAAAATCCTAAAATAACTTTCTTGATTTTCTTTAAATTAGTTGTGAACGCCATTAAAATCATTTCCTCGTATATTTGACAGTTTTTTAGAAAAAATCTGATACTTTTCACCTTCTTATAACAAAAGAATTGCATCGAGAAAGAGCTTTCAAGGTGCAGCGAATATGATTTTTATTTGTTACGGACGGAGCTTCGCCTTTTTTTTACCCACGAAAAGTAATTTGAGATGTTAACAGTGTGCAAAAGAAATTAAGCACAGGTAATGCTAGGTTCGACTCTTAAGACGGCTAAATAAAAAAATTGCAAATACCACAAAAATAACCTCTATTATTTATTTAATGTTTAAACTCATATTGAAAAATGACCTCATCGAAAAAGAAAATGATTGTATGGCTCAGTTGACATTATTAAAATTTTACTCATAAACCGTAAGAAAAAAAAATCGTAAAGGGTCCAACTTTAATTTGAAATTACTGTTTAAGAATTCTTAATATATATTGTTAGTATAGTATTTCTAATATATATTTTTAATACCGGTATAAACTGTATTGTCACATAGTCAAGAAGTTGGAAAATCTTTAGTAATTTTTTTAGAACAAAATTCATCTTTTAATTTAAAAATGATAATATAATAAGTAGTTTATTATTTATTTATTGCTTATTCAATTTTAAAAAAAACAAAAAACTTTTAACAAAAAAAAATCTTCAGTGAACAAAAGTAAAAGATTTATTTTTTGCAAGGTGATTTTTTACGGTATTCACTTTTTTATGGGAAAAATACTTTAGGGTACTTGAAAGCTCTGACAAGCTCTCAAATCGTGTGAAAACATGTTTTAAAAAAATCCATACAAAATCATTCTGAACAAAAATGTAATATTTGTCATTTAACTATAATTAAATTCTAATGATTAAAATTTTCCTTCGATAAAACGAAATTTGCAATCATTCAAGATTACCATTTTTACACTTTATAGATATGAGCTTGTAAGATGACAATTAATATTTGAGAAAACAAACTTTTCTTTCGTATTTTGGATTCGTCAATTGGAATTTATTTGGTAATTCAACCGACTGAAATTTAAAATTTAAATTTAAACGACTTTAAAAATATGTAACATTAAATCTGTTTTTTTGCGGTAAAAAAAACAACAGATTTAATGTAATTTTTTTGTTTATTTAAAGTAGTTTAAGCAATTTAATTATGGAAAATTGTGACAGTTTTGAATTAGAACAAGCAATAATTGCGACTCAAAAACATGAGAAGTATGAAATTCTTTCTTTGAAGGCAGCCTTGCAAAAAGTTTCCGAAGAAACCTTATCGTTTATGCTGCCTCCGAAAGCTTGGTGTATCATATAATTTTTAGGGTGATCCTAATATGGATGATTTAATTAAGGCTGCTTCTGACGTATGAAAACTTCTTAAATCTTCCGACACCGTTTTTAAAAGGAGCTTCCAACTGAATATTGGGTAAAATCGTTCCTTAAAAGAAGCGAAATTAAAATCAAAAGATCATCTGAACCTGTTGCTAAAAAGAAGAAGCGTGGAAGACCAGCTTGTATTCAATAATATGTTGTTTTTTTTAAATTAAAAAAAAATCTTACTAAAAACGTAAATTTTATGTTTTTAGTAAGATTTTGAATATTTAGAGAAACTAAATTAAACTAAATTTCTTTCCTTTTTATAAACTAAAATACAATAAAAGCAAGATAACAATGTTTCTTGAACTTATCACATTTTTTTTTTTATAAAAGTTTTATTATGATCAATTTTAAAGTACTCCAAAAAACAAAGTTTTTACCGCAAAATACGGATTTCATAACGCAAAAAACAAATTTGTAAGTTAAATTCCTTTTTTAGTAAGATCGTTAAAATGCAATTAAAACGGGATAGTAACGTGTATATTTTCTTTACCGCACATTTTTTTGTGCAAGCTTCATTTTAAAAGAGTATATGACACAAAAGTTATAAGTGCTCATAGTTTCTATGAATGAAGATAGCGCAAAAAAAAAAAAATCTTTCACCCTACTTTAGAACAAATCTTTTAATTTGTAGCAAAAATCTTAAGCCCAACGCCAATGAGTATACTATGTGTAGGGGTGGGTGAGGGGAGTGAAGTTGAAGTAAAGTTGAAGTAGTTTGTACCGGACATCACATTAAAAGTGACATCACATATCACAAAAAAAGAGATCAACAATTAATCAGCAACATTGTGAGATAGTACATCGTAAATGTGAATTTACAAGCGAAATCATAAATTTAACGAGTTACCGAATTTATTTGCCGTCAATTTCGTTTGTTTTAAGCATGCGAACATATGAGTATGCATACTTAAAGCACACAAAAAATGCAATAAATTTTTTATTTATTTATTTAAATGATAGTGGGTAACTTTCAAATAAATCATTAATCACATTTTTTCTATGATAAATTCGGATCTTATAATCTGACTTATTTTTGTTTGTTTACACTTCGCAACTGTGTGCTCACGAATTATTTTATTTTTGTACTCGACTTGCTTGGATTTCGTCCGGGCATTAATAATTCGACAGAAATTTATCTTTTGTGAAGTTTTTAAATTGTGAGAGCCGAAATCTCGAATAGAGCATCCCGCCATCGGAAATTGCGTAAATGCGTAAATTCCGATGTGAGAAATAATTTATAAAGGTGACTCCGATGTGATTTAATCTTTTTATTTTCCGATATTTTCCGATGGTTTGTGATGGCTTACAAAATTTTGCTGTAATTTTGCGAAAACTTCGTAATTATAAATAAATATATCGGAAATACCACAATATTACGAGTTTACACTTTAAATACGATTTATTGTGAAATTACGCGAAAATATCGTACAATAATGCGTAAATCTCGAAATATATCGGAGAGTGCGTGAAATTCTCCCCATCGGCCTCGGACTACATCGCACCTCCGATGTGATACCATTCCTCACCATCGCATCACATCGGAGTCACCTTTATAAACTATTTCTCACATCGGAATTTACGCATTTACGCAATTTCCGATGGCGGGATGCTCCCCAGCAAACATCGAGTCTAAAAAAGACGTCTTTTAGATGTATAAAACACGTCTAATACGTCTAAAAGACGTATTTAAGACGTCTTTTTTAGACTAAATGTTTGCTGGGTCTTATCTCGAACAGAAAAACTATGTATAAAAGCCAATAATCTCAACAAGCTCTTCCCAGTAGATTTGAGTAAAAAGGAGTTTGCCAAGGAAGTTTGGCATTTTTCTTTAATAAGAAGATATATACTAATCAGTGAGAAGCTTCTTGACATTCTAAACGATATTTATGTGAAGAGGCTACATTCAATTTTTCCAAGATTGTATGTTTCACTTTAAATCTTTCTGACATCAACCGTTTCTGGGTCTAAAGGCATGAATTCGGCAAGCTGACTATTATCAGCGATTATGCTATTTAATATTTGAATCTGATTTAGCCAATAAAGTATCATATGGGGAACTCATTTGAAACTTTGCCACATAGAAGGCAAGCAAAGTGTGTTTGTGTTGTAAACTTTGACGTTGGTGCAATTTATTTTTACAAATGGACCAATTAGATTTAATTTGTGCTTTTCTATGAAAAAAAAAAACAAACAAATAAAATAGCTTGAAATTATTTGTTCGATTTTAATTTGTTAAATAATTGGAGGAGGAGTGAGCACCCATTAAACTTTCAGATCGGGCATCACAAAAGCTCACGGCGGGCCTGCTTTAGCCTGCTCCCAAAAACCGTTAATTGTCATTTATTAGTTGTTTGACCATTAACAAAGATGCAACTTTTTAATAATGGTATGAAATTGTTTTCAAGTAGATCGACGTATGAATTTTGTTTGAAGCAACCGTCAAAAATATTAGATAACTGTATCCTTTTTAGTTCACAAAAATTAATAAGGCTGTAATACAAACATTCTAGACAAAGAAGACTTTTATATGACACCATAGCAAACACAGCTGATTGCTTATACTAGTGACCTTTGTTCAGAAATCTGTCTCACTACATAAAGCTGTGAGTTAGTTTTTCGTTACAATTATGAGATTCAACGTGTAAAGATAAACCAAACAGATCACTCACTTGAACACACTCACCTTGTACAAACTTGCCAAAAATTTAATCACTAAAATCTTTTAATTAAATCGACGATAAAGTCACTAAACTTTTAACTTAACCCAAACTTTGCGCCTCTTTACAACAAAAAATTGCATTGAGAAAGTATTGATGTCTAAATCGTTTATGTCTTGCAACGGTAGAAAACTCATCATGTGGAAATCTAATGCGAGCAAGTTACTACAACAAGTACTTTGTCGTATTTATCCCTCTCTAAAGCATGTGTTTTATAGAGGAACTTTTTGAATGGACTTGTTCAATCCTGGACAGTTAAATAAGAGTAACTGGAGTTATACAAAACACTTGTGAAATCAAATATTTGAGTTTGCAATCCATCTTGAGAAGAACAAATCCAAAGAAATGATATTTGTCATTGTTGACGAATAGATTTGCATACAACAATGATATTATTACTATAACAAGAGAGTGTCAAATCTCTCGAATTGAATCAAAGAACTCGAGAGTGTCAAAGCTCGTATAGAACTCGAATTGTTGATAAGGATCTCTTGTCTTTTTAAAACTCAGTTTGTTTTCATAGATTAAAATTGAAATTAATATTTGTTCCTTGCCTCAAATCGAAACTAAAAATGCAATTGAAAAGGATGATTCAAAGGAAAAATATGTTGCTTATAACCGCCAGAAATTATATTATATAGTTTAAGTATATAATATATAAAGATATCAACAAAATATAATCTAATATTAAAATGAACATCAAGATGTTAGAATGAACATAAATTTAATCATTTAAATCAATATTTTTCTACAATTTGCTTTAAAATCTCTGAGTAAAAAACCTAAGTGCAAGAAGTGGAGAGATTTAGGATTTTGAGGTTAAATTTTAATTGAAGCGGTAAATATTTTTGAATAAATCGACTTTTTCCATGCTGATTGTGCATCCATTTTTACAACGATGAAATAATCCTCGAAAATCGCCTAAGAAGTTATCACAAAGACTTATTTGTAAAATGTTTTTTTATTTCACGAACTATTATGATTGAGAAATTCAAAATGTACAATAATTTTGAGCAATAAAATTTCGACAATCTAATTAACGTCAGATTTTGCAAGTCAAATGAGATAAAAATGAGATCAAAAAGAATAAAAATCTAAAAAAACAGCGGTGTCAAAGGTTTTTCGTTATTTGAAAAATAAAAAACTATTATGATGATTTTGTTTCTATTTCTTTGTTTTAAAAATAGAAAAAAACAGCAACAAAGATGTCACAAATTCTCAGGTTTTCATGATTTTTAAAAAAATTCTTTGAATCAAAAATGTGTTAAAATGTACGGGATGATATTACGCACTAACATCTGTTTAAAATAAAAAACCAGTTTAAATTTTTACCTTTTGAATGAAATAAAAAATAATAAAAATGGTTAAAAGATTACAAAAAAATAAATAAATAAATAAATATTTACAAGATTGTTAAGTTTTTAACTATGCGAGTAGTTTTTGTTTTATAAAGGAAATCATTTACTCTTGTTTTCACTTTTTCAACAAATGAAGATTCAAAAAAACATGGATAAAATTTGTTAACAGAGAGGATAGGAAACCTTTAGCTTTATAGATTTCTAGTATGAAATATTTCGAACTAGAATACTCAAAGAAAGATTCCGATGACAGAAAATGTCGATTGTTGAAGAAGCCAAAATTTTTTTTGCTACAAAAATTAAAGTAGAGATTTTACCACGAACATGTTGTTTCGCTGAATTCCAATCAGGTGATTTAATCAAAAGTTTCAATTTTTATGTTTTCATTATTTTTGGTCCATATTATTTATATTTTTTTCGCAGTATTTTGTAAAATGACCATTAATGAATTTTTGATTCTGGAAGATATTCTTATTGGCATATAAAAAGATTTATGTAAAACAATATTATAAATTTTTACCTTTTGCTCCTTGTTTTAGTCATAGTTAAAATTGTCAATACATATCACACAATGAATTACATCTTTTTGGTTGATTATTGTCTTTTACACTTAATTGTCGAACCTTTTCAATAGTTCTAGTTTGCCTTCATCAATAATTGCTTTTCAAACTTAGAGGAAACAAGGAATAGATAATTTGTTTTGGAAGTAAAGGTATCAGGTGTAAAAATCCCAACATAATTCTTTATAATAAATTTTTCAAATTTTAAGAACTGATTCTGTTACAGCTGGTAAGGAAGCTGCTTTAAGATGATACAGCACAAAAAGGCACTAAAGTCTGTCAATATAAATTTTAAAAATGATAATATCTGTTTACACATTTTTATTTCTGTTAAAAACCTTTTTTTGATGTCTTTTTTTTTTCTATTTGTTTTCAGTCAGTAGAAGAGATGCTATTAAAAAGTTTTTGAAGCATTTTTAGCAACAATAACTTTTGATATTGTTGTTTTTGCTGTTGTTATAATTGTTATTAATGTTTGGCTTTTGATTTCAAATCAAGCTATGGATATTAACAAAGATTTACTATGCATCTTTAAATATAAAGCCTTTAGTCATTCTTACTCAAATACTAAACTATATGGTTAATTTTTATTTAGCGGCTTATAGCTATTGATAAAAAATAAAACAGTATAACATGTATACTTGTATAACATAGATAGTACAACAAATGTTGTCTTAAGAATCAAAACTAATTGCAATAACAGTTTCTTTTTAACACTTCAACAAACCAATCCATGGTTACAATTATAATCTTACTGCATAAGCAATAGCAGTTCCTTTATTTTTCACCATTGAAATTTTGGACCACTTACTTTGTTCACAAGTTCTTTTAAACATTAAGGGTCTCCCAAATCTTGATTGCTTTTAGAGGGTGTTGCCAGAAAAGAATAATTTTATTGCTTAATTTTTTAAAATTTTAAAGCATTTGACAAATTAGTTGCTTGAATATTTTTGTTAACTTTTGAATGTTGATTGAATCTTGATCAAAACAACATTGAAAGACAAAGCAAAAAGTAGACATTGTCCTAAATTATTGTTACGTAAAAGTGGTTCTATAGTAGGATTGAAAAGACATTAAGAAAAAGTTCATAGTATTATTTTGCAAAATGAATGTGAAGATGAGCCACTGAATAAGAAATTATTTAGTCAATCAAATTTGGATTCTATATTAAAGAAAGCATTAAATGAAAAGTTGGCTTGTTTTGCAGCTGGAGTTTCAATAAGAAGAATCAAATCTGATCATATTTATGAATTGTTTCAAGAAAAAGTAAAATCTATGGCTGTATAGTTAGAAAAGTTTTTTTTAAAAACAGAAGAAAAACATTGAAGTTGATTGGGATAACTCAATCTTACAAAAAGAATTTGAGCTTGTTTGAAGGTACCTACAAAAGATCTTTAAGTATGCTTTATAATGCTCTTTTGACTATTTGTTCATCTAGTATTGAGGCTGAAAGTGCATTTATTTCAACTGGACTTTTTTTTACAAATTCTAGAACTGGTTTGACACATTGTAATTTAGATGCAATAGTTTTCCTAAGAAGCTACTTTATGTCACAAAAATAACTTTTAGAGTGCAATCAAGATAAAAATAAATACTTTAATTAGCTAAGTAATACTAATATTCAAAAAAGTACAGAAAGGAAATTAAAAAATTTTAAAGTTGTGTGTATTCTCTTTTTAAAAAATTTTCCCTGAAATGGTATCAAAATTCCCCACTATTCTAGGATTGGAAAAAGTCCAAGAATATGCACCCCCTAATTGCTTTTAATGATGTGTTTTTAATTTATTTTTAAAAACTAAGGTAGAAAAGCAATTTAATACAAAAAGATTACAGCTACCTCCAAATTTCACTTCAACAATCTGAAATAATCTACCTTTTGAAAACTCTCTCTGCAATTTCAAAAACGCTAACTGCTTGACTGTCATATAGTCTTTGAAGATGATTGAGGCTTTCTTCTTGTGATTCCTTTGTTGAAGTAAGAATATACAATTTTAAAACTGACATAAAATTAAGGTAAAAAAGTACTATTTACCTTTTATTTTTTTATTTTTATATTTTAAAGGCTGAAAAACATGAAAGGATAAAAACAATACCAAAGGCAAAGTTCAATACTAATAGCGAAATTTTTTCAAAAGCCCTTAGTGATTACTTTGTTTCACAAGAAGAGTTTGTTACTGTGCTGTCAGGCGAGTTGACAAAGTCTAAAGAAATGAGGGAAGACATCAGACAGTTTTTGGTGAAAAAAGTTGCATTAAAATATTTTCCCTCTCTTTTATTTATTTCTATTAAAAGTTTCCTTGTTTAATTTCTTCTTTTATAACATTAATTACAGATTTCTTTTGAGAAAGTGTTATGATTTCAAATTAATGCTGTAGTTTTCTAATTAAATAAAAATTTGTTTTAAAAATGAAAAAAGAAGATGCGAGAGAAGAAATTATGCACATGTTAATTGGAACTAATGGTTTTTGTAAACAGTTTTTTGCTGAATTAAAATTACAAAATCATAAAATACCCATGTTTATCCTAATAAACTTTGAAACTTTTGTCAAGAAAATGCAACCCCCCTAATTGTTTTTACTGATGTGTTTTTAGCTTATTTTTAAAAATAAATGTATATAGAAAAAAATTTCCCCAAACTATAAAGTTTTTTCTGGGTATAAATAATTGAGGGCAATTTACATAAAATTTTATATAAAGTTTATAAACACTTGTTAGATAATCCATGTGTTTTGTCAAATTAATATTGAATTTTATATACTTTTTTGCATTCTCATCTGTAAAAGTGTAAGCTTAAGATTATTAGAAGCAGAACTTGTTGCTGTATAGTTTAGTTTATATAGAGCTTTAAATCTAAGTTTTACAAACTTATAATGGAATGTAAGTTTATATGTAAGTAAGAAACAAAAAATGATACATAGGTCTTGTTTTTTTTAGATTGGTTCGAATTGTTGCTGGCCTTGAAAAAGGAATTCGCAAAGCTATTCGAAATGAACAAATTACTTCTGACATCTTCGATGAAACTTGTTCAAAGAAACCAAATAAGATTGCTGTTGTTTCTTCAGACGGATTAATAAAGTACACTTTTTCTGAATTACGTGATTTAGTAAACAAAATAGGAAATATATTTTACAATAGTGGTTATCGGAAAGGAGATGTTGTTGCCTTATTTATGGAAAATAGACCTGAATATGTAGCTTTTTGGTTAGGACTATCAAAAATTGGTGTTATAACATCTCTCATAAACTTTAATTTAACAAATGATAGTTTACTGCATTGCATAAAAGTCTGTGATGCTAAGGCAATTATATATAGTAATGAAACCCAAGGTAAGCGTGTGACTAATATATAAAATACACATTCATTTACTACTTTGTTTTTTTAAATCAGTACATTGACTTCTTTTCTTTAAAATTTTCTTTAAAGAGAATCAATTTCCAGATCTTTTCAGGTGCTCTTGAGGCTTTGCAAGATCAGTTAAAAAGACTAGATCACTTCTGTTTTGGAAGACAAAAGCAAAAATCTAAATCAACTGATCTAGTAAAGCTAATTGAATCAACTGTTACAACTCACCCTCCTCGACCAGATGACATTTCTTTTTATGGTAAATTATTATATCAATCAACTTTATTTGTTTCCAAGTTTTTTTATTACCTAGCTTACTTATATACCATAAATTAGTGTTCTGCATTTCTTCACTTTTTTATTTTTTGGCACAAATAAAATTTTGTGAAGTGGTGTAGTACAGGGTTTAGGAGAGGGGAGGTAATGAAAAACATAAAACAAGATCAGGAAGAGGGGTCAAAAACCTCTATTTAAAAACCTTTTGCTACTTCTCATACTATTTACGATGTGTGTTTGATATATATATATATATAGGGCTACCATATGAAATTTTGAAAAAATCAGGACATCATGTCTTTTTTAACCTGTCAAATCAGGACAAATATAAATAAGCAGAAAGTCTAAATCAGGACAAAAGCTCGTCACACTAAAAGTGAAAATGACAAAAAATACAACATTAAAAACCAGCTTTATTTTACATTTTTGTAATGACTACAAGAATTATTTCTTTTCTTTGCTTTTAAACCAGTCATATTTTTCACTAGAGTGTCCTTTTTAATCTCCGCATCTATTTTTTTCACCACTTTCATAAACTTTCTTCAGAAAAGGAAATTCATTCTTCAGAGTTTCATTAAAATGGCACTTTCTTTTCGACATTTTGACTTTAATAAGGGATTTTTTTTTACTTTAAGTTAAAGTAAAAGTTTAACACTAAAAAACCCTCTGTCACGAAGTAGAAACTTCGTAAAAGTGGAAAGTACCAAACCAGCAAAAACAAAAGTAAAGTACTGCCTTATCATGTCTGCTACCACTGCCATTTCTGCCAGCACTGCCTAAAATTGCAAGAAAATAGTAAAAATTGAATGGAGAAGTTGGAGTTGCCAAGTCAACATATCTCTTTGCTTTATTTTTTAGTTTTTGTCAAAATGATATTTTTTTCTTTTTTGTTATGGTTTTTTAAAATCAGGACATTTTGGCACCTGATCAGGACAGTCAGGACAGACCCTTCAAATCAGGACAGTCCTGATGAAAATCAGGACTATGGTAGCCCTATATATATATGTATATATATATATATATATATATATATATATATATATATATATATATATATATATATATATATATATATATATATATATATATATATAGCCCTATATATATATAGCCCTATATATATATATCCTAGTTTACCTATATGCCAGTTTTGAATAAATATTATTTGTGATAATTCTCTTCTTGTAAATTGTTGCCTGAATGTGTAAAAGTGTTATTTTCATCAATTTCCTTGTAAATTAAATCTTTCTAAATAAATCTCCAATATGGTAACACCCATATTATCAGATATCTACACTGCAAAAGTGAACAGAGTATTAAATAAACCCCTATGTCAAAATTATTTTAGCAAATCAAATTTTAAGCTCTAATTTAAACACTTGGAATTTCTTTAGATAAACTTATTTATATGTATACTTCCGGAACAACCGGATTACCCAAACCAGCTGTAATACGTCATACCAGGTAAAGCATGTTTTTTCATAGATGTTTAAAGGTTTAATAGATTTTTTAATAACAGAATGAAATTCATTATGATAAAGTTTTAAAAAACATCTGCTTCTACAAACAATCAGTGAAATATTTTTAAAATTATTTTTCACAACAATAACTTTTATATTAATTTATTTTAGTTTTTAAATAAACTTTTATATTAACTCAACATTTAACTTTTTTTGTGTTTATTCCCAGAAGATTGTTTGCTGTTAAATAGTATTTGATGTTTGTAAAATTTGATTTGGATGTTGTTTCTTGTAAAGTCAATCTATTTTTTAAGATTTTATTACATGGTGAATGGTATGGCTATATCATTTAAAGTGACCAATAAAGATGTGAATTATGTTGCACTCCCCTTGTATCATTCTAATGGTGGTGTTGGGGGTATTGGAATGATGATTTACAAAGGTGCCACTGTTGTTGTAGCCAAGAAATTTTCAGCAAGTCGCTTCTTTAGCGAATGTGCTTTTCATGGAGCAACGGTATTTTAATGTTACATTTTTTCTATCCACACCCCTGTTGAACCAGATTAAATGTTAAAAAATTAAAGTTTGAATTTATAATAATTATGGCAGGGGCATTAGCTAAAAAGAAAATAATTTACTCTATAAACTATCTTCATAAAAAAATATCAAAACCTATGAAAAAAGGAAATATGACTTTAAACCAGGCACGTAGCTACCCTATAGCAAGAGTAGGCACAGCCTAAGGGCCCATCGAAAAAGGGCCCAAACGTCGACATAACTCAAAATTTTGAGTTTGTATTTATTACTGTATTTTAATTCAAAATCATGACTGAAATCAATTATGTATCTAAAATTTTACAAAAAAAGATTGTGGATTTAAGTACAGCAGTTTCTGCATTAGAAAATTTAAATATTAAAAATTTTTCGAGACTTATGAAGAATTTAAAATGGAAGCTAAAGTGCTAGCAAACTTGTGGAAAGTTGATCCGCATTTTACGTGTAAACGACGAAGATTTGTTAAATGTCATTTTGATGAATTATCATCAGATTATTGTTTTTGTAATAAAAAAAAAAAAATTCAAGGCAAATGTTTTTTATTATCCAGCAAATATCCAGAAGTATTTACATCATTACACACACAAAAAAAAGTATTGAATTGCCCCCTCCCTGCTTGTTCACAGAAGAAATTCAAACCAATGTTCTTATCTTTGCAGAAAGGATCTACATGTTGATATATATGTAACATCACTGTAACTGTCATCCAATAATCTTCCATAAAGGTTGACCAGTTATTATGAAAAAACTCAATATCTTGTCCTAATGTTGTTCAAATAAGTCATTATTACAACCCATTTTTCAATGTATTTCTGCAATCATTACTGTTAAATGACCCATTCCTGGCTAGTTTTGTAATTTTTTGAAGATATGTTTTGTTGTGTCTTGCATTAGGTACAGTTCAAAGAGGGTTAACAACTAAATCATCAATTACCAATAGAAGAACTTTGTCTATATAGTTAGCATATTCTTTAACTTGAAGTTTTTTTGATCTATTTGAATTTACAATTTTCAATGTTAAGTGACCTAAGCGTTCTTAATTCAGAACAGTTGTTTTTAAAAACATCCTTTTTTTTTCCATCTATAATATAGAAAGGATGAGTTGTCATGGAACTTGAAGACAAACCACATATAACTTGAATGACTTTGATCCTCAAAAATAAAGCTCATCTTATCCAAGCTGAGCCCATCAAGAAGTATTTTGACATGAAGATTATTTTCCTCATAAGAAAAAAAAAAAATCAAACAAATATAAACAAATAAAAACAAATAAATAATATATTATGAAAATTTTTTTTAAAATGCCATTTAATATCTGTTTACAAACACTATTAATTACACTTCTGATAAAATAAGAAGTGTAATTAATAGTGTTTGTAAAAATGTGAAATTATACATAATTGAAGTTTGATTAAAAATACACAAAAGATGAGTTGCAGTGTGTTTAGCGCTAAACTATTTTTACACTTATTTTACTTTTTTTATTTTGCAAAAGAAATGTACTAGATATACTATTATTTTCATTTTTTAAAGCCCAACTTTTATATATAAGGTATACTATAAGGTTCCATATTTATAAACTTATAAACTTATAAATGCAAGTTTTTCTCAAAGAGTAGTTTTATTTTTTTTCACTTGAAAGAAGAAGTTCTACTGGTTCTAAAAAAGTATGGCACAAGATGTCTGTTAATTAAACTTAAATCTGGTTTATCAAGAATGTGTATCTTTTAGATAAAAAATAATTAGAAGGTTGTTTTATTTTTGTATTACTTTTCATGAAATTTTATTTGTATATATTTTTTGACTTGTAATCTTGGGAACTTGTAATAACTACTATTTTAAACACCAGTTATTAAGGGATGTATTTGTGTAAAACATGTTATATAACCGCAGTACATATGACTATAGTATATATGAATGTATTATGTATGGTTGTAGTGTATAATGCTAGATTATATATGACTATAGAATATATGAGAAATGTCCATATAAATGCATTATATATTACTGTAGTATATATGATTTAGTACATATGACTGTAAAATACATGACTGAAGTATATATGGGTAGAGTAATTTCCAAATTTTTGGAAATTACTCTACCCATAAGACTTGAGTTTTTAATAGGATAATTTTTAGTTAAGTAACCAAATCAAATTAAAAAAAGTGAAGGAGGCATTTCTTTTAAGTAAGCTAAAACAAATAAAAAATTAATTTTTTTTAGATGTTTAACTACATTGGGGAAGTTTGTCGCTATCTTCTTGCTCAACCCCCCTCTAAGAATGATCGCTCCCACTACATCCGTTTAGCTATAGGAAATGGTTTAAGGCCTCAGATATGGAAAGAGTTTAAAGAAAGGTTTGGCATAGAAGTCATCGGTGAATGTTATGCATCTACTGAAGGTGCATATTAACATTTGGTGTCAATAAGTGTGATTGTTTTTCAAAATTAAGTTTTTTTAAGTTTGTGTTTAGCTTTTCCATTGTTATTTTATCAGATTGTTTTATATAGGTAATGCCAACATGATTAACATTGATAACAGGACTGGAGCTGTTGGTTTTAACTCAGTTATTGCCCCTGGTTTTTATCCTATAAAATTAGTTAAAGTAAATGAGGAAACTGGGGAAATATTACGTGATGAAAATGGTATGGCAATTGCTTGTTCACCAGGCGAAGAAGGGGAACTTGTTGGAAAAGTGAGAAGTAAGCCATTTAGTTGTTTTTAACCAAGAAAGCAATGGTTCAATATCAAATGGGTATGGAATCCTTGTTAGCCTCAAATTTATTTGAAACTATGTATTAGGATGTATTCTTTGTGAAAAGCAAGTCATAAAAAATCTGTCAGTTGTCTATACTTGGTAAAACAAATTAAAAAATAAGATATTTAAAAATCTTAGTTTTCAAATAAGCACAACAAAAATGCAAACAAGTAAAAAAGTTTGCTAATAATCTCTTTTCAGAGGTAAGCAGATAGTATTTTAGATATTTCTTTTTTTTTTTAGTCAATGAACCATCTTCATTTTAAAAAAGCTAAAGTTTTTGAAGTCAATAATTTAATTAGTAAATAGTTTAAGAAAATTATGGTGTCTATAAATATATGCTCAACATTAGATTGCAATCATTGAAACACCAAAAATGAAATGAAATTTAGGTAAACAAGAGTTGTGTTGGTCCGTCTAACCACAAAGTGTACTGAGCGGTACATTTAAAAGTAAAAGAATACATCACAAGGATTAATAAACTAAATGTAGTTAAATGAAAGATTTGAATTATAAGCTATTAGCGAAATTCTAATGACTGTGCAGCATTGTTTTTTTTAGATTTGAGAGAAATTTCTCAAATAATCATGTTGTCAGTTGCATCAGGCTTTGATGAAAATGTGTCAGCAAAATCAGTAAACATAACCTTGCTTAAACAACAATTAGCTATTTTTGCACTTTTTAAAATATTGCTGTAAATGGAAAGCTTTCTTGTAAAACCTCCTCTAAATCCCCTTTCATAAACACGGTTCCATTTTTATAAAACTTTTAATTCTGTATAATATTCAAGCATACACAAAAAGGCTTGAATAGTACATAAATATGTTTTAATTGTTCAAGATATTTTTAACATCCAGGAGGCAAAACAAATAAACCAACCTGCTTGCTTGTATTTAACATTATCATCATTTAACATCAGTTATAACTGTTATAGATTTATTTCATTTAAGTCAACAGAGGAATCTTCAGATCCTGATGTAATCTTTTTTCTAAGTTTATTATCTACATTTAGATACTTTTAGATTTATTCTCCAGTCTTTTATTAACCATTGTTTTTTTTGCCCCTTTGTTAACATTATTTGCTGTAGTTGCATAAGAAATATTTTTTTGATTCACATCAATTGACCATGCATTAATATGTATTTTAACTTTCACTTTTCAAACTTGTTCTGAACATTTTAAAGTATATTAAGGCAGCAAGTTTCAAACCAAAAATAATTGTTCACTTTGTTGTTTTCTTGAGTTAAGAACATAATTAGTGACTAGAAGTAAAGCTAAAGATCAACTGATGAATTTTTAGTTCAGATTGTTGTTGTTGTTGTTGAGCTGTTCAGATTGAAAGAAAATTTTGTGCCACAATTAATTCACAAGTAAAGTTTTGATTTTCAAATGTATTTCAAGTTTTTTTTATGTTATTAAATTTGTACATAAAAAATATATGCATTTGTACATATAAAGTAATATAAAATGCATCAACTTTTTAGAGGCAGATATTGGTATAGTTTTGAACTTAAAACCAAAGTTTAAATAATTATTAGTATAATCATTGATGAAAGTTTCAATTGCTTTTTGAATCTCATTAAAGCTTTTAAAAACAATCCTCTTGGCAAAAAGATCTTTACAACAGCAACACTACTATTGAGCCCAATTGTGAACAAAATTAGCTCCTTATATATCAACCAAAGAAAAGTTACAGCCAAATACAGCTTCAGTAATCAGATGAAGTGGATTGCAACTTTATAACTTTTGCATAATTATTAGCATACACATTACATTTTTGTTTTTAGTTGTCCTGAATGTCTTTTATTTCCTTATGGACATTATTTAATTACGAAAAAAAACTTGTACAAGAGCATGTTTTACATCACAACTATGCTGAATAAATTATGCTGAATATGTAAATGATAATTGCAATAATAATAGTAACTGATTAAACTATTATAGACAAAACTGAATAATTTATGCAGGAAAAGTAAATTAAAGTATTTTATCTTAAATCTTACTCTGCTTATTACAAAACTGATGATTAATTGTGTAGACAATGTAAATCCTCTCATTCTTTGAGATGATCCTGTTCATCAGTTTGATGGTTATCTTGACAAAGAAGCTACAGCAAAGAAGATTGCTCATGATGTGTTTGAAAAAGGAGATTCTGTGTTCCGTTCAGGTGATATCCTTGTACAAGATGAGGAGGGTTACTTCTACTTCCAGGTAATTTTTTTTTTTTGGTTTAGTGAAATTTAAAGTTTTCTTGATTCGCGTCGATGATGACAATCGATGATATTTCTTGTTTTTAGGACAGGGGGGGAGATACATTTAGATGGAAAGGTGAAAATGTTGGAACAACAGAAGTAGAAGCAGCTATCAGTAAGATTGTGAGGTTGGCAGATGTTGTTGTGTATGGCGTAACTATACCAGGTTTATAAGTGAACTTTTTTTAGTTGCTGAATTAAAACTGCAGTGATTGAAATAGAAGTAAAATGTTTTTATTTGATTTTCTATCATTCCATTTTTTTTTTAAGTATTTTTCACCAAATCTTTTTTCTTTCCCTAAAAAACGTTTGGGGGGGGGGGGGGGGAGAAGGAGAAAGGAGATTCGGGTTTCTTTTAACACTATCATTTTTTGATATAATTTTTCATTTCAACAACAAAAAATTTATATTGAATAAGTTACGGAATGTTTTTATAGAAAGAAATAAATGAGAGACGATTACTTCGTTAACAACGTGCTATTTTATTACTATTTAGGAATAGAAGGAAAAGCCGCGATGACTTGTATTGCTGATCCTGATTTCACTGTAGATTTAAACGCTCTGAGGGCTGAACTTTTAAATAAACTACCAAACTATGCTCGTCCTCAATTCATAAGGCTGTCATCAGAAAAAAATATTTCTCAAACTAGTACCTTCAAATTTAAAAAGATTCAATTAAAAGCAGAGGGGTTCGATCCGAAAAAGATTCTCAACGATCGTTTGTATTATAACAACCAGAGAACTGGACACTATGAGGTTTTAGATTTGCAAGCATATCATCGTATTCTGCAACACGAAATTCGGTTTTAATTGCAGTCTAAACTTCTTTTGTTTTTCTCTTCGATCTTCAGCATTAATTTATTTTAGCAGCAAAAATAAACTTTTATTGTTTTTTTAATTTATTTGTTAAATTTTAAAAAATGGTGTAAAAAAGAGGTTTTCAAATCAGAACAAATTAAATCTAATAAATTTATTTATGAACTCAGTGTTTATATTTATATTTTAAAGTGTTGCGAGGAAGTCAATCTGTTAACATCACAAAAGGATTTGTTTTAATTTGGTTTTTTAAGAACAAGTGTTTAAATGACAATTGAAAACTGCAGGGGAAAACCCATAGTTGTCCACGTTTTTTTCTTCTTACCCAGCACTATTCGGTGTAGTTGTTTTTCTTCACTTTCAATGGCCCTTTTTTGACGAATTTTTCTAACAAATATTTTACCAGAAAGCTTTGATTTTTAGCTCTTTTCATCACCAAAAAAGCTTCAAAACATTAAAACAAAACACAAAGTTTACTTTGAATTTAGACAAAAATATCTCTTTTAATCAAGATAGTTTTAGAATGTTCCTAAACCAACACAATAATTTGTTAGATGAGCAATTAGAAGTGAAGAAGCGAAGCATACAATAAAACCTATTCTGCAAGAAAGAAAAAATTGCAAATCGTCAGTTTCAAATAGAAAAAATCGTCAGTCTCAAATAGAAAGGTGGATCATGTGTCACAACATCAGTGATTATTAGACGGCTAAATGGAGTTGCGTAAAATTACCCAAAACGATAATCAGTTTTTGATAAACTGCAGTGCATTGTTTGCCAACAGCATGTTCTTTATAGAATCATTAGGCATGAATTAGTAGTGTTTGCGGTTTTACTGCTTCATATCCAAAAGTTGACATCATGTAATGCATATAAATCTACGGAAAAGAAGACTGTAAAACCCTCCACCTCTGATTTCCATCACCTGATACACTTTCTCTTATGCGATTCGTTAAAAAGTTTACTTTAGTTTCTTCAAGACTTCAATTTCAAAATCAGAAAATAACTTCCAAAATATAGCTCTAACTGCAAACAAATATTGCTATCCAACTTGGTCAACAAAAAACCCACTTTTAAATGTAAACCTGAAGAGCCAGTAACAGGTGTGAAATATTTCGACAAACTACTGCAGTTTTATAACCCAGAAACTGAAAAGAAAGCTTTTGAAAATTCAGTTTGGAAAATGGTTTTTAATTTCTATTTGGATTGTACCTGATTGAATTCATTCTCAATTCATATCCGAATTCTGGTTATTCGAGAACTAGTATTTAAGTCGCTGTTGAAAAAAGCTATGAATTGGTTTACAACTCAATTGAATTTATACTAACCCATTCACGTATCACGATCCCACGTATAAATATTGGTACAGAGAGGTCAACTTAATGGAAAAATCAACACGGGGTTTCAAAGTTAAAAATATCAAAATCTTAAGTTTATTTAACATGCATTTTTGGTTTGAGCGTAATGATATATATTTTTTTATTTTCTGTATCTGTGGATTTTAGCAAAAGCCAGAAGTATGAACCTATTTTATATTCCTGCAACATATCTTTTTGAGATTGAATAAACTTTTCTGAAACCAAAATGTTTGTTGATTTCCCTAACAGGCAAGATAAATGTGTGTATATCCATATTACCGTTGACCGAGTCAGATAAAAACTTAATTAAAAGTGTTTAATTAAAAATACTGTTAAAAATTACAAAACATTGCACATAACAGATTTTGTATCTTTAACGAAACTCAAACATTATCACTTAAATACTTGTTGAAGTAAACAAACTTGGAGAAACAAGTGTTAAAAATTTAAACTGAACCGTCAACCAAACTACAAAGAGAGCTTTACTCTAATGGAATATTTTTGGTAAACTATCAGGTTGGATCTTTTAAATCTGTTGGAGTTTTATTGATTCTGATGTGCTGAATTAGCCGTTGAGTGATATAAAGGATGAAAACCATCATTTACAACTGTGCAATAATTACAATATGTATATCTCCACAAGACACATCCAAAATGTCAGACAAACAGACTTTTCCACAAGACACATCCAAAATGTCTTAAAAATATACTTTTTAAAATTATTCAATGAAATCTGAAGTTCTTTAATATTATTTAAAAAGTTATTGGTAGAAATTATTCAATATTTTTTTGAACTTTGCTAAACGTTGTTATAAATTTATTGAGGAGAAAAGAGCTCCCCCCTTTTCTCCTCTTCCTATATACAATAGTGATAACTTGAGCTCCTTTGCTCTTTGAGTTTCTTTATCAATTTTTAAACAAATTGTTAAAACAAGTTCAATGTTATAATTAAATTCAAACTTCTTCTTCACTCTTTCCAACGTGATCCTTACCCAGAACTTCAGTTTGAATAATTTCAACTTTGGTGTAGATTTCAAATGCTTCGTCATATTTACCCATGTGAGCCAGGCAGAGTTCTCTATTACGTTTTGAAATCAAAGTTGACGGGTGAAGGCTACCCAAAACTTCAGCTTGAATATTTTCAACTATAGAATTAATTTCAATAGCTTCATCATATTTAGCCATGCGAACTAAGCAGAGTGCTCTATTTTGTTTTGTAGTTAAAGTCAATGGTTGGTTACTTCCCAGAACCCAGAACTTTCCTAGAACTTCTATTCGAAATTTTTCAACTTCGGAGAAAATTTCAATTGCTTCATCATATTTACTCATGTGATCCAAACAGACTGCTGTAAAATCCTATGTAGTTAAAGTCGACGGATGATGTTCCCCAGAACTTCTGTAATAGCTTTTTTAACTTTTATCGGAGTAAATTTTGATAGCTTCATCATATTTACCCATTTTATCCATACAACATGCTCTATTATGTTTTGTAATTAGAGTCGACGAATGATTTCTCCCTAAAACTTCTGTTTTGATTTTTTCAACTTCTTAGTAAATTTTAGCAGCTTCATCATATTTACCCATATGATCCAAGCAGAATGATCTCTTGTGTTTTGTTGTAAAAGTAGACCTCAGGTTGTTTTCATGAACTTTGTTTGAACTTTTTCAACTTCGGAGTAAATTTTAAAAGCTTTGTTATATTTACCCATGTTAGCCACGCAACTTGCTTTGTTATGTTTTGTTGATAAAGTTGACGGATGATCGCTCCCAAGAACTTCTGTTTGAATTTTTTCAACTTCGAAGTAAATTTAAATAGCTTCTTCATAATTTACCCATGTTTTCAATACAATTCGCTCAATTATGTAAAGTTGACGGATGATTTCTTTCCAGAGTTTTGGTTCGGTTAATTTCAACTTCATTTAAAAAACGGACATCATAATGAAAAAGTCATTTAGCGTTCAACAAGTCATGAACTTCTTTTGCAAATTTCTCAAATTCTTTACAAACCTCTTATTCTTTTTCAGAAACATTTGAACTAAATATTTGCACCAATTGAATCCAAAATCAATGTGTTCTGTAAGGCTTGATAATTCCTTTTTTACAAAATCAATAAAAATTTTAAAATACTTTAATGAAATTTTCTAGCTTTTTTGAAATGTCTGACATGCTAACTGCGTGATTTCGTGCATGGAAAACTGAGTAAGTTCGTGCATGGAAAACTTGCGATGTTTATATCTATCGAGATCTCTCTCTTGGTTAATAAGAGAAAAGTTCATCATGACTGCAATGGCATGTTTTATTTGGTAAGAATTTTTTTCGCTTGTAAAATTTGAAAGTTGTTTTACAAACTCTGATGTTATGCTTTTTCCGTCGCAATCCGACAAACAATTCAAAATATCTAATGTTAAGATTTCTTTATTTATTTTTAATTTAGTCAAAGCTATGTATATTGTGGTCACAACTGACTTAGTCTCCGCTTCGGCGGTAAACTCCTCAAATGAAGTTACCGGACTAGATTGATATATTTATTGATATATTGAGGAGACTTGCGTGTTGTTTATGTAGATAATAGATGTTATGCGTTTTCCGTCGCAGTACAATAAACAGTTTAAAGGTGCCAAAAGTTCTTTGTTCGGCAGTTTAGAAACGTATTTCGTAAACCTTTTAGCACTTCCGTCGTCGATGTTGTCAAGAAATGTCAATGAAATGTTTTTCCTGTTTGAAGAATGTTTTTCCTGTTTTGTAGTAGTTATGAAGTTTGGCTGCTATCGTTTTAAGGCTAAGTTTATCTCCCTAGGAGTTTATTGTAGATAACCCCAGTTTGGCGTTGAGATTATAGAGATATGTAAATTACTATTGTCTGCCTCTAGCCAGACTAAGTTGTTATAGCATTTGCGATTAACCGAAGCATATTTTCGAGCAAGTTGAGTTTTTCCAATACCTGACATAACAGGTTAAAACTAAAAACAACTTTTTTCAGCAACCGTTCAACTTTAAGCGAATAAGGTGAAAAGAAAAGATTTTGATGTTTTTTAAAAAGAAACGTCTCATAAAAAGTCAACCTTGTCAGTTTTATTTTCTCTATGGCCAACTTGCCTACAATATAAATATCTCCTGGATATTAAAGGAAGTAAGAAATGAGTTTAGTCAGGAAAAAGTAAGATCTGCTGGTGGACTTTAAGGTTCTTATCTTGAGGAACATCGTCTAAAGATCTTGCAAAGATAATTACTTGCTATAAAAGGTTTAGAAACTCCATATCCTTCTGCCTTTTTACAATATAAAAAAAAAATAATTTCGAACTGTAAAAATGGAACAAACGGCTCTGAGTTTTTCTCTCTTCCATTCAAATAACTTACTTCGTTTATTCCTTTTATTTTGGCGCCTTCTCCACATTAGTCACATTTTCTACGCTTTCTTGCCTTGATTGAATGACGTCTTCAATATTTTTTGTTTATTAATATTATCAGTGTACTAAAAACATCAAAAATTTAATTTAATAATGTAAATATTTGTTTTATAATATTATAATAAAAGCTTTTACAACAATATTTTAATATAAAAATTATATCGTAATAATACCATAAGAATAATAAAGATTTAGCAACAATATTCTAATGACAATATTACAATAATAATTTTATAATAGCATTATTACAATAACAATAATTTAGTAATAATACTGTAATTAAATTGTATAATAATTAATTTTTAATAATAATATTATAATTAATATTATAAAAATATTTCAGTTAAATTATCTAAAAAAAAATTGTTGACAATCTTTTAAAAATTTAATTTCAAACGTTTGGAATTATTAAAAGATTAAAAATCATGGGAGAAAAATTTCAACTTCACAATTAAACATAAATTTTATAAATTAGTTATAAATTAGTTTTATGAATTAAGTTTGTAGTTTAGAGTTGGTATAAGTAGGCATGGTAGAACAAGATGGAACTGCTGTAGATCCAAAGGATAAATGGCGAAAAGCGAAAAATCTGAAGGATACATGCGATATATTATTTTTAACAATAAACAAATCACGACTCTATCAGAGTTTAGAGCTTTGCTATTAAACATGTTAAGCTGTATAAATGATAGTTTACAAAAGTACTGTAAATTACTTCTTTGAGCGAGAATTTAATACAAACAAATTAGCTTCTAAACATACTCTGAATTAGAGCGAAATCAATAATAAAAGTAGTAGAAAATAATTGCTGAAAAAAATAAAAAAATAACCGACTTTTAGCAGAAAAGGTAAGCGAATTAAACCGAAACCAATTCATCCCGTAAACATACTTTGGAAAATTAGTTGCTTTTTTTATGATATTGTTAAGAATATTCTGATAACATTACAAAATTAATGATATAAATATTTTAATTATAGCACTTATAACAATAACGTTATAATATCAATATTCTAATAAATGATACAAAACTAACGCTATGATCATAGTAATACAATAAAAATATATTTAAATAATAATATTCTTATATAATATAATTAAATATAATAATAGTATTATTATAATATAATATTATTAGCATTATAATAGCAATATTCTAATAACAACATAATAATAAAAGTATAATAACAAAAATATTATGACAATGATGTTTTAGAAGTAATATAATAATAATATTGAAATACTAAAGTTTTAACAATAATATAAATATATTTCAGTTAAATTATCAAAGAGAAAAAGACTCAAGACTATCTTTTTGAAACTTCTTTCAAAAAGTTGAATTCTTAAAAGTCTAAATTTGCTTTTAAAAATTTTAGATTGAAAATTAAATAATTTTTTAAGTGATAATTTTATACTAATAAATCAGTTTAAAAAAATAATTTATAATCCCAGAAATAATTTATAAACAAACTCTGAAAAGGAGCAAATATAGTAAGAGAATTAGTGGTAAAGTTCTAGGGAAAAAAAAATTGCTACGCTAATAATGAGCAGGCAAGTTAGGCGAATTAAGACAAAGCAAATACATCCCATAAACATACTTTGGGGTTTAATGGACCAAGCTTTAACACCATATGCTGTAGCTACCAAAGAAGTCCGTACGATCATCAAAACCATTAAAATGAGCTTTTCTACAATCAGAAACTCAGACCACCAGATCTCAATAACAACCACCAAAGACAACTCAAAAGAATATAATTTCAATCCATGCAAAACTTCTTTATAACACAAGACCACTTCTAAATGATGCTGAAACCATTGATACGATATTAAGAACAGTTACAAGAGTTCTTCGATTAATAAATGCTTTCAGCTTTCCATCTGTTATTTCCCGAGTAAAACCAACGGGCAACGCAAAAATAAGTAAACAAGTTACAAATACGTTTCAAAGCTGTTAAATTCATGGTGAAGATTACTAAACGTCTTAAAGTTCGAATGACGAAGTCCCTTTCGGTTAACATATTTGGTGAATAAAAATTACCTTAATCCTAAAATACTCAATGTCAGATGTTAGAGAATCGGAATATGAAAGGGAGTATATATCCGAAGGGTTAAAAAGCTCAAACTTCTCGAAGAAAAAGTTTTAGCTCAAACTTTTTCCTTAATCTTCTAAAGAAAAAATGCAGTTTTATCACATTTAAAAAAAAAAAACATTTTTTGTGAAAAGGAAATATTTCGGTGAATGGAACTTTTTCAGCCAGACCAGGACTTGTATCTTTCCCAGCTTTATAAGTTTTGGTGGGGGTCGTACGAGAAAGAAAAGCATTTACCACCGAACGAGAATTAACATTAAATTTCTTAAACAACTCATGATTATGGCAAAACCTTAAAGGCTTTAAGCAAAGTTCACAATTTAGTTACTAAGAAGAAGACACTTTTATAAAAGTGAATTAATAAATTAAAAACTTACACTTTAAGAAACCATGCTTATTTTCTTATCTATTTATATTTCCACATATATGTTGACTACCACCTTGACATTCTATGTTTTATTTGATACGTTTTTTTTTATTGACAAACTTTTATTTTGTAAGGGTTTTCTTTCTTGTTTTATTATATAAACTCGATCATGTTATTTGATTAACAAACTGCTTCGATTAACTTTTTGTTGTTGAAGTTTTGTTGCAATTTTCTCATCTTTCAGTATTAACAAAGTTAACCAGATTTTTTTGAAATTGGATAAAACACAGTTTTCTGAATTCACATCAAAATTTTGATTGGTTTCAACAACAGGCAAAATAAATGTGTATACGTCGGTATTTTTCGTTGACAAAGTAAGATAATTTCTTGATGAAAAGTGCTTCATTAAAATGACTGCCGAAAAAAAACAAAGCATGCTAATTATTTTTTAGCTTTAATGAACTCATGTAACTTCTGGTTGGACATTACACACTTTGAAAAGCAAGTAAATAACACAGGCCTGCAATGGTTTTCCTCTTTAAAATCTGAGTAACGTTTTTTACAGTTTCTGATGTGCTGATTACGAGAAAAATAATAAAAAAAATCCATCACGTCAGGATTTTTTGATATGGAATATTTAAGATTTTGCTTTAAAATGTTTGAGCGCCTACCTTTTGAAATGTCTAAAACGTTATTAATTTACTTCAGCTCAATTTTTATTTCATATAATTAGTGTAAGGGAACATAGAAATTAACGCCAATTAGTAATTTGTTAATGATTACATAATAAGTATTAGTAATTCGCATTAAACATGTCAAAAACGGGTCATTTTGGCTTAATTTAGTAATGAGCTCATTATTACATAATGATTTGGTAATATTAACTAATTGTTGTGAATATTATTAGAAAAGGGTGTAATTAAGATAAACCAAAGGATTTTTGTATAAGTACCCGCACTGATTTAGAAATTTAACAGTTGAAGTGCGCATCTTGCAACATAAACTTTAAAATGGCATCGCGAAGTTGTTTAAACTCTCCTAATTGTTTCTGTTATATTTGCGGGAAATTTATGGTGATAAAACAACGAAACAGTATTACAGACTTCGTAAAAAATATTTATAAAAGTTATTTTGGACTCGTTTTAAGTAACCAAGACAAAACTTGGGCACCTCATAAAATTTGTACGACTTGTTTATTAGAACTTCGCAAGTGGTCAAAAGGACAGAAAAATAGCTTCAAAATCGTTTCGCCTGTGCTATGGAGAGAGCCTAACGACCATGTTAAAGATTGCTACTTTTGTTGTTGTGACATAACTGGATACAATTCAAAAAATAAAAGGGACATAAACTATCCAAACGTGTCATCAGTTACGCCTGCAATATTTGGCGATTCAAAAATGGTGCAGCCCCCGGTTCCAGCTCTACAAATTGAAAATTCTGACTGTGATATAGAGGAAGAGGATGTACACCAATCTGATCCTGAATTTCATGGAGATTCTGACGCTTGTCAGCTCTTTTCACAGTCACATTTAAACGACTTGACAAGAAATTTGAATCTTCCCAAAGATGCAGCGGAACTCCTCGGATCACGATTAAAAGAAAGAAATATGCTGGCACCTGGTACTTCATTTTCATGGTACCGTCACAGAGAAAAAGATTTTCTTCCATTCTTCGCTGAAGATGAAGATTTAGTGTTCTGTAAAGATATTCCAGGCTTGAAGAAAATGTACGACATTGAATACGATCCTAACGAGTGGAGATTGTTTATTGACTCCTCAAAAAGAAGTTTGAAAGCAGTTCTTCTGCATAATTCTACATATGCCTCGTTACCTGTTGCACATTCTGTCCATTTAAAGGAATGTTATGAAAATTTGGAAAAGCTTTTGACTAATATAGCTTATGAGCAACACGGTTGGATGTTGTGTGGAGATTTGAAAATCATAAGCATGCTACTAGGCCAACAAGGTGGTTATACAAAATACCCGTGCTTTCTTTGCGAGTGGGATAGCCGGGATAAACAACATCATTGAACCAAAAAGGAATGGACTCCAAGAACTGAACTAACCCCAGGATTCAAAAACGTACTTAAACAAAGTTTGGTTCCCAGAGAAAAAGTTTTACTGCCACCATTGCACATCAAATTGGGTATAATGAAGCAATTTATGAAGGCTTTAAATAAAGAGGGGGAAGGCTTCAAATATCTGCATTCAGTTTTTCCATCTTTATCAGAAGCTAAGATAAAAGAAGGGATTTTCGTCGGCCCTGATATTAGGAAATTAATGTCGGATGAAAAGTTTGATGAAAAACTTAATGATATCGAGTTGCAAGCATGGCAATCATTTAAGGAAGTGGTGACAAAATTTTTGGGGAACAATAAAAGCTCAGACTATAAAGAAATAGTGGCCAAAATGATTTCCAATTTGGGTGTAATGGGTTGTAATATGAGCATTAAACTTCATTTCTTAAATTCTCATATTGATTACTTCCCAGAAAATCTAGGAGCCGTTAGCGAAGAACAAGGCGAAAGATTTCACCAAGATTTGAAAGAGCTTGAAGTTCGGTATCAAGGAAGATGGAATACCAACATGATGGCGGACTATTGTTGGTTATTGAAGCGCGACGATCCAAACCGAAAATTTAAGCGAAAATCGCACAACCGAAGCTTCCAGGAGAAAAGGACCAGGTTCCACAAATGAAATTTAAATGTTATTTAGACTAGTGTTAAGTTGTTATTATATTTTAGTAGTTTTTTAAGTTAAAAATAATGTTCTGTTTTAAATATATATTTTTTTATGTGAAATCTTCTGTTTTTTTGCTATTTTCTATCTGTGCCTTTTTTGAAAAATCTGGAGGTGATAGAGAAAAACTAAGTACATATTCGTAATCAGCACACCAAAATACCCTAGAATCAGCTATCAAATTCCAGAGAGGAAGTTATGAATCTCATTTTGCAGGCCTGTGTAATTCAACGAGAAACCAGAAAACTTTTTGAAATTCTACAAATAACAAAGTTGGAAAACTAAACTCTTCCAATAAAAAAATAAGTTGATTATTTATTCATCATTCATCTCGCTCATCCTTCTAATGTTTCTTAAGTTTATGGTATCGATCAATAATCTAATTCATCAAATAAGAGTAATGATAACAACGTCAATTTAGATGGCTCAGATATAAAGTATAATATATTACCACTTCAAAGACATTTTTACATGTATTTACGCATTTCAACCATTTTGCGTATGTAAACTGAAATGCACAAGTACATTTGATTTTGTAAGAACTTTTTTAAGTGAGTTATTTTTGATAATCTTAGCATGATTGCTCAACGTTTGTGAGCGCTGAAAACGTAAAAGTTAAAAAGAAAAATACTTTTTTGTCGTAACCCTAAGAAACCCAAATAAAGAATCCAGAGAATAAAACCAAAAAATGAACCCAAAATATGAACTCAAAATATGAACCCAAAATATGAACCCAAAATATGAACCCAAAATATGAACCCAAAAAAATGGATTCAAAAAATGAACCCAAAAAATGAAATTAAAAAATGAACTCAAAAAATGAACCCAAACAATAAACCCCGAAAAAACCCTTTAACAACTTAGTGTGGCTAGTGGCAGACTGCAGTAAAATATGCATTTTATTTTCATAATGCTTTATTTTCTTCTATATTTTCAATATTCTTAAACAAAATCACTAAGTATAAAATAATAAGCCCTAAGCATCTGCGTCTCGTTATTTTTTTATTCGAGACGAGACGAGACGATGATATCCGGGACACACTTTTTAAATTCCGAAAGAAAATTTTATGTCCCGGTTTATAATTTTATTCCGGGACAGTTTATTCGTCAATTTTTTCCGGGACATTTCTCGTCTCGTTATGGTTGTTCCGGTTCATATCGAGAAAAAGATTCCGAGACGCAGACCCTTAATAAGCCCTAAAGGTAAAGTAATACGTTTTCAATATTTTTGATATTTTTATTCACAAAAGAAATCAGAAATATTGAAGGTACAGTTATCAAGTTCTAAATAATAAAAAATAATAAAATATGAGAGTTTGTTAAATAATAAAATATGAAAGTTTGTTAATTTCATAACTATCAACACACTTTCGCACCTACTTTTTATTTGGTCACTCTATGAATAATTTGCTTCATTGAACATTTATATATAGTATATGTAAATACATATAGATATAGAAACTTCCTCTCCGCAAGACGCATTATGCTTTATAAACCAAAGCATCAAAACAGAGAGCGAAAAAATATAAAAAAATAATCGCCAAACATTTAAGATAATACCCTTTCGCCCTTCATCAATCTATTATCTAGAAAAACCTCTCGCATGTTTCCTGAAAAGAGTATATTGAAATATATCGTTCTAATCCGATAATTTCCCAGCAATCCTTTAACTTTTTCAGTTGTAACAACAGTTAACAGTTTTAAATAAATTACAAACTAACAAGGAGTTCTTCTCATTAGATGTTTAGGATTATTGTATTGCGATTATTGCGACAGTAGAGTTTTTAAAACAAGTTTTAAAACCAGGATGAAATGGGTAAGTATAACAATGTCATAAAAATTTACTCCGAAGTTGAAAAACGGAGAACAGAAGTTCTAGGAAGCAACCATCCGTTAATTCTAACTACAAAACATAATATGGCAAGTTGCATGCGTGGCTTACTATTGAAAGGTGCTCCTAAATTGAAAAAATTAGAACAGAAGTTATGGGATGCAATCATCCGTCGACTTAAACTACAAACTACTATAGAGTAGTCTGTTTGGATCACCTGGGTAAATTTGATGAAGCTCCAATCCATAGGGAAGATGGCCAAGAAACTCTTTATGAGTAGGCACATAACCAGAAATGTTGTTAAATAAGAGCTGAAGATTAAGTCTTGAGCCAAACGAGTTTAGAGAAGTAAGAAAATTTTCTCCATCCTTAAGAAAGGTCAACAAATAATTTTGTTCTTAGATGAAAAACTTTTTACGATAGATATCTCAAATAGCAGGACTGATTGCTAAATTAGCACCTCAAAGCCAGAAGAAGTTCCAGAAACCGTTTGGTTAAAGTTCAAGACGAAACATCCTGCTTCTGTGATGATGTTTAGAATAGTGAGCTCCAATAGCTTTTGACAAAACCACAATGACGTCAAACCTAACGAAGCTACGATTAAAGATTACGAGAAAAATAGAAA
This sequence comes from Hydra viridissima, assembly GCF_058129835.1. NCBI lineage: Eukaryota > Metazoa > Cnidaria > Hydrozoa > Anthoathecata > Hydridae > Hydra > Hydra viridissima. The sequence goes on along the minus strand of NW_028324315.1, from coordinate 5,198,237 downwards.
AAGATGAATAAAATATTTATTCTAACTTGAAATTGAAATCTTATTTTGCATAAGAAAAACCGATGAAGGTTTCGAAAAGACAGAGGTGGGGGTGGTGGGGGTGGTGGTTGTAAGAATATGGTAAAGAGCTTAATAATATATAGGTTGGATACACGTTATAATCGGCTATGATAAACAAAAATCAATTTTTTAATTTTTTCAAAGACACATGCAGCAAATTTTAAAATATTAATGCAATACACAAAAATTTTCTTAGAATTTACACAAAAAAATGTCTTTTTAAATTCAAAAAACTGCATTTGTGTGTTCTTGTGTAGCTATCGATGACGGCTAAATGGAGTCGTACAAAACTACGTAACGCAGTGATCAGCATAGTTTTTGATAGACCACAATACATTGCAAGCATCATGTTCTTTATAGAATCATCAAACATAAGTTACACTATTACAACTTTGTCAACAAAACCACTCTCAACTGCTCTTTTATTCCCAACGCGTTATAGGAAGCCCGGTTTTCTAGATAGTCAAAGTCAAGATAAATCAAACGTTGTATGTTCATCTGATGTAAGTTCATCTGCAGCTATGAAGTGCTTTATAAAGAATTGGAATTTGCTAACCCTGACACTTGGAGAAGCAACTATTAAACTTTTAAAATATTTAAACTGAAGTGTTAATAAAACTCAATAACCCATTTTCATCACTATTCATCTCTTGATTAAGCTCTTCTTCTTCAAAGCAATTAGGAAAACTATGATTACACGAAATATTTTCTGTAAACATTCAGCATAGATCTTCTGGATCTGTTGGATTTTTTTTTAATTGTGATGTGCTGAATTAGTATTTAAATGGCAACTGACATTTATAACTGTGCAATAGTTACCAAAAGTATATTTCGTTAATGCTTTTCCCAAACTTTGGGCTTGTCATAAAAAAACATATATTTGATTCATGAGCCGATTGTTATATTTTTTTTCATATTATTCAAAAACTTCGTCTTAAAATGATTCAAATGTCAAAAATTTTAAACTTTTCTTGCTAAACTTTATTGAATCTAAAAAAAGGAGAAAAGAAGGGGAGCTTCAGTGTTTAGGAATTAATCTTCTAAACTTAACGTGGTTGGTTTTAAGCAAAACGTTTATAGAACTTTTGATTTCAAAAAACAGTTCGATGTTTATCATACTTACACACGTGATCATACTTACACACGTGATCCTTGCAAAGCGCTTTATAGTGTTTTGTAGTGAAAGTTGACAGGTTATCGCTTCATAGAACATTTGCTCTCAATTTTTCATCCTCAGAGAAAAAGTCAACTGCTTCATGATACTGTGAGGAGGGAAAATGAGAAAATTATAAACATTATTTTTAAGTTTTTACCCAACTCAAACATGTAACATTTAATAGAACGAAAGAGCGAGTCAGCCAAAATACCTAGTTCAACATTTTTCATATAGTTAAACACATGTAAAACTACATGAAAAATGAATAAGTCCCACCATTAATGTTTAAAACTGTTTTTGCAAACACGACTTGAAATACAATGACATGAGTTTAATTAGTTAAGTTCTCGAAAGTTCTGTAGCCATTTTGAGACAAAGACAAATCAAAAGAAAACTTGTAAAACCTGTTTTAAAGAACCATTACTCAGAAGTTGAACCAAAAGTGCTAAACGAACTTGAAGAAAAAAAAATCTATTGTCTGTGCGAGAATTCAAAATAACATCTGCGGACAGATAGAAGAGGAACGGTTGAGAAAATCTCACAGTTTTGGAGGGAGATTTTTGGGGAGATATTATGAAGAGTCTTATTTTCTGAGATTTTCTGAGTATTAAGAAAGAGTTTCAAGAGATTATGAGTAATTCTCCTTACAATCTTATGAAAAAACAATTTTGAAGATTTCAAAAGGAATCTTTTGAGAAAAGAGATTTTGAAGATTTAAAGAGAATTTTATGAGAAGATATTATGGAAATATTAAAGAGAATCTTATAAGAAGAGTTGGTATGAAAAGATATTTAAGTGACTTTAAAAAATATGCGTTATATCTGTATTAATGTATTGTCATTTGTATAACTTAATATTAAGAGAATATTTATTGATAAGAAATAGTTCAGAATATTTATTAAGCAAAATAAGAAAGAGAAGAAAAACCAGTTGTGGGTATTTTTGTTTTTGTTTGCACTTCGATTAAAGCAATATCATGATTATTATTATATGCGTTAATAATTGTTATTGAAAAGTCTAACGCTCCTACTGCGCTCCTATAACATCTGCGCTACACACTGACATTCCTACCTTACCTTATCATATACTACAATTGCGCTACTATCACACTCGCATCGCTGGTGTCTCACTATCTTCGTCACTCTAAATCACACTAAAATATGTAATAAAAAGATATTAGCCCCCCCCCCCCCCACCTGACAGTAAATTAGTAACATAAAAATAAAAAACAATACGCCCTCACATACCAATGGGCTGTATTATATTTAATTTCAGAAGCATCATCGTATTTACCCATGACATTGTGGCATTTTGCTCAATTAAGTTTTGTAGCTAATGTCGACGGATGAATGCTCCCCAGAACTTCCGTTTGAGTTTTTTCAACTTCGGAGACAACTTCAATAGCTAACTCGTATTTACCCATTTTACGCAAGCAATTCGCTCTACTATGTTTCGCAATTAAAGTTGAACGATGTTTAATATTTCATGTATAATATTTAATATTTCAGCACATCTAATTTTAAAAGTTTCACCTTAAAGGTTTTTTGCATTTAAAATCTAAAAATTTTTTTATAGATAATTGTTGACATCCTCTTCATTATGATACTTTTTATTTTCAATTATTCATTATTCCCAATCCGAAATACTTTATTCATTTGTTCTTCAAATAAATGTTTGTTTTTTTACTTCAGCAAGATTTGTTCTTTTTCTTTTAATTTCATCCACTCCTTTAACAATTTCTCAATTTTATTCCTTTAAAAAATAAATATTTGCTTGTATAAAAGTTTATGGATTAAACTGATAAAACTTGCCTTAGCTTGAAAAAACTTGCCTTAGCTTTTGCATTGTAAGCACTTTAAATCCACCACGTATCCAAGGATCCATTAGTTTAGATAGTATGCAGCAGTCAGACTGATTAACTGGGCAGTTAGGTATGAAAGAAGAACTTTTGTTAGGACAACCTACTAAGCACTTTAATTTTGCTTCACATTTTAATTTTCGTAGAAAGAGATAATATTGAATTTCCTCTTTAGCAGTTGCAAATTTCTTTGCTGGAAGTTTTATGATAAATTTTTTAACTAAAAATATTTCATCCAATCTATTACTTCTAACATTTTTTTTTCGGTGACATTTTAATAATTTTTTTACTTTTAATCTGAAAAACAAAGTTTTATATAACATAAATTTCAATAAAACATATTATTTACTGAAAAGATTTAAAATTTTATTTAAAAAAAAATGTATAAGTATAGCGTAAAAATATTTGTTTTTGTTATTTTGTGATTTTGAGGTTTTTTAAAACAGTTTTTAGAAATTTTTTTTTTTTATAATAGAGCCCGTTTTATTTAGACTAACTAGGTCTTTAAAAACAGAAATATGAAATAAATTTGAAAATTTTAATGTTAAGACTTCCTCCAAACTCTATTAAAAATGGTCCAAAACGCTATAAAAATTGCCCCTTTTACCCCCTGGATGGACCCTTAGGATTTTCAAAAATCTTAGGACTAAATCATGGTCTGGGCAGATGATAAGCTAGGGCTCTTTTTTTTTTTCAGACATGACGTTTTTTTTGAAATACCCTAATGTGTAGATGAAATAATTAAATGTGGCGTGCAAAATGTGAAAACATACTGCAGTCCTAAAACCCATACTTGAAGTGGAAGTCTTTTGAAAAACCAGGCTGGAAGGTGGTTTTAAACTTCTTTTTGAGTTGTACCTGATTGAATTCACGGGTCATTATGCTCTTATAAATTGTAGTTTCATTTGCAATAAGAAAAACGGCATTCGAAGTACTATTCTCTTTCATTTCTAATCAATGAGAGAGTTTTCTTAAAGAACTTAATTGTTGATAAAAGTTATCAACTTCTGTAATCGTAGGTTTCAGCAAGTTTCAGAAAATTTATACTGACTGTAGCAAGATACTTCTTTGAAAATATCCGAAATAAACATTTCTGAATCTATATCTTAGCTTCATTTAAATTACAGTGGAAAAAAAAAAGCTCTAGGCATAGCTCTTTTATAATAAAACGATTTTAGAGTTTAAGTTAACTAATATCTAAAGTCTAACATGATCACTGATGTTCCTGCTTGAGGAAACTTGGAGAAGTAAGTATTAAAGTTTCAAACTATCTAACTTGATCTGTCAACCAAACTCAAAAGCTTAAACTCATCATAATTCATCTTCTGATCCCGATCTTTGCAAATTGCATTTTTCTTGTAAAGAAATGTTTTGTAGCTAAAGTCAACGGATGATCGCTTCCTAGAACTCTTATTTGCTCTCATTTTATCAACCTCAGGGAATATTTCAAATCACTCTTGGTCATGAGATCCAAGCAGAGTGCTCTATTATAATTTGTAGTCAAAGTTGATGGGTGAATCCTACCCAGAACTTCAGTTTGAATAGTTTCAACCATGGTATAAATTTTAAAAGCTTGATCATATTTACCCATGTGAGCCAGGCAGAGTGCTATGTTATGCTTTGTAGTAAGAGATAAGGGGTGATTGCTACCCAAAACTTCGGTTTGAATATTTTCAACTTTAGTGTAGATGTTAAATGCTTTGTCATATTTACCCATGTGATCCAAGCAGAGTGCTCTACTCTGTTTTGTAGTTAAAGTCAATGGGTGGTTACTTCCCAGAACCTTAGATAGAACATTTTCAACTTTAGAAAAAATTTTAAAAGCTTTATCGTATTTACCAATGTGATGTAAACAAACTGCTGTATAGTGTTTTGTAGTTAAAGTGGACAGATGATTGCTCCCCAGAACTTCTGTTTTCCTTTTTTCAACTTCGGAGAGAATTTCATTAGCTAACTCGTATTTACCCATTTCACGCAAGCAATTCGCTCTATTATGTTTTGTAGTTAAAGTCGAAAGATGATTGCTCCCCAGAGCTTCTGTTCTCCTTTTTTCAACTTCACAGAGAATTTCATAAGCTAACTCGTATTTACCCATTTCACTCAAGCAGATTGCTTTATTATGTTTTGTAGATAAAGTTGAAAGATGATTGCTCCCCAAAACTTCTGTTTGAGTTTTTTCAACTTCGGAGAGAAGTTCATTAGCTAACTCGTATTTACCCATGTCACGCAAGCAATTCGCTCTATTATGTTTTGTATTTAAAGTCGAAAGATGATTGCTCCCCAGAACTTCTGTTCTCCTTTTTTCAACTTCGGAGAGAATTTCATTAGCTGACTCGTATTTACCCATGTCATGCAAGCAATTCGCTCTATTATGTTTTGTATTTAAAGTCGAAAGATGATTGCTCCCCAGAGCTTCTGTTCTCCTTTTTTCAACTTCGCAGAGAATTTCATAAGCTAACTCGTATTTACCCATTTCACTCAAGCAGATTGCTTTACTATGTTTTGTAGTTAAAGTCGAAAGATGATTGCTCCCCAGAACTTTTGTTATCATTTTTTCAACTTCGGAGAGAAGTTCATTAGCTAACTCGTATTTACCCATTTCACGTAAGCAATTCGCTCTATTACGTTTTGTAGTTAAAGACAAAAGATGATTGCTCCCCAGAGCTTCTGTTTGAGTTTTTTCAACTTCGGAGAGAATTTCAATAGCTAACTCGTATTTACCCATTTTACGCAAGCAATTCGCTCTATTACGTTTTGTAGTTAAAGTCGAAAGATGATTCCTTCCCAGAACTTTTGTTATCATTTTTTCAACTTCGGAGAGAAGTTCATTAGCTATCTCGTATTTACCCATGTCACGCAAGCAAGCCGCTCTATTACGTTTTGTAGTTAAAGTTGAATGATGATTGCTCCCCAGAACTTCTGTTTGAGTTTTTTCAACTTCGGAGAGAATTTCATTAGCTAACTCGTATTTACCCATGTCACGCAAGCAATTCGCTCTATTATGTTTTGTATTTAAAGTCGAAAGATGATTGCTCCCCAGAGCTTCTGTTCTCCTTTTTTCAACTTTGCAGAGAATTTCATAAGCTAACTCGTATTTACCCATTTCACGCAAGCAATTCGCTCTATTATGTTTTGTAGTTAAAGTCGAAAGATGATTGCTCCCCAGAACTTTTGTTATCATTTTTTCAACTTCGGAGAGAAGTTCATTAGCTAACTCGTATTTACCCATGCTACGCAAGCAAGTCGCTCTATTATGCTTTGTATTTAAAGTCAAAAGATGATTGCTCCCCAGAGCTTCTGTTCTCCTGTTTTCAACTTCGGAGAAAAGTTCATTAGCTAACTCGTATTTACCCATGTCACGCAAGCAGATTGCTTTACTATGTTTTGTAGATAAAGTCGAAAGATGATTGCTCCCAAAAGCTTCTGTTTGAGTTTTTTCAATTTCGGAGAGAAGTTCATTAGCTAACTCGTATTTGTCCATTTCACGCAAGCAATTCGCTCTATTACGTTTTGTAGTTAATGTCGAAAGATGATTGCTCTCCAGAGCTTCTGTTTGAGTTTTTTCAACTTCGGAGAGAATTTCAATAGCTAACTCGTATTTACCCATTTCACACAAGCAACTCGCTTTACTCCGTTTTGTAGTTAAAGTCGAAGGATGATTGCTCCCCAGACTTTCTTTAAAACATTTTTCAACTTCTGAAAAAACATCATAGGCATTTTCATATTTACCCATGTCAAGCATGCAGTTTGCCCTCTCATTTTTTGTAACTAAGGTCTGAGGATGATTGGTCCCAAAAACATTTGTTTTTACTTTTTCAACATCGATTAAGTATTCAAAGGCTTCATCATATTTACCCATCTCCCTCATACAACATGCTTTATTATGTTTTGTAGTTAAAGTCAATTCATTGTTTTTCCCCAGAACTTTTGTTTCAATACTTTCAACTTCTGAATAAATTTCAATAGCTTCTTCATATCTACCCATAGCAACCAAAGCCTGCGCTCTTAGGTGGTTTGTATTCAACGTTGACTGGTGCTTGATTCCTAGAGATTTGGCTTCAATATCTTCAACTCCTTTTAAAAATTGGAGATCATATTGGAAATAGCCTTTTGTACACAATAATTCATGAACCCTTTTCGCAATGTTTTTAAATTCCTCACACACTTCATGTTCTTTTTTTATAAACGCGTGAATAAAATGTTTATACCAGTGGAATCCATAGTCAATGTGTTCTGTACAGAAATGTTCGTCCAATTTCATACCTGACAATTCTTGTTTTATGAAACCGGTTAAAATTTTAAAATGTTTTAAAGAAATCTTATGCTGTTTTTGAAATGTTTCACATGCTAACTGAGTAAGTTCGTGCATGGAAAACTTGAGAAGTGTAGATTTATCGAGATCGCTCTCTTGGTTAATAAGAGAAAGGTTCATCATGACTGCAATGGCATGTTTTATTTGGTCAGAACTTTTTACGCCGATGAAAGTAGAAAGTTGGTTTATAAACTCTGGTGTTATGCTTTTTCCATCGCAATACGATAAACAATTCAAAATATCTATTGTTAAGAATTCTTTGTTTGTTTGTAATTTATTCAAGACTATGTTTATGGTTGTCACAACTGATTTCGTTTCCGCTTCGGTAGTAAACTCCTCAAGTACAGGTACTGAACTAGATTGATATCTTTCTATATACTCTTTTGAGGAGATGTGCGTGTTGTTTATGTAGATAATAGATTGATGAAGAGCGAACGGGTGGTATCTTAGAGTTTCGGCCAATTCTTTTAGTGCTTCCTTGTTTTCTGTATTGATACTTTTTTCCAGGAAGCATAATGCGTCTTGCTGAGAGAAAACTTCTATATCCATTTTCAATGCATTAATTGTCCAACCTCTCCATTGTGATGTCACCAAAGTGAATGAGTTAGGCAGGTTAGAAACGTATTTCGTAAACTTTTTAGCACTTCCGTCGTCGACGTTGTCGAAAATGTATAATGTTTTTCCTGTTTTGTAGTAGTTATGAAGTTTGGCTGCTATGGTTTTGAGGCTGAGTGTATCTTCCTTGGAGTTTGTTGTAGATAATCCCAGTTGTTCGCTGAAATTGATTATAGACATACGTATTTTGTCGTTCGCTGCGTCTAGCCAGACTATGTTGTCGTAGCATTTATGATAGACTGAAGCATATTTTCGAGCAAGTTGAGTTTTTCCGATTCCTGACATTCCTGTTAAAACCAGAAACAGTTTTCCTGACTCCTGCAATTTGTTCAAATCTTCATGAATTTGATAAAGCTCTTTATCCCGTCCAAAAAATGTTGATAATGGCTTCTGAACTCCAAACGTAGCATATCTAGGTACCATTTCTGAAGAAAAAAAAGGGCTGAACAAAAACTCGCTGAGCAATTAAATTTCAAGTAAACATTAATATTATTTTTTGTATTACTGCAACATGTTTCAATTCATATTTAGCTCAACAATCCCGTATAACGCAAGGCATATCTTGTTAATTCGTTAAAAAAAATGGAAACGCATTCTTATTAAAATGTTGTTTTTAACAACGCACTGCCGGTATGTCTTAAAAACAGTGAAGAGAACATATGAATTAAATGATAATAATATAATTGCATACTTCTTTCGCATTCTTTTACTAGGTCCTTTCTTTCGATAACATGTAATACGTTTTTCAAATCACGCCAGACTTTGCTAGGATTGGCTCTTCTCCAATTGTTTAACATTTGAAACGTTCGCTCGTATGTGTTTGAGAAATCCTCATTTATTTGACTGAGCTTTGTTTCTCTGATTGAAAGAAAGCGAGCAAATCTGGGGTAGCTATATGTCAGTTTATCAGCCAGAGTTTCAAACACATCTTTCGATAGCCGTTCAACTAAAAGCGAATAAGGTGAAAAACAAAGATATTGATGTTGCTTTTAAAATGAAACTTCAAATAAAATGTCTACCTTCGATCTCATCAAACTCGTCTTCTCTTTCCTCAGACATTTTTTTTTCTGTGGTCAACATTCCTTTAAAAAAAACAGCTCTCATAAGTTAAAAGTTAAGAGAATCGATTTTCTTGACTTAGAAGGAGTGATCCTAAATGCAAATAAAATCAAAACGTGGATAAAAATGATGACAAGACAACAAATGTTCATTAAAAGATATTGAGAAAAATATTTATGCTGTACCAAAGAGATTATATTTTATTTATTACAATCATTGAATTATTATAATAATATTATATTTATCACATCACCTGAACATAGTAATTAATTATACACTCTAAAAAAAAATCCGTTGAATACAACGAATTGGGTAACAGATCAATCCGTCGCTATTGCACCAACGGCTTTTCCGTTAAGTTAACGGATTAAAGTTTTAACGGATTGAAGTCCGTTGATATTTTTTCGATAAAACAATCCTTTTAAATTAAGGAGTTATTACGTCAGTGCATCAAATTATCCACTGTTTTTATTCAGTTAAAATAACGTTATTGTAGGGAATAATCAGTTAAAATCATTCCATTATAATTAAAGATGAATTAAGCCACATAGCATTGTAATTTGATAATAAAATAATCCTTACATTTTTAATATTTCGATTATTTAATTATGATATTCTTAATACACATTGGTTCTTACCATTATAAATGTAATAATTACCACCCATCCGATACAAGCAGTACTAATTATACAAACTACTATGGTTGGGAGAAATATAGTGCTCAATTTGTTAGCAAGCTTCAAATACTCTTTAACTGGACATTGAAAACTAATCAAATTTTGTAATAATGTAATTCAGTACACAAACTTTAAATTACAATCAAAATAGTTTTTAAATATATTTTTAATAGTCATTATATTTGAGGTTATAAAACATCTGTATAAAACACACACACACCCATATACACAATAGATGTTTAAACTAAACCAATTGTTAACAAACTAGGTTTTAGGTTTTAACGCTGCTGTTCTTAGTACATGTTTAACACTTCAATTCCAGCAACGTGTTGTCAATTCCTAAAGATAAATATAAAATAAAATACAATAAAGAAAATACGGAACCTAAATGATATAAATAGTATGAAATGAAAATAAAATTTTACTAAGTACCTTTAAGAAATATTGCTATTTCTAATTCCTGATTTATAAATTGATAATAGAAATTTTTTTATTTTATTTATTTCCGATACCATTTTCTAAAGATAAAGTTCAATGCAACAACTAAATAATATCTTTAATAAAAATGTGTAACAAAAGATAATCTTATCTGATAACTGAAAGGTTCTATAATTTCCACATACTTCAAAACCTCTCAGGAACAAAATAAGAAAAAGGTCTCCAACTTAAATAACAATAAATTAAAACAAAAATAAATAAGCTCACCAAAAGAGATCCAAATAACAATATCAGAATTTCAATTTCATACCGCATCCCTTGTGTCTAAGTAGTAAATTCTAAACGAATATAAACAAGGCATACATAAACTTAGTTGTACCTAACCTAAATAGATATCCCTATCAAAAGAAATGCAAATCAAAATCTAATTTTTAATTTTACAACTAATTTAAACTTACAGCGTGATATTGCATACCATGTGTCTAAAATAGCAAATTAAAAGGATATAAACAAGCCATATAAAGATAATTGTGTAACTAACCATTTAGTTTATACTGAAACTGTGTAACTACAAAAAAGCTGGCAAATTAAACTTATTGCAACAAACCTTTTATCTATGATGTAAATGTGATTTAAAGATCCTGTAAACAAAAAATATTGTTAACAACTCATTTTTTACAATATTTGTCTGATGTAACTGACAAATTTATTTTTAAAAAAATACAATAACAAGGAACAGATATCTGTAATACTTGAACATGATTAAACCATTGTAAGCTGATGTCCATGTAAGTCCTTAACTTGCTTAAACTACATATTAAAGCTAAAAACATATAAGATAATAATACAAATATTAAAAATAATAACACATCTATATATTTTTTTATAGTTAAATGATTATAGAAAAAAAAATTCAAAACTTTATTATTTTTTATGTAAAGTACTTCAATATGCTGACAAATAAAACTCTAACAAACAAGATTTAAAAAATAATTTATCAAAAGAATATCTTTTGAATTTTTTTTTTTTAAATTAATATATATATATATATATATGTATATAAATATATATATATATATATATATATATATATATCAATATATTTTGTGTTAAGGATATTACAAAAAACACAGGTCATTGAAAATAGTAATTCACTAATAAAACGCAATGACCTAAATAATATAAAGAAAAGACAAGAGAAAAACATAAGAAATAAACTAGTCACATAGCAAAAGTAGAACTTTACAAAAATTTATAAGTAACACTTATAAAACAGACTTTTAAAAGAGTTAAAATATAGGTCAAATAGTTATTATAATGTATTCACATATACATACATATATACACATATACACAAATAAGAAATTATAATATGTACATAAACATAAAGAAAAAAGTTATAGAGGTAAAGAATAAAGTTAAGCGTAACTTTTTAGGTAAAAATGATAGAGTGACGTTAAGAACAGATTCTTGGATCTAAGGATAAAATCTGTTTTTAGGGTGAACGGAAGAGTGTTCCAAGAAAGGATACCCTGATATGTAATGGAATTTATTCCATGTTTAGTTGCCTGTTTTATTATATATATATATATATATATATATATATATATATATATATATATATATATATATATATATATATATATATATATATATATATATATATATGTATATATAAATATAAATATATATATATATACACATATATACACACACAGACACACACAGACACACACACACACAGACACACACGCATCTCATGAGGAATTATTGTTGAATGCTGGTTTTCATAATGTTTTCTTACTTTTATGAAACTAATGAAAACTCTATTGCATTTATCAAAAGTGCATTTGACTTCTGAACCTCTCGAAGTCAATCCATGTAAATTTCGAAAATGAGAAAAAAGGATATGTAATGATGAAAAACATAATCTACAGAGGAAGCACTTCGTAATTTCTTTCGGAAACCATTTTTAAAAAAATTTTTATTTCAACGGTTTTGTTATTTTATCCGTTGAATTAATGGAATTTCGAAGATTACGTAATTTGTTAACTTGATTCCGTTAATTTTGCTGTTTTTGGAAACGAATTACTTCGTTAATTTAACGGAGACACGCAATCCGTTACTTTTTCTAACGGAATGTTTTTAGAGTGTACTTTAATGATAGGGTAACAACATTCATATAGAAATAACAATCTAATAATGAAAATATATTGATATAAATTAATATAAAAAATGTTGTGTTGAGGATAATATTAATATATTAATAAAATTGCAAATAGATTTAGTTAAATTTTCTTATTAAGATTAAGAGATGAAGATTGCAGTTTATCTTTTAGATGTTTACTTTATTTAATTTTTAAAACTCAACGTCAAAAGTTTCAAACTTTCTATGAAATTATTTAAGTTATTTAAATAAGAGTTTATTTTTTGAGCGTGTGTTTCCATTTGTTCAAAAAGACCTTTTATAAACATAGCATTTTGAGATACAGAACAGGTTAAGTAGGCTAATTAAGCTCAAATAAATAGCATCTCATAAATTAATTATGTAGTGTCATGAACCTTTTCTACGAATAAAATCATACACCAAAACCACCAAAATGAGCTTTTCAATAATCAGAAATACAGAACTCAACATTTCAAACAAAACAAAACCATCTCAGAAGAGCTAAATACCAATCCATTAGCACCATCTCTCTAATATAAGACCATTTGCGACCAATGATGCGATATTTTCCTCAACTGCAAATAATCTTTGATTAACAAATGCTTTAAGTTCTTCAGTCAATCAGCCATTTATCAAGTAAAAACTATAGGCAACGAAAAAGTAGTAAGCAAGTTAGCCAAATATATTTCAAAGTTTTTAAATTCATAGTGAAGATTTCTAACGTTTCTAAGCTCGAATGACTAAGTCCTTTTTGCTTAATGTTTTTGGTGAAAAAATGTGCACCTCAATCCGCAATTACGAAAAGTTTGTTGTTACGAAAGATTTGTTGAAAAATTGTTTCAGAAGAAAAACACGATTTGTTAAAGGAAACTAACTATATGAACAGTTTTTTCATCCAGACCAAGCAAATGGAGGAAAAATATATTAAAAAAACTCACTTTTTGAGAAGCCATTTTTGTTTCCACATATATTGATAACTCTATATATTAACTCGATCACCTTCTTGATGTTCAACGTTTATGTAACGTTGTTTGATCGTTTAACGTTGTTTGATCGTTTAACGTTGTTTTATATTTTCATATTAAAGTTATTTTGTAAGGGCTTCCTTTTTTATTTTTTTGTAACTCGATCATGGTGTTTGATCAACGAACTACTTTTATTGACTTTAGGCTGTTATAGCAAAAATTAAATCTTGACATCTTTCAGTATTAACAAACTAAATCAGATAAACTTTTTGATCTGGCTCTAAGCTCTACCCCAAAACTGAGTTTTCGTTTTGAAGTTTTTGGTATTAGTAACCATTAGATCACAGGTTTTTGGTATTAGCAGCTATTTGCTCTTGGATTCAGTGTAAAACACTTACAGTTTTGGTGAAAAAATACACATAAGTAGAGAAGCAAAATTAAAAACTTATTTTGTACTACAGTTTCATTATTTACTGTTTCAATGGATTTTAGCAAATTTCAAAAATGTCATGCAATTTGATGCCAGGCAGTTTTTTTTGAAAATGGAACGGAATCATCTTTTCTGAATCCATATCAAAATACTGATATATTTTTTCTAACACGCAAAATATGTGTAAAAAAAGTCAATTTTTAGCTTTGACAAAGTCAGTTATAGATTTGATTAAAGTGCTTCATTAAAGCGACTGCTATAGGAAACAAAACGTGTTCGTAAGAGATTTTTATCTTTATTAAACTCATGCAAACTATAAAATTATTATGCTGTTTGGTGAAGGTTTTTTTTGAAATTGAATAAAACACAGTTTTCTGAATCCATATCATAACGTTGATTGATTTCCACAACAGGCAAAATAAATGTGTATATGTCCATATTCAGCGCTGACAAAGTAAGAAAATTTCTTAACGAAAAGTGCTTTATTAAAATGACTGCGAAAGGAAATTAACCATGCTCATAAGGGATTTATTAGCTTTAATGAGCTCATCAAAGCTCTAACATTATTACTTAAATTATGTTTGGAAAAGCCATTAAATAATACAACAAGAAAACTTTTACAAATCTACAAATACCCAAAAGAGTTGCATGCTAGTTTTATGAAGATTATTCGCTTTCTATTGGTAAACAGGTGCTTCACAAGTTAAATTCTTGAATATTTACGGCAAACTTTTATCATTCATGTAAGACCTCTCTTTACTTCAGCGAGTTTTTTTTGTCTAGTGGTTCCTAACATTCTTTCAATCAACCACCATATACTTAAGTTAAGCTGGATGAGGTCTGAGAATAATTAGTTCACCCTCAGTTAAAGTACCTGCTTTTTAGAAGCCGTTGGTGCCTCTTTTACACAAAGTATTTTCAGTGTTTTATACAATTTATGTTCGGCTTATAAGGTTTAATATTCATCTTTAAAACACAAGTTCTCACCTCAAAAGTTTAAACGCCAAAGTAACAGTTTTGGGAAGATGATAAAAAGCATTTTCAATTTTGGCTTCTAAAAAATACACCACCTCATTTATGGTCCGGCATTACAGCTCAAACAATCACGTAATCACGTATAACGCAAGCAAAAAATAGGTGAATCCTATTCAAAGATTGCATTTGTAAAAATTTCATTTTCAGAACCAACTTTCGAGTGCAACGCATCGAGTTTTTATACGCGATAAAATTATTCATACCCCTAGCATATTATTAAAAATTGTTTTCATACCCTAACGTGTTTATTTTTTATTGCTATAAAAAAATGAATATGTGTAAACATGATAATAAAAAAGAATGACTTTACAAGACCATTTTTACGTCAACTTTACCAACATAAATGTAAAACAATACGAAGAATCTCGTTTAAGCAAATTATATATACCGTAAGAATCAGGGTGCGTATTCACCAAACTTTCGTAGCTTTTGCACAGCTCAACTAAGGTTTAAGGAAATCGTAAGTTCATGTGTTAGAGTTTAACGTCCTCCAGCTAATTGCCTTGTGGACGCATGCCTACTCCATCCAGAGGAGACTCTGTGAGCGTCGTCCCAGAGTTTTTCCCCCCTTCGGGAAGTAGACAATAGCCCAACCGTCGTCCGGGTTAGTATCCTGATGACCGTTTATAGGGGGGCTAGCCCTATAGTGATCAGGTTTACTTCCCCGTCAGGTAAGTGCATGTTACTATTTAGTATTCACCAAAATTTCGCAGCATTTCCGTAAAGTTTGGGTTGCGCATAAGTTGCGCTGAACTTACTTAAAAACTCACGAAAGTTTTTTTGAAGCGCAACTGCGCAAATTTGGTGAATACAACTTTTACAGTTTTGAACTTGCGCAAAAAAAAAAAAAGTTTGGTGAATACGCACCCAGGCAGTTTTTTTCTACAAACAATTTTTTGTTGGTAATTATGATGTTGGGTTATTATGTTTGATTATATTTAGTATATTATTTTACTATATTTAGTATAGTACTTCATATAACATAAAAGCAGCAACTTTATATACGACATAAGTATTCAGACCTATTGACTTTATATAGTGCTGTAAATATTAAAAGTATTTTAATAAATATTTGAAAAAAATACTTCTTTTGTTTTATATCAAAAGTTTTCCAAAGAACCTAAGTTTGCCTAAAGTCCATGAAATTGGTCTTGAGGTACGGCAAATGATTGTTGATGATCAGGAAAGAGGCTTCGGGTATAGAAAAACTACAGAAAAATTTAATAAAAGCAAGGCAACGGTCGAATCAATAATACAAAATTATAAAAAAACTGAAAGTGTGCAAAACAAAGGGCCGTTCAGGCCGTCCACCAAAAACAACATCTAGAGAAGATAAACTTTATTATACGAGAAGTAAAGCGAGAGCCTGTTTTTCTGCCAGAGCTGTTAAAGAGAAACTAAGCGTGAATGTTTCTGAACGAAAATGCATCGTAGACTTCGCTCTGCAGGGTTTTATGTATCCCGTGTCTTAAAAAAACCTTTCATTTCAAGAAAAATAAAAACAAAACGCTTCTCCTTTGCAAAAAGTATTTTTCAAAGCCACGAGATTTTTGTAAATCAGTTTTATGGTCTGATGAAAGTAAATTCGAAGTAAAGAATTCCCAAAAAAAAAGACCAAATGTATGTAAAAGAAAAGGAAAAACCCTCGGACAAAAAAACTCTAAAAGCGTCAAACACGAAGGTGGTAATGTACTTGTTTGGAGCTGTTTCAGTTATAATGGAGTTGGTAACTTGATATGCAAATATTTTATGAAACAACCCCCTTCTTCAAAAAATTAGGATTGCAGGATCAATTTGTCTTCCAGAAGACAATGATCTGAAACATACCAGTGGGATTGCCAAAGTATATGTCGAAGAAAATGAAATAGAATTATTGGAGTAACCTGCTCCAAGTTCGGATATCAATCCGATTGAAAATTTGTAGTATTATTTGGATGACAAAGCTAATAGGAATGAGCGCACACCAACAACCAAAAATTCTTTTTAGCTTTGCAGGAAGCTTGGCATAATATTCCTCAAAATCATTTACAAAATTTAATTGATAGTATTCCTCGTCGCTTGCAAGAAAAAAATTGATGTTCATCGACTTTACACTAAATATTAACTAACTATAAAACAAATAACTCGGATATCGATGGCTCCGCGCAAAATCGGACTATCTCCGCGGAAAACAAATTTGGCATATCTGCAATCTCCGCCAAAAACAAAATTGGCATATCTGCAATCTCCGCGTAAAACAAAATTGGACTATCTGCATTTTTGCCAGATACATTTTTGGACTATCTGCGTTTTTCGGGTGCATAAATTTTTGGTGGTGTTTCTTTAAATATTTGAAGTTTTTTATAAAATTCTACAATTTTTTAAATAATAGCGATTATTTAAACATTTATTAATAGCGATTATTTAAACACAAAACCTTGATCATAACTTGATTAAGTTTGTGAGTAATCAAGTGGTTTTAGTTAAGATAAATATGTTAAAAATAACCTATGTTATTGTTAATAATAATATAGCATATGTAACAAAACATTGTTATTTTACATACTAATTGCTAAATTCATCATACATACTTTGTCAATTTTATTTAGCCTTGTTGTTGTGACTAATAAGTTTAGATCAAATTAAATTCTTGGTATGTTATGTTGCAATGTTGCTAAGTGGTCTTTATACACAAGATCTGCATATAAATATATACAGGATGTCTGCGAAATCAGGGAAATGCCAGGGAATTCGGATATCTTCAAAAAAATCAGGGGATTATCAGAGAAATTAGGTTAAATTTTAGAAAAATCAGGAAAGATGAGTCTTTATCAAACTTATATAACTTAAATAAGTTGTATATAGTTCACGTAATCTAAAAGTTTATTTGGCAGATAGTTTTATGAACTTCTCTTGATATATTTAATGTGGGTTGTATTATTGTTTATATTTTTGCAGTTGAAGAGCATTTTTCTAAACGAGAAATAGGTAAATATCAGGGAAAAGCTAGGGAAATCCAACTTATAATATTGGCAGACACCCTGTGTATATATATATATATATATATATATATATATATATATATATATATATATATATATAATATATATATATATATATATATATATATAAACTATGTTAGTGTATTCTATAAATAGAGTGCTCAATGGTCTTAAAGAGCAGAGCAGTAATAAATTAGTAAAAACACTTATCTAATTTTTTCTTCCACAACTTGTTTCACCATCAATAAGTAATCAGGAAGGTTAACAAATTAATCATTAATTAACATGTTATATATTAACCTTATATATTTATAAACTTATCTTTCACCATCACTAGGTTCATCAGACTTCCTGATGAACCTACTGATGGTAAAACAAGCTGTCAAAGAAAAAATTAGATAAGTATTTTTGCTAATTTATATATATACATATATATATATATATATATATATATATATATATATATATATATATATATATATATATATATATATATATATATATGCACATATCACAATAATTTTGTGTATATATAAATATATGTATGTATATATATATACTATACGTGTATATATAAATATATGTATGTATGTATATATATGTATATATATATACATACATATATTTATATATACACATATATATACACATACGCATTTTTATATATATATATATATATATATATATATATATATATATATATATAACTTTGTTAGTTACGATCTAGGTTACAATATATATATATATATATACACTGGCGAGCAAAAAAAAGTGAACAGTACAATTTTTCAGTAAATTATGTATTATTAATCAATTAAAAATATATTACATAAAATATAACATATCGCTTATATTAAATACATATACATACACATATATACGACTCATTTTGAAAAAAAAAATTAATATTTTGTGTGGCCACCACCATTTTTCATCACTTCATTTAATCGACGCGGCATCGACTCAATTAAATTTGCTATCAAACGGTCAGGTATCGTAACCCAAACTTGTTTTATGGCTGCCCAAAGATCATCCAAAGATGAAATATTATTTTTATGGACCTCTTTATCCATATAGTCCCACAAATTTTCAATGGGATTAAGGTCTGGACTTTGGGCAGGCCAATTTTCAAAAAGGAAGATATTGTTATCCTTGAGCCATTTTTTAACTTGTTTAGACGTATGGCAAGTAGCATTGTCATGTTGAAATTTAATTTCATCCTCTTCTAATTCTTCCAGTGTGGGCAGCAAAGATTTTTGTAGAATACTAATGTATTCTTTGGAATTTATTCGTAATCCATCTTCGACTCTATGCAATCTGCCCACACCTTTGGCAGAAAAACAACCCCAAACCATAATTCCAAGATTACCCTTTACCGTTTGGTGAATACAATCTGGATTTAATTGTTCGTTCTTACGTCTAATGCACATCTGTGGACGATCTGAATGCAAACAAAATCGTGATTCATCTGACCATAATATTTTTGTCCAGTCTGTGTTTTTATTATTTTTTACCCAAGCTAACCTTGCCTTTTTATGGCGTGCTGTAAGAAGAGGTACTTTTTTACATGGGTGTATTTTGAACCCCTGATCTTTAAGACGCCTCGAAATTGTCCATCGGCTAACCTTTTTATCATCAGAACACGTAAAAGTTTCTGCGATATGCGTCATAGTGGTTTTTCGATTTTTTAAAACATTGAATTTTAACTTGTGACAATCTCTTTCCGTCATTTTTCTTGGTCTGCCAGAACCTTTTTTTCTAGCTGTTGTTTTATTGTTTTTCTGACATGAAAGTATCTTGTGAACTCCACCAACACTAATGTTTACACCTTGAGCTTTCATAATTTGAATAATTTGACGTATCGATTTACCGGACGCACTCATTCCAACAATGATTCCTTTTTGTTCCATTGTTAAATGAGGTCCTCTGTGAAAGAAAAATGATAATATTTTTAGAGTAATATATGAAGAAAATATTTATTTAATGATAAACTATGTATTCTAAATGAATATTTTTTTTTTCATAAGAATCCAATAACATCAAAATTAAAGGGGATTTTTCGTTTTAAATAAGTTAGAGGCATAAATAATAACCAAAATAAAAATAAAAAAAAATTACCTTTTATTTGGAGACATTTTTTTCCTTTTATTTTTTATAATAATAATATAGCGATAATACGACCTATTTCACCCACGCTCTAATATCAACTACAGATTTTGCTGACAACGTGCACTGTATTCATATCTAATGTTTAGAAGTTTATTCATGTTTTCTTTGAAAGATAAACGTAAATTCTTTGATAGTACGAACAAAAATAAACAAGCTTGTATGAGTTTCTGACCAGAGCTCTTTCATTTTATGCGTAAGCAGTCGCTGTTCACTTTTTTTTGCTCGCCAGTGTATATATATATATATATATATATATATATATATATATATATATATATATATATATATATATATATATATATATATATATATTGTAACCTAGATCGTAACTAACAAAATTATTGTAATTAACCTATTTTTGTTCATTAAGCAATCAAACTATGTGGAGTTTTCTTTGTTGTCTACTTAAAACCATTCTTTTTTGGAGATGCCACTTAACTGAACACAAACTAGTTAGAAACTCATGCATGAGTATTAAACATTATGGTTTCCAACTTTTCTTAAACTTGGTTTATCAATAATTAGGATCAAAATCAAACTGAACCTTAGGTTCAGTTGGATTTGAGCTCTTAACCATTAAACATTGGTTTAATCAGATGTCACCTCAACTGCAGTGATGATCAAACAATTTTGGTCCAATTATATTTGATAATTTTTACATATCCAAGACTTTGGGATGTAATGATATATAAAAAAGGGGTTGTAATTTTTTTACTATGATAGTAATAACTATGATACAATCAAAAATAGCTGTATTTTTTCTATAAAAGAATAATTACAAAATAACAAAAAACTGCTGTTTTAAATAAACATATCCTTAACTTGCACATTGATCTGAATATCAGGCTTTTATTACTTTTACAGTATACCCAATATAATAAATTATCACATTTGTAATAGACAATATTAATTACTTGAATTTAAATTATAGTCACATTTAGGTAACTTTTAACTTTAGAAATTATAATTTAACATACAAACACAACTTATCTAAAAACATCTATAATTTTGTAGTCCTAACATATTTTTAAGATCTAACATATTTTATTTGACGATAGCAATAATACACTTGAATTAATTAATTTTGTAAGCTAAACAAACCAACTTGTTATTTTCACATTTAACCAAAACATGACTGACTGCTATATGCTATATAGTATACCTATATAACATAGATAACACAGTAACACTACTTTCTTTTTTTTCTGTTGAAAATAGACAAACTTGAAAAACACCAAACAATGTTTCGAATAAGCCTCGTAAAACTGTAAAACGTTTTCTTAATCCAGCAGCATTTTAATTTCAAATTAAATTTGAATACATAAAATTGGTTTTGCGATCAGCTACACTTTGATCAATTCATGATGTGTATACGCTTACTAAGTTCAGACTTGAGATTAAAGTAGATGCAGACTGTTCTTATTTTAGCTGCTAAAATGATGTTCTAAAAATATTGTAAATTTTTCATTTGCATTAACATACCATATGTCATATAACTATTTAAAATAATTACTTCTAAACAAAATCAAATGTGGCAAGTGAAACTTTGTGTTAAAACTTAAACAGGTTTATATCTCAGGAATAGATGGAAAATAATGCAATTACTGTCTTCTTATTAACAACTTATTTCATGAGATCTGCCATTTGTAGTGAAATCACATTTTGACAAGGCGCATAATTTCATGCAATAAAAACTTTGAACGCCCGGAGAATGCAGATAGTTCAAAAATAAAGCTGGCGGAAAATGCAGATAGTCCAATTTTGTTTTACGCGGAGATTGCAGATATTATCTGCAATCTCCGCGTAAGTAGTCCAATTTTGTTTTACGCGGAGATTGCAGATATTATCTGCAATCTCCGCGTAAGTAGTCCAATTTTGTTTTACGCGGAGATTGCAGATATTATCTGCAATCTCCGCGTAAGTAGTCCAATTTTGTTTTACGCGGAGATTGCAGATATTATCTGCAATCTCCGCGTAAGTAGTCCAATTTTGTTTTACGCGGAGATTGCAGATATTATCTGCAATCTCCGCGTAAGTAGTCCAATTTTGTTTTACGCGGAGATTGCAGATATTATCTGCAATCTCCGCGTAAAACAAAATTGGACTATCTGCATTTTCCGCCAGCTTTATTTTTGAACTATCTGCATTCTCCGGGCGTTCAAAGTTTTTATTGCATGAAATTATGCGCCTTGTCAAAATGTGATTTCACTACAAATGGCAGATCTCATGAAATAAGTTGTTAATAAGAAGACAGTAATTGCATTATTTTCCATCTATTCCTGAGATATAAACCTGTTTAAGTTTTAACACAAAGTTTCACTTGCCACATTTGATTTTGTTTAGAAGTAATTATTTTAAATAGTTATATGACATATGGTATGTTAATGCAAATGAAAAATTTACAATATTTTTAGAACATCATTTTAGCAGCTAAAATAAGAACAGTCTGCATCTACTTTAATCTCAAGTCTGAACTTAGTAAGCGTATACACATCATGAATTGATCAAAGTGTAGCTGATCGCAAAACCAATTTTATGTATTCAAATTTAATTTGAAATTAAAATGCTGCTGGATTAAGAAAACGTTTTACAGTTTTACGAGGCTTATTCGAAACATTGTTTGGTGTTTTTCAAGTTTGTCTATTTTCAACAGAAAAAAAAGAAAGTAGTGTTACTGTGTTATCTATGTTATATAGGTATACTATATAGCATATAGCAGTCAGTCATGTTTTGGTTAAATGTGAAAATAACAAGTTGGTTTGTTTAGCTTACAAAATTAATTAATTCAAGTGTATTATTGCTATCGTCAAATAAAATATGTTAGATCTTAAAAATATGTTAGGACTACAAAATTATAGATGTTTTTAGATAAGTTGTGTTTGTATGTTAAATTATAATTTCTAAAGTTAAAAGTTACCTAAATGTGACTATAATTTAAATTCAAGTAATTAATATTGTCTATTACAAATGTGATAATTTATTATATTGGGTATACTGTAAAAGTAATAAAAGCCTGATATTCAGATCAATGTGCAAGTTAAGGATATGTTTATTTAAAACAGCAGTTTTTTGTTATTTTGTAATTATTCTTTTATAGAAAAAATACAGCTATTTTTGATTGTATCATAGTTATTACTATCATAGTAAAAAAATTACAACCCCTTTTTTATATATCATTACATCCCAAAGTCTTGGATATGTAAAAATTATCAAATATAATTGGACCAAAATTGTTTGATCATCACTGCAGTTGAGGTGACATCTGATTAAACCAATGTTTAATGGTTAAGAGCTCAAATCCAACTGAACCTAAGGTTCAGTTTGATTTTGATCCTAATTATTGATAAACCAAGTTTAAGAAAAGTTGGAAACCATAATGTTTAATACTCATGCATGAGTTTCTAACTAGTTTGTGTTCAGTTAAGTGGCATCTCCAAAAAAGAATGGTTTTAAGTAGACAACAAAGAAAACTCCACATAGTTTGATTGCTTAATGAACAAAAATAGGTTAATTACAATAATTTTGTTAGTTACGATCTAGGTTACAATATATATATATATATATATATATATATATATATATATATATATATATATATATATATATGTATATATACATATTTATAAATGCGTGTGTGTATATATATGTGAATATATAAATATATGTATGTATATATATATATATACATATATATATATATATATATACATACATATATTTATATATACACAAAATTATTGTGATATGTGCATATATATATATATATATATATATATATATATATATATATATATATATATATATATATATATATATATATATATATATATATTATTATTATTATTATATATATATATATATATATTATTATATATATATATATATATATATATATATATATATATATATATATATATATATATATATATATATATATATATATATATATATATACACACACAGGGTGTCTGCCAATATTATAAGTTGGATTTCCCTAGCTTTTCCCTGATATTTACCTATTTCTCGTTTAGAAAAATGCTCTTCAACTGCAAAAATATAAACAATAATACAACCCACATTAAATATATCAAGAGAAGTTCATAAAACTATCTGCCAAATAAACTTTTAGATTACGTGAACTATATACAACTTATTTAAGTTATATAAGTTTGATAAAGACTCATCTTTCCTGATTTTTCTAAAATTTAACCTAATTTCTCTGATAATCCCCTGATTTTTTTGAAGATATCCGAATTCCCTGGCATTTCCCTGATTTCGCAGACATCCTGTATATATTTATATGCAGATCTTGTGTATAAAGACCACTTAGCAACATTGCAACATAACATACCAAGAATTTAATTTGATCTAAACTTATTAGTCACAACAACAAGGCTAAATAAAATTGACAAAGTATGTATGATGAATTTAGCAATTAGTATGTAAAATAACAATGTTTTGTTACATATGCTATATTATTATTAACAATAACATAGGTTATTTTTAACATATTTATCTTAACTAAAACCACTTGATTACTCACAAACTTAATCAAGTTATGATCAAGGTTTTGTGTTTAAATAATCGCTATTAATAAATGTTTAAATAATCGCTATTATTTAAAAAATTGTAGAATTTTATAAAAAACTTCAAATATTTAAAGAAACACCACCAAAAATTTATGCACCCGAAAAACGCAGATAGTCCAAAAATGTATCTGGCAAAAATGCAGATAGTCCAATTTTGTTTTACGCGGAGATTGCAGATATGCCAATTTTGTTTTTGGCGGAGATTGCAGATATGCCAAATTTGTTTTCCGCGGAGATTGCAGATAGTCCGATTTTGCGCGGAGCCATCGATATACTTCATAAAACTTTTAGACGTACGAATACTTTTGACGCTTCCTAAAATCACAATTTTTGAATAACTTTCATTTTTTTAAGAAACAAGATTTATTTTGGAAATATTATAGTTTATGTTATTAATAGTTTTTACAATAAATATTTTTTTAGTTTCTATTAAAATTATTTAAATCAATTTAGTTTTTGTTTTATTGCTAAAACATATTTTATTATAGAGTATTATAATAGTTTTATAATAGTTTTGTCGCATTAGGTATATCACAAATGTTCTTTAGAAGAACAGACCACAACACTTTTCGTCAAAATGATGGAAAAAGCACATTTTAGCGTGATGCAAAATGTTTAAGTTCATTTGTCAACCATCATGTCAATCAATTTGTCAGTAAACTTAAACGCTCATTCCCATTCGGACTCTTGATTAAGTTCTTTTCTTTTTTAAACTCCCAAGTGAACAATATTTAAGCAGAATGATTTCTGTAAATACTCAGCTCAGATGTTTTGGATCTGTTGGAGTTTTAGTGGCTGTGATATGCTGAATTAGTCGTTGAGTGGTACAAATGGTGACAGCCAACATTTAGAACTGTTTTATAACTACCATGAGTATATTTCGTCATGAAACTTCCCTAATGTAAATTGGAAACTTCCCAAATGTAAACTGGAATTTTTAAATTCATGAATAAAAATTTTTACTTACCCACGTGAACGTTGCAAAGTAATGTATCAGGCATAGATATATAAAACATAAAACATATGTTTTATATAACTATGGTATAAGGTTTGTAGTCAACTGGTGTCCCCCTCCTAGAAAGGTTTGTGCTCATGCTTTTAACCTCGGAATAATCATCAAAAACGTCATCAAGTTTACGCAAATGA
Source organism: Hydra viridissima (assembly GCF_058129835.1). Lineage (NCBI taxonomy): Eukaryota > Metazoa > Cnidaria > Hydrozoa > Anthoathecata > Hydridae > Hydra > Hydra viridissima. Next base: position 5,172,580 of record NW_028324315.1, on the reverse strand, counting down.
TTCAGGCGGAGATATGTTTTGTAGTTAAAGATGACGGATGATTGCTACCCAGAGCTTTTTTTTTTTTTCAATCTCTGAATAACTTTCAAAAAATGCTTTTAACTTTTCAGTAAATTTTGTTAGCTTCATCTTATTTACCCATGTAATTCATGCAAATTGCTTTGTAGTGTTTTGTAGCAAATGTCATCGAGTAGTTGTATCCTAGTTACTATTAATAACTTTATTAAATTAACCCTTGTGATCCAAAGAGAGCGTCCTATAATATTTTAGATTCAATGTTGGCAGGTAATTTTTTCTCAGAGACTCGGTTCAATTAAATTCATCTTCTTTTCATTTGCAGCTCAACAATAAACGAATTTGTTTCGATATCGAACTCTCTAAGTCTTTTTATAGTCTTTTATAGTCTTTTATAGTCTTTTATAGTCTTTTGTTCCTTTTTTTTTTATCATGTGAATAAAATATTCATACCGATTTAATTTAAAATCTTTGTGCGTTATTATGTCTCAAAACACTAGGCAACAAAAGTTTGTTTCAATTTTTTATTTAATGTTTTTTTCATAATTCAACCATGGCAACTTTAATGGTGGAGTTCATTTTTATGTTGCTTTAGGCGTTTAGCTTGTCCCAAGGGAATGATTTTTTTTTTCTTTATTTTAATTATATAGTGATTACTTTTTCTTTCTTTTTTTATAGGGAACTAAAAAATCGATAAATTACTAATTTATAATGGCTTCTAGAGATTTCAAATTACCAGCGACTGCTTCTGCTACGTTTGTGGATGTTATATTGGACCTGCTCAAGTGAAATATGCAGTTTCAAGGAATAAAAAGTATTGCCAAGTTTACGAGAAGTATTTTGGAACTTTTATTGGGGACCAACAACGTTCTCTGTGGCTGTTGTAAATCAACATTGGAAAAATGGTCAAGAGGCACCAAGAAAAAGATGCCATTTGCATTCACCCAGAATATGAGCCAGAAAATGCTTGAATGACTGTTAATTTTGCATGGTGGACGTTTGTGGTTATAAGACGGTTAAAATAAAGAATTAAAGAATTAAGAATTAAAGATTAAAGAAGTAAATCTATCTTAACATACCATTTATTGCACCGGTACCACATGATGAATGTATGCTTATTCCAGTTCCAGCAAATACAGATCAAATCAACATGGAAATATCGGATAAGGATAATTATATGGAGGAGCAAGAAGGTGGAGCTTGACAATCTGGTAAACCTCACTTTCTAAACCAACACGAACTTGACGATTTAGTTAGAGATTTGAATCTTCTAAAAGCTGGTATAGAACTTCTTACATCTAGATTGAAAGAATGGAAGCTATTGAAACCAAATGTTTCAAAAAAACGAGACATACATCCTATGCTCAGTACTTAACAGCCGACAAATCTCTCTCTGTTTAGATGTGATGGGACTGTTTTTAGCAATTGGTATCTCACATCCATTAGACCAATCGCATCTATTTATTGACAGCTCTACAAAGTCCATCTGTACCAGTCGGACACAGTATAAACTTAAAAGAAGACTTCAAGAATGTTAAGATTTTGCTGCAAAAGATCAACTGATTACTACAAGTGGGATGTATGAGGACATCTAAAGATACTTGTTTTTCCTCTTGAACTGCAAGGAAGATTCATTAAGTACCCTTATTTCTTGTGTTTGTGGGACAGCAGAGATACTGTAAATCAATATCTCCAGAGAGGAAGGACTGAAAGAAAAGATTCGCAATCAGGGGTCTACAATATAAAAAATGTTGCTCAAATATCTGTGATACAAAAAAGTTTTAATTACATAGTTTGTTCTCACTTCTAAGGGATTATTGGATTTCAAAATGAACTTTTATCAAAAGGTGACTTAGTTCGATTTATAAAGCAATCGCCAACCAGTTTGTACTTCTTTAAAAACATTCTCAAGACTTTCTTGATCGCAGAAGCCAGTTGAAAGTTACAATGACAGCTTGTTACTGTAGAAGGGTTTAATTTTTCGCTAATAATCTTATAAATAGAATTTTCCAATACTTTTTAAGGGTTGTGCAACGAACTGTATACATTATTGAGGCGACACTTAGATGGGGACAGAATTATGATTTGCGTCACATCATTTTTAATTTTCTTCCAAATTGTATTTTGCAAAACGTACATGAAAAATAAGTAAATTAAAATTTCAAAGCGAAATAGTAACACGTGATCACTTTTTAAATTATATATTAATGCTATAAAGAGTTACTTATTGCTATAAAATATCTAAAAATCTGACGATAGCTTCCTTGCGTAGTAACAGACATTGGATGGACATGGATCATCACGATGATGATAAAACCGTTAATGTTGCAATGAAGCTGATTCCGGAGAATTTGTTATGAAATTAAGCAGATCAAGACGAGTAACGATTCCAAAGATGATCTCTTTTTTTGTAGATTTGTTTGTATCAGAATCTAAGAAGAATAAATAAAAGACGTTATAATTAAAATTTAATATAATTTAACATAATCATTTTAACATTTTTGATATAATTTAATATAATTAATTAAATATTTTTAATATAACTTCATATAATTAAAATTCAATATAATTTATAGCTTGACGATGTCACTTTGAAATTATAAAAAATAATTGATGATTTAGATAAGTAGTTGTAATTCAAAAATGCAAAAATAAGACATTTAATGTCTAACTTACATTGGTATTGAGAGTGGACGACCAAAGCAAAATACTCATGATCAAGGATTCTAGAAAGCTCCCCGAGGGATGTGTGCAAAGATACCTTAATGAGATCAGTGAAACTTAAAAAATTAAACAATTTTTTTATTTAATGATTTAACAAGACCTTAAAACCAAACAAATAAAAGATTCATGCAGCTATCATCAGCCAAGAAGTATAAAACAAAGATAAAACCGTTACAAAATTACAAAATTTACGGTGTAGGAGTTCTGACGTCAAAAAAGAGAAATCTTTAATTAACAAAAAGAACGAGATGATTTCCAAATGTAGACATAAAAATGAACTTCTTCTCTCCCAATTTGACACAAGCTTTTAAGCTTCTCTCCTAATTTGACCCAAGCTTTTAAGCGTTTGTTTCATTTAATGTCTAAACTCTTAACACTGTAAGTTTTGTAGTTCTGTAACGGTTTTCATTTATCTTTGTTTTGTATTTCATGACTGATGATAGCTGTCAGCCATGATACTATAGTTATCATACAAAGCTGTACTTTCTTCACTTTAAACATATATAAAAATTTTTTTACTATATTTCTTACTATATACTTTGTCAAAAATCATTTACAAATTTAAAACAGTACCTTTTTAAATTTGTCGTATATTGTTTGAGCAACAGGTGACTTTGGAGTTATTTTACCAGACACCATTTTCCCCATTATGTTGCCTAAGGTAACCATACCTTGAATAAAACTAAAATGGAGCGATAGAACATCAGCATGAAAGCTGGAGTGCTGCATAACTGTATATAATAAATAATATTCCTACCCAGCCTCATCAACTACTGGTAATTGGTCATAAGTTTCTCTAAATCATAAAAAACAATGTCAGCTTAAAAGCTTGCAGTTTTCTTCTCCAATAAAAATCTAAACTTTATATAACATACTTGTTCATTATCTCAATTGCTGCTTGACAAGTCATTGTAGGCAAGATTGTAAAAGGAGTTTTCAAACTCAACCGGTTGACCTTCTCATTCCACCACCTTAAAGGAAGCTATTACCAAATAATATACAATAATCTATTAAACCAGTGGATAAATGAGGAACAAAGAGACAAAGAAAATACAAGGTACAAAGAGGAATACAGTTATTAAATTCAAAATTACATTTTATACTTATTAAAGATAAATCAAAAAATCAAAAAATGTTTTTTGTGTAATTCTTATAACTTATAATTCATTTAGTTTTTATTTTAACTTATGCTTATCACACCAAACTTTCTCATTCTCTCCATTGTCTGATTCCATAAAGTTACGCTCAATCATCCAAGTATCTTCTAAAAACTTTGTCCTATTTAGCAAAGATAAACTTAATATAAAATACTTGTAACTGTGGTAAAAATCCACATAGCCAAATAAAAAAAAATAAAGACAGCAAAGATAAAATAATGTGATAAGCTACTGTTCATAACATCATTGAAACAAAAATAATGATTTGAACAAAGAAAAAAAAATTAAAAACTAAAAGTTAACATCAACAACTAGTGAACTTGCTCAGAAAAATCAATAGTGAAGAAACCAAGTTATGACTCACATGTAATTTCTAATGCTGTCTGGAAGTATGACCACACATCGTTGATTTTCATTGAGGCTTGTTGCAGCTTGACATGCTGCCCAGACAACTGCGCCAGAAGAACCCCCTTAAAACATAAACCTCTCAATTTAATTCTTTTAAACTCTTGTTTACTGCAAACAGATCAAAATTTATTTAAAAACCAGATTACACATTTTTCAATAAAAAAGTCTGCACACATTCATAAAAGTCATCAAAAAAATAGATTTTATCTCCTTCATAGACCTTTATATTATCATGTTAATATCTAAATAATGAAACATTTTTAACCATTTTTGAAAACATTTTTATTGCAGTGCTCTTACTTTGTTAAGCTATTTAAGTATAATAACGTAAATGATTTTTGAAGTTTTTTATTTTTTTGAGCCCAAGGCATGTTTTTTAATTATTTATTCATTTTTGCCCAGTTCAGTCCCAACCCCCAAATTAAAATTTCATGATGAACATGTTGAAATCAATAAAATATTCAGCACAGTAACTGACAATGCAACTTGTTTTAACAATGTACAAAAATTGACAATTATAACAATAAATCAGATGTTGTCAACATTAGACAGACAAGTAGTTTGGCATACTGATGGTGATACTGAGTCTATTGGTAATGGGATGAAATGCAACATTTGGAAAATCTCATACAATATGGAGCCTTGTATGCCTATATTCGCAGTGAAGAGTTTCCATTCATGAAATACACAGCTAGTTAGAAGTCAGCATCAAAAACTTTTGCAAGCATGCAAAAACCTTCTGCTACCAAAGTTTTCCCAAAATAACTGCATTTAAAGAACATGATCATTTGATGGGGAATACGCTTTCAGGTTATAAAGACAATTTAGTTTAGTATACTAATGTTAGTAATGAATACTAAATTTAGTTTAGTATACTAAATTAGTATACTAATTTAGTTATCAAAATTAGTTCATTTACATTACAAGTTCAAAAAGGTGGCCAGTGATTGTGGCCAGTACAGCAGAACTATTACTCCACACCTGTAATCTAGAAATGGCAACTAATTCAAGAATCTTTTAGACAAGGATCTATTGGCACAGCTGACTGAAGAGTAAGCAAGAGAGTAATCGCAAATATCTGATATCTATAATACAAATTGAAATTCTGCAGAGTAAACTTTTATCACATCAACTATGTTAGTCTTTAAAACAATTTTTTCTAGCTTTAAGCATTACTCTATTGTAAAATGAATCAAAAATCATACAGATTAATTACACCTGTTTGATTAACATAACTAACATCATTGAAGTGTTTTACTACTCTTTTACAGCACTAGTTTACTGCCATCTCAAACAAAGGAAAACAAACTCACTAAACTTTGAAAAGATTTTTGCTATTAAAACAAGGTAATATCTATCAGGTTTTAACTTATCGCTTATCATTATATATTCAGCAATTGTAACATTTTTAAGTTACATATCTTCTCAAACATGATATTCATGATGAATCACACCATCATGAAGGATTTTGATTTTTTGATTTAAAATTGCTTTTTAAAAGATGTTGGTTTGAAAATACTCTTCATTTAAAATGATGTTCAAAAATTTTGATATGAATTTGAAATCTAAAGAAGAATGATTATCCTCATCATTTAACAATCATACATACCACAGAGTAAACCTTCCTTTCGAATAAGAGCTCTTGACATTTTTAAGGACTCTTTGTCATTTGTTTTGATCCATTTATCAACAAGATTTCTATCTAACACTGTAGGCACAAAGTCATAACCAATTCCTTCAACCTATAAAATACATTGATAATTAAATAATTAATAGCATTTCTCAATTATCACCAAGTAAGAATCACAAACTACAACCCAAACCTCATAAAATGTTGTATCAGATACATTGAGATCATTAGGTTCAGCTAAGATAGATCCATATGGGTCAACACCAATCACCTAAACCATTATATAATGTAGAAAAACAAGGAATGAACTACAAAATATAATATTTAAATATCTTCTTAAACAAACACACACACACATGAAAAAATAGAATTAAAGTTAGAAATATCCATAATACTTTTTAACAATGCTTTAAAATTTGAAATTGATTTAAACAATATTTTTTCTTTGAAGAAAAATTGTTTAAAGTAAAATTCTATAAAACAACATATGTAAACATTACTTTAATGTTTGGACATTTTTCTTTTAACTTTCTTGACAGACCAGTCAATGTTCCACCTGTTCCAGCTGATATAACAACCATATCAACTTTTCCTTAAAATTATTAAATATTCCATGAAATTTTTCTTAACTGATATAACCTAATATGAGAAATAAAAACATAAATAACATATGAAGTTTGTATTTAAAGTTTTTTTGAAAACACAGTCAGTGCACATCTTCTATAACAAAATAAAAATATTTCAACCAAACATAGCCTACTAAAGAAAATAGCTGGATTTACTTTTAGAAATCATAAGGATATATATATATATATATATATATGTATATATATATATATATATATATATATATATATATATATATATATATATATATATATATATATATATATATATATATATATATATATATATGATAGTATATTTAAAGTTATAAGCAGGAATTATACCATCACACTGATATAAAATTTCTTCAGCAGTAATGTCATAATGTGCAAGAGGGTTACCCGCATTTCGATACTAAAATAATTTATGATTAATAATCAATGATTTTTGTAAAAAAAAAACAAAGAACTACAGATTACAGATTACAACAACTGAGATCTTAACAAAAAATTTTTACTCATTAAAATTTAATTACTATAATTAAGTAATTATAATTGAATAAATTAAGTAATTATAACTGATTGAATTATTGCAAATAACAGAACAATACCTGGTCAAGTATGTAAGAATCTTTTATTTCATTATGTAAGCGTTGAGCAACACCAATATGAGATTCTAAAATATTATTCTAAAATTAAAAGTGATGACATAGCATGAAAATCATAAAAATTAGGGAATGGAAAATAGGTTTCTAGAATATTGTTCAGTTTGAATGAGAAAAAGCATGGAAAAATTATGACTGACTAACAAATATTTATGCTCAACTAAGGATCCCTTAGACTAAAAAATTAGGTTCAATTGACAGCTTTTTAATTTTTTGATACTAGTATTTATCAATTATACATAGCCATTATTGTTCAGATACCATTATTTATACAAAATATTTAGAGCACTTATCAATCAATAGAATACCTGGAGAATCAAAGCTAGCAGCTGTTGGAGTCCTAACAATTTCTGCCCCAAGTGCACGCAAAGTATTCACCTGAAATATGAATAATAAGTAAAATAAATAGTATCAAAAATAGCAACAACTGTAAAGACAAGCTAAAATTGAAATGCAAAATAAAGATTTTTGTCTTAAGCAAGAAACTGATAAAATTAATGCTCTAGTGCTAAGAAACAGCTCAATATTTTTTTAAATGTTTCTGCTTTAAAATGACTGCAGAACTTCTTTTTAGCTTTAATGTTTTTTCACTCAAAAGTTTTTTAATCGTTTTGCGGTGAAACAAACCTTTTCAGAACTCATTTTTTCTGGCATTACAATGATACATTTGTAACCTTTTACTGCAGCAGCTAATGCTATTCCAATACCTAGATAAGGAAATTATACAAATTAGGAAGTTATGAAAGAAAATCCATGCCTTTTATAATGTGTTAAAACACCAGATAATAATAATAGTTTTTAAACCAGTATTGCCAGATGTTGGCTCAATTAATGTATCTCCCAGCTTTATTTTCCCTTCTCTCTCTGCTTCAAGAACCATTCGATATCCAATTCGATCCTTGAGAGAACCGCCTGCATTGAAAAACTCACACTTTGCAACTAAAACAGAAGAAAATGAAAAATGTTATATATTTTAATAATAACATGGCCTAAAATTTATAAAATAAAAATCAGACTTCTATATTTGCATGACTTATGAATTTCAATAGAAAACTAAGAACCCTGAAATATCTCTCTCTTTTTTCTTGAAACCAGATAAGCAACATTTATATATCTTTTTGAGATTGACAATTTATAGTTCAATAATTTCTGGCTTTTTTTCAGTAAATAAGATAACTGCCAATTTAGAAATGTTTGTTTTTAATTCAAATACTTTTTTAGCCTGAGAAATTTTCCCTTTTTAAAAAGTAACTAAATTTTTATTGTTTTCAAAGATCAAAAACTTAAAAATTACCACGAAAATTTTCAATACCAAAAGTTTTCAATGCCATTGGAAAAAAGAAACATTTTTTAAATCAAATTCTTTTCTTCTGCAGTAATTTGAAAGGTTAATCAACTCAAAAACCATTATTATTATTATTATATTTATATTTATTATTATTATATTACATTATTATCATTTCTATAATCTTCTTCACAACCATGACTACTTATTTAACAATTATGGTAAAGATCTGTCAACTCCAAAAAATTCATTTGACTTTCCTACCAGATGGGTAGAAAAAGTAGAAAAACCTGATGATTTACAAAAATAATCTTACGCATTTCACATTTAACCCCATTTTCATTTGGTATTCTATTTAAACGAACAAGAGGTGTGTTTCCTATCTTGTGTAGAATGTTTGGTAAGATCTTTTCCTCTCGCCTATTAAAAAATGAAAAGATTATTGGAAAATAATAAAAAAATGATGATAATTAATACTAATAGATAATAGTAAAGTTAAAAATTAATTTTATCATTACTATTATCCTTATTAGTATTAATTATTATCATTGTCATTATTATTTCTATTGTTATCATTATTATTATTTATATTATTATTATTATTATTGTTTTTATCATTATCATTATCATTATTATTATTATTATTATTATTATTATTATTATTATTATTATTATTATTATTATTATTATTATTATTATTATTACTATTATTATTATTATTATTATTATTATTATTATTATTATTATTATTATTATTATTATTATTATTATTATTATTATTATTATTATTATTATTATTATTATTATTATTATTATTATTATTATTATTATTATTATTATCATCATTATTATTATTATTACTATTATTATTATTATTATTATTATTATTATTATTATTATTATTATTATTATTATTATTATTATTATTATTATTATTATTATTATTATTATTATTATTATTATTATTATTATTATTGTTATTATTTATTACTATTATTATCATAACTATTATTATAAATCTTTTATAGCATGTAGTACATACACATGTAGTATACAATTACATATTTATACATAGCAGCTAGATGTAAAGTTCATGTGAATTACACTGTTCTTTCTTTTAAAAGATATTAGTTTTTTAATTAAGACTTCATGGTCACACTTATCTGTATTATTTTTTATATACAATAAAAGAATCAGCACTTTTAATAATAATTTGTTTACTAGTATAATGATACATGTAATTGCCAAGCACTACCTTTATGAATACTTTGGGTTTCAAACTATGAGCACTTTTATTTTTATAATAAAGAACAAGAAATAACCTTAAGATAAAGTAAAAAATAATTGTATTAATTTAAAAAGATTAAAACTTAAAAGATTAAAATAGAAATAGAAAAAGGAGCGGTAGCTTACGGATCGAAGGAAATATGGTGGTGAGGAGAATTTTTTATATCCGCTCCTAGGTCCCATGTGCATTTTGACGGGAGATCAGGCCTTATCCAGTGTTTTTGGAAGTCCTCTCCGCTCATACTGAATGTTCGCTTTTGGTTTTCTGACATTATAAATAGATTTAATTTGATAAAACAGGCAAATTGTTGCAAATTAAATGTAAAGTGGATTTAATTTGACAAAACAGGTAAATTGTTGCAAATTAAATGTAAAGTAACTTTGAACGGTCTATTAATTACTTTAATATAGGCACACACACACTTAGGTAAACTAAAAAATGAATACTGTAAGATTTGGGTTTAAGTTTAAAATTAACACTTTAATGTGTTTGCCCAGCTTACATAACAAAATCTTACAAAACACAAACAATATCATCACGTGAAATACGCCCTGATGAAAAGACAATAAAATTGACAATCAGAAATAGAATGAAAGTATTATGTAGTATTTTTATTAGCGCTATTTATTACATAGTATTATTGCATAATACTATGTAATAGCACTCCCCTGTCATTCCTTCAATATTTTTTAAAAAAGCGCAACGAGAGCGATTTTCTTTAGCAGAGAAAAAAACATTTTCTTCGACTTAACTATTCGTACACAGGCTTCTGCATAAATCCAAATTTATGATTGGTCATGGCCGAAAATTCGCTAGTTCAGCATTACTCTCGGAATGGTCGTTCTGAATATTTTCCACGAATTGTAGTTGGTTGAAAAGAAATTTTTGATTGATATAATGCAGCATAAACAAAACCAAGAGAATATATTTGCCTTTAAACTAGTTTTTATGAGAAACTAGCTGATTGTAGATTCGAATGAAAAGACTGCTAAACATGAAAAAATTTAATTAAAACCGTTTTAATGAACGTGGCCTTTCAGGTGCATCTGGACTGTTCTGTTCGTTAAAGTTGACAAACTGTGTTACCTATGCGTTACGAAGAATATAAAACTAATAGCATACAAAATATGATATACATGTAAAATGAGAAATAATAATACATATGAAATACGAAGCACATAAAAGCAGACAAATCATTTATCGTACTTTGATAACCTCTAAATATCCTCATGAGAATTTAACCTTTTTAGTGTTTTTTTTTTAACCAAACGAAATTTGAGCATTTAATTTCAACTCCATTTTGTTATACAATATTTCCGATAGATTAATAAAACTGTGGAGCACTTCGTTTGATGATCATAAAAACACTCTCTTTTCCGTTTCAATGTTTTTATTATTACTTTATTTGCGGAGTCATCAATTTTCTCTTTTGATAACTTTGCTTTCACGAGTGCAAACTCTTAAAATGATTTCTTTTCTGATTTAGTTGATATTTCAACCAGGTGGGAGGAAAGAAGGGTGAATGAAGCATGATGTGTGCAGCTCGTAAATGTTTTCAAAGAACGTAGATTTGAGAGCCACATGTGGAGCTATTTCCTTATCACTAGCATCACTGTTATGTAAACTCAAAAACTACAATTACGTTCAGAAACTAAAGTTAAGAAATTAAATGAATCTAGAAATCATGCTCATGAACTTCACGTGGATTTTTAGAAATATGAAACTTTTTAACAATCTGAAAAATGCCAGATTATCAAATTTAGCTATGCTGTCAATAGAGCCGCACGCGGCAAGACAGTTGATCATAAAAACGTAGCAAAGTAAAGAATTTTCATTTCTTGTTTTGATAAACTTATCGTGAAGTTTGTTTTAAAACTACTCACCAGGGCCCTCATCACCTCCCCTCACCCAAAAAGAAAAGGTTTAGATAATTTGGATCTTCAACTAAATTTACAAGTTTTGAAATAATTCGCATTCCATAGATGAGTTGGCGCACATTGCCTTTTTTCTTGGGTGAGGGTGGCTTATTTGCCTTTTTGGAGGGATGGGGGAGGGAAATCACAAAAAGTCTAGCGCAAGCACTGAATACACGGTACGGGAAAATATTTTAAAATTTTAACAACTTTGTCAACAAAAATGGTTATAAAGCATGTAAAATATGTTTTAGCTGCTTTACATACAAAATATGACTATAAACACAACAGTCCTCCATTTCAAGCAAAATACAGGATGTGGCAGTGTATAATTTGATTTAAAGAAATATTTGATACAAAAAAATTATCATACTTAACATTTTTCTCTTTTGGCGATATCTTTTCCCTAACATTTGCATCATCTTTTATGATTGATGATGATAATGATGATGATGATGATGATGATGATGATGATGATGATGATGATGATGATGATGATGATGATGATGATGATGATGATGATGATGATGATGATGATGATGATGATGATGATGATGATGATGATGATGATGATGATGATGATGGTGATGATGACAAAATTAGAAAAAAGGCTTTTTTTTAAAGTTCGTTTACATCAACGCACCAAGATTGAAATGATTTTAGGAAATTTACGTAACTTGCTGGTAGCAAGTCTTTTCCACACAAAATGTGCTGCAGGTACACGCTGCTAACGGTATTTAGGGTATCGTCACAAGACTGCGGACAAGCAATATATGTATAAGCGTCAACTTTCTCACCTGATGAAATCACGGAAACAATCTCTCGTGTGTAGCACTTTTTATCAACTCCTTCGTACTTGTCAAGGAATAATAATGCTTCGTGCTCACACTTGTAGAGCACACCATGCACACAGCAGCCATTTTTAGGTCTAATGTTTGCAGCAGCAGTTCCATTGTTCCGCTTGAAGTTGAGGACAAATTCGTAATTGTCCAACGTTGCTGAAACTTTTGAAGAAAAAGTAGCATTTCTCGATTCCATGCGTTTGGAGTTCATGTTGGAACCATAAGCGAAGTAATTCACTTTTACCATTTTGGTGCTATCTAACAAAGAAACGCGCTTGTCAGATTTTTGATAAATAATTTAAAAACGAATATTTATAACACCGCTTTCAAGTGAACAATACGTTTACATGAACAAATTTTCTTATCCTTGAGGATAAAGTAATGAATTGGTCTGTTTCTCCTTTATTGTTGAGTTAGTTGCAACCGTAACTTGAAAATAAAAACTTGAAACTAATTGGGTGTCAATCAGTATGCAAATGTGATGCTTTGTTATTGTAATCAAATAGCAATCGAGGTGCAACTGAAGTGCAATCGAGATGCAGTTAAGATGCAATCTACATGTTATTAATTTTATTCATTTTCATTCAAGTGAAGCATTCATGTTTTCACCGAGTGATTGGGAATTATTGATATGGTTTCTACTGGCATAGTTTTTCTCTCAGTGGTTTCTATCATTTAAGGTTTTGATTTGACAAACATGTAAGAAACGGTCATAAAATTTATTTGTTCGGTTAAAAAGCTGAATTTTTGATGAGCTTGTGTAAGTAAAAGCATTTCAGTTGGTTTTCCATTGTATTCTACTTAACGATCATTGGTGCAAAAATTGTATTCTAGTGAACGATCATTGGTGCAAAAATTGTATTCTAGTGAACGATCATTGGTGCAAAAATTGTATTCTAGTGAACGATCATTGGTGCAAAAATTGTATTCTAGTAAATGATCGTTTGTGCAAATATAAATCTCAAACTAAGTCCTCATTTTGTAAAACTTTGCATAAAAAAAGCCATTATTATAAAGAGCTTTATTATTCTTAATTAAGCTTATTATTGATCAGCTCGTTAGAATCAAAAGTTTTAAATCTTTTCTATTGCCTAAATTTAGCCGATTTTTTATCCCGCGTTTTTCTTTTTATTTCGTCTACTTTCTCTTGATTGTTTATTGCGTCATAAAAATGAAAGAGCACGTTTCGAAAATAAATTTTCGTATTTAACATAAAGATAAAAGAAAGACAAATAAAATTGAATCGGGTAATAGATAAGAGAATATTCTAGCTTCCAGCCTTCTCGGTGACTAATATGGTTAATGATTAATTCATTAGTGTTGTTTAATAAAAAAAAACAGTAAAAAATACATTACAATCTCTCAGTTTCAAGTTTTTTCAAAGCTTCTCTCTTTCTTTAGCGCTCTTCATCTGTATAAAAAATTAATTTTTGTCTCAAATTTTTATCATGAACATAGAATTTATGAATAATAACATTTGTTATAAATTACTTGTGTTAAGCAATAACATTTCGTAAAAAGATAGCACATGATGACAGTCTCTGCTTTTATTAAAATATTTTCTTGTTAAAGTAATTATATAATTTATGTAAAAAATCAGCATACCTTATCTACGTGTTTATACTCATGCAAATTAAAGCTAAAATGATAAAAACGATAAAATCTAAGTTTATTTAAAGAGGAAAAGCTCCAGACGGTCTCGTTGGTTGATAATCTCAACCTTATGTATAATTGAGGCGTTTTCAAGTTTTCCCAATTACATTTTATGCGACTTTTTTATCCTCTCTCCCACAAAAAAAGTGAACTATTTATCGGATAGTAATATTTGTCAGCATCAAAAAAAAAATTATTGACACGTAATCATCTGATTTATAGTTTATTTCTTTACTAAATTTGCCCTTTTTTCAAAACTTACTTCCAGCAGGCTTATGTCAGTCTGGCTCTCAACGCCTCAATGGTTCAGCCTATTTGTAAAATTCCGTACTAATTTGTGAAACTCCATACAAATTTGTTGAACGTTACAAATTACCTCTGATTCACTGATTGAATAAATTGATGATCGACATTTAAAAATAAAATCGAGATTTAAAAAAAATTGATGCCAACCGGACAGTAGGAAAAAAAATGTTGAGTACCACTCTTAATCTTTGCGTAAATCACGAACGGAATCAACTTTTAGGCTAGATTAGGATTATGTGAATGAACGTATAGTTACGTGGGTGATAAGCGTTAACATGATTTCAAAACAATCAAAATTTACAAACGAGATAAAGAGATTGTCATAAATAAGAAAACAGCTCTTTCGAACAAAAAAATATTAGAGTTATTTAAAACGGTCTACATTACAAAAACAATATATGAAGGTTATTTTTTTACATATATGTAAAAATGTCGACAATATGTTTTAAATATTTTTTTAATTTTCTCGTTTTTTGCATTGATTTCTTTTTTAATTTTTTATTTCGATTTTTTATTTGTAGATAAGACTCAATTTTTTAGCAACCGATTTGATAAAAAAAACGGAAAAGAAAACACTTTGAAATGTTATAAATTTCTTTGATCGGTGTAAACGATCTATATTTTGTATTAAACGGCAACCATAACAAAATTAAACATTTAATCTTCTATTCCGTTTTTAAAAATTTTGAGTTGATCGGCAAGCAAACACGAAACAACGGCATGCAACACGAAAAAACATAATGTCGTACTTAAAGGATGAAAAAGCAACGAAATTAAAGATAAATAAGTTGCTATAAATATAAGACTTATAAATGGCAAATAAAAATAAATTACCAATTGGTATTCATTTAATAATCAACGTCATCATCTTTATGTGTACGCTGTCAGCGACTATAAGTAATACATGGACACTCACAGAACGAGGCAGTTATGGAATCTTTAAACAATGTCATTTACTATTTTCATGCAAAAACGCAGTGGATGTCTCAGGTTTTAGATATTTATTACATTACATAACGTGTTTAAAAAATTTGATGTTAAAAGTACATTAACAAATAAGCATTAACAAAGGGATTTTATTACGATTACAAAGATTTGATCATTTTAATTATATAACAATTGAGATGAATCCTAACAATCGTAATAATATTAGGACTTAATAATTGCAAAAAAGTTATCACAAGACTTGATAATTACAGGAAATAGTAACCGTGATAATGAGTCGAAACTGTGACGAGACTTGATAATTACAGGAAATAGTAACCGTGATGATGAGACGAAACCGTGATGAGACTTGATAATTACAGGAAATGACAACCGTGATAATGAGACGAAACTGTGATCAGACTTGATAATTACAGGAAATAGTAACCGTGATAATGAGTCGAAACTGTGACGAGACTTGATAATTACAGGAAATAGTAACCGTGATAATGAGACGAAACCGTGACGAGACTTGATAATTGCAGGAAATGATAACCGTCAAACTTTTTTAATCGATCATGAGATTTCATGTGATAATTATGGACTTAAAAACCTTAGGAAATAAAAATGACTGAACGTAAATGATCAAAAGATACGACTGGCTGAATATTTGATAACGTCGAGGTTTACGAATCCCACAAAATGATAATTAAAGATTGCAATAACCTTTTGTCTTGTTTAAAAACAGAAATTTGTCTTGCTGCATTAAATTTTTACTCAAAATTTTTTTCCAGCATAGTAAAATTTATATGTTCTTTTTCAAACTCTTCATTTAAACATATTTTAGAAGCATTTCGAGCAATACAGTTTGTTCAAGTATGCGCATGTCTTTCCGTGATGTCAGCGTTGATGTTCTGTTTTTTTGGACTTCTCCTCTCTGATTACATAAAAGCGAAGCTGAAGCTGCTTGCATATTTTCATTCTTTAACCTGTGAGTATCACACCTAAATTAACTCATTGAAATATATTTTGGTACAAAATTTAATTTTAACAGGAATATTCTTTAAGCTAACTGTTTTGAGAAAATTTTATATGTCATATATGCTATGCCATATCTTTTATACCCATATATTTTATATATCTATGCCATATCTTTACATGTTCTGTGATACCCTTAGCGCAGTAAATTTCATTTCAGCGTTCAGTATTTTATTGTCAATTATTTTGTACATCATATTGGCTCATAATCCAATTGAGAATTCAAGTAAGCGATTTGGCTGGTCTTTTTATCTATTGATAGTATTGTGTGCATTATGCGCCATTTTGGCTATTATGATTGGATTTTTAATGCGAGGAGAAAATCTAGATAACATATTGTTAATTGATGCAAGAGATTTAAGAAGTCCATTACCAATGATGAGAAGTAGTTTGACGGATAGAGTATAAAGATTTTGATTGATACGGAAATTAGATTTTTTCATTAACATAGAGAACTAAAAAACCTTTAAAGGAGACGATTCTACACATATAACACATATATTTGTATATAACACAGGTGTATATATGTTTATTCAGATTCAGATATATATAGACCTATAAATATTTGTATTACGCTAGGCCTAAATATATAATTAAAACACATATTGCATATTAATTCATTCAAAACGTTTATATATAAAAAAAATCAAACATTTTAAAAATTTTTATATTTTTTAAAAAAAGAATTCGGTTTTCCATTTTTCTCTTATCGGCTGATGAGATATTTCTTTATTTGACTAGAAAAACTGTGCAGAATTTTTATTCTTACTTTTTTTAAGTTCCTATTTTTTTACCCCTCAAACCCAACTTCTCGGACTTTACGACGGTTACTGACTTAGCTTTCTGAACTTGAAACAATGCGATTTCTTTCTCTTTATTTAATCTTAATCTTACTCATAAAGCATTTTAATGAATTTTATTCAAAACAAAGTCATAAAATAATTTGTGTAGACATTTTTTTCTAATAACGGAGACTTACTAATAATAATAATATTCACTTTTTTTGTTGTATTTTAAAAAAAGTTGCTTAACAGGCCTTAAATATCGCAACGTCAACGCACCAAGATTGAAATGATTTTAGGAAATTTACGTAACTTGCTGGTAGCAAGTCTTTTCCACACAAAATGTGCTGCAGGTACACGCTGCTAACGGTATTTAGGGTATCGTCACAAGACTGCGGACAAGCAATATATGTATAAGCGTCAACTTTCTCACCTGATGAAATCACGGAAACAATCTCTCGTGTGTAGCACTTTTTATCAACTCCTTCGTACTTGTCAAGGAATAATAATGCTTCGTGCTCACACTCGTAGAGTACGCCATGCACACAGCAGCCATTTTTAGGTCTAATGTTTGCAGCAGCAGTTCCATTGTTCCGCTTGAAGTTGAGGACAAATTCGTAATTGTCCAACGTTGCTGAAACTTTTGAAGAAAAAGTAGCATTTCTCGATTCCATGCGTTTGGAGTTCATGTTGGAACCATAAGCGAAGTAATTCACTTTTACCATTTTGGTACTATCTAACAGAGAAACGTTTGTCAGATTTTTAATAAATAATTTAAAAACGAATATTTATTTAATATTTATTACACCGTTTTGAAGTGAACAAAAGTTAACGCGAACAAAGTTTTGTTTGATTGCTTAAATAACGAAGTAGTTTTTCTACGGCAACTATTTTAAAACTTTACTTGTTGATTAAAAGGTTTTTTAAGTAACCATAAGTGTTATAAAAACTGACGACACTTCAATAAAAACGATAAAGTAATGTAAATAAAGCAGTCACACAGCAGAGAGGCGTAAGGCTGTTTATGAGCATTTTAGTTTGTCAAAATGAGAAACATTTAAAAAATTTCACGTTAAAAGTTTTATAATTTAAGCGGACATCAGGGAAACACTTAAAATAGTCGTCGCTTTTTGTCGTCGGAACTAAAATTTACACTAATTACAACTTCCAATGATTTTGAAAAATTAAATTTTGCGCTGAAACAAAAAAATACAAAACTTCAAGATAAAAAAAAAGCATCAGAACTTGTTTTATTTTTATTACTGAAGTTTTCTTTGTTATTTTTATTATTTTAGTTAAGTTTGCTTTAGGATAAGCTTGTTGGTCGAGGTTTTAGAATTTTTTAAAAACATCTTTGCATGCAAAATTAGTTCACCCCGAAGGAGTGATTAATCTGATAACATTGTCTGCCCATCATCTATCGAAAATGTTATGCAGGTATCTGTAATCTCATTCAGATCAAACCTGTGAGTTATTTATTGCAACAAGTATTAGAGATGCATAAGTTGTCTTCTTTTCTGTGAATTTACTGCTAATACGTATGTTTATTACGTAAATAAGAGTTGTTATGCCGTCTTCTATTCTGTTTTCTATTCTGTAAATTAGCATTTAATTTATTTAACAACTTTAAATTTTGTTTTGCCTTTTCAAAATTTCTGCTTTCTTATAACAGAAATATGTGACACATGTTTGTTTTATTTTACGATTTTCAACAGAACATCGCAATCCTGAATTGAATTTAAAAAAAATTATAGCTGCAATGAGAATACATTTTTAAAAAGTTACAAGAAAAACTATAACGTTGATAAGCTTTTAAACTAAAAATAATTATTCGTGCTCCGATTATAATTTAAATGTAACTTTTCTATTCGTTCGATTTCTGGTCTTTTTTTTTTTAACACTTATTCACTTTGTTAATCTCTAATTTATTTTTCAACTAAAACGAAAAGGAGGTTTGTCGCAAGTCAAAAGAAAAACCGCGCACTTTTTTGGTGTAAGTCATAACGCCATCGTCATATTTGCCGAATCAACGCTTCCAAATTAGTAGAAAGAACAATTTGATCGGTACTAAACATTTTATTGTATCTTATTTGCACATTAAATTGGTTTTTTTTTTAAGGAGTAAATACGTCATCATTACTTAAATATCAAACTGACAGCCCGTCTATTTTCCATGCAAATAACTAATAAGCGATTAAATTAAGGACCTCGGGCAACCCTGTTTGAAGCTAAGCTTCTGTTTAGAATAGAACGAGAGTTTCCTTTCTTGATCTGCTTATTATGTCAATCTATTTTTACTTAAAATTAAATGCCAAAATATTATTTTGGCATTTTTATCATTTGAAAATAATCTTTAATAATATTTTCAAATGATAATTTATTTTTGTTTTTATTAAAAAAAAAAAAAACTAAACTAAATTATCATTTAAAAATATGATTGATTTTATTACAGAACAAGAAATGCACATCCCAAAATTTTACAAAAGTGCACGAAAGGTCATTATTGTTAAAATTTTACAATAGTTACCATAAAGGTGGGAGAAAAACTTCGACGATGCCAAAAAATGATAATAAACGAAGCGAAGTTTACGAGGTTCGAAGGATTTTAATTTTTTCAGACTTCGGATACCGTTAACTTTGTCGAAGTGGGAAGCGAAGTTGAAAATTTAATCAATTTCGGTCATCGAATTCGGTTTCGAACGTCTAACTTCCTCAGAACACCTTTAACTTTGTTTGAAATGCTATTTTTAAAGATTCTTACCTTTTCTGTCGATTTACGAGATGAAATACAGTTCTCTAAATTTATTTTCAAATTTACTTTTGTCATTATTTTTGTTATCTAAACCGAAATAACCAATGAAAAGAGTTGTATTCTGGGAACAAATTGAGAATCTTTGCTTAGTTGCTGTCGAGGACTTATACCAGACGGTCGTACCACAACTTGTCAAATCTTAAATATTGGATTTTTGGTCATAAGTTAGCCAGCAGTTTTCAAAGTTCGACTTACATATCCAGATGTCTCAGTCGGAGGTGAACATCAATGTTGAAGTCCAAGTTGTGTCAGACTCTGGATCAGTTCAGGGAGTCGTGGGTGGTTCTGAGTGTCAATGCCAAGAGGAACAAAGAGAACTTTGCATAAGGGTGAAGTTAGAACACCTTCTAGGAAGCGAATGGCAAGACGGAACACAGCTTTATGGGAATCCTTTAATGAAGGTCCAGCAGCAGACAGGGTTATCTGCAAAATGTTTAGCATCTCCATCCGCCGACCAGATTTGTCAACATCAGGCATGTCCGACCACCCCAAATTGATGCACCCGGAATAGGCTGCCAAGATGTACAATTTAATGGGAACCCTGCTGAAACAGAAGGAAAAAAAATTGAAGTTAACAAATTTTGAGTTTAAAATCCTTTAACAAAGAACATTTAGTTAAATTTCTTGATGCATAGCTGAAATTTTCTTCATTTAAAAGAACCTCTTTAAGCTTGATGACTCCAGTTGTAACTCCAGACAGCATACATAAAACAACTTGAAGATATGACGCAGCATAAAACGGAAAAAAACTTTGTTCTGCTGTTCTTATTTTTAAATATTCTGACCTGAAGAAACAAGCATCTTTCTCGATTTGATTAAATGTAGCTGAACGCGGTCGCAGCACGAAGTGATCAAAATAACGGGAAGAACAGGCTAAGCTGCGAACGTTTTTTAGAGTTTTTTTTGAACTGGTTTTGTGTTTTGTATTCAATCAAAAATTTGATGTGCCTAAGTCAAGTAAATCTCTACCTCATCAAACTTTACTTAACTCAGCTCAGTTTTTCCGAGAAAAAACACAGTTTTTTTTTACAGGTATTAAACTCACATAAAACAAAAAATTTTAAATGCGTTTTAGTTATAAAAAGTTTGAGTGTAGATTGACTTGTGAAGAATAAATTCAGAGTGATTCTTTGTAAAAGCTTTACTAAAGTCAACGAATCTTTACATGTAATAAATAACATGTATTCTAACAGTTACACCATCTCTATCAGTTTATAAAAACGGCAACCACTTTTTAATAAAAAAAAAAAAAGGGAGCTTCCTAGATTTAAAAAATAAAAATATACATATATTAAATAATTTCCGAAACAAAACTATCATTATGTAATCAAAATAAACATCGATAGAAAAAATTGCAACTGCACAAGGATGGCGAAGATGAAGCCTTTAGTATTTTACCAATTGACAATAAAAAGGTATTACGTGCAACTAGATTATCTGAGGCGTTACGTAAGGCGAAACTGAATATGTATCGCTAAATGTGATACAATTATCCACTAAAATAGTTAAAATTTTACATAATTTAAATTTGTTAAAAATGCGGTCAAATCTTAAAAATGCGTTTGTTGCAGCAAAATGCATCTCGAAAAACATAGGTGCGCTATAAAAATATAAATATGTCTGTCATCTTCACTAAAAATGTCAACTTCTGGCTGTTCTCTTTATGATATCACACTAAGGGCTTTCTATTGGAGAAGAAGAGTCATTATTAATTTTTTTCATACACACAGAGCAACGACTGACTCGTTGTCTAAGCTGATTCGATTTGACTATTTCAGATTTCGGTATTTGAAACTGACTTTGTTCATCAATTGTCGATACCCAAAAGCTGAGAGTGGGACCATAGTACCAACACGTTCCACGACCATGGCATTCAATATATGGATTAACACGAAATTCTTGTAAGCAAGATCCAGATGAAGATAAAAGTTGACCGGATCCTTGAGCACCAGCGCTGTTATACTAAAGAAATTGTTTTTTTTTTTTAATAATTTAATTTATTTAGTAAATACATCGGTTAATTTAAAACATCTAAAAATAAAGAAGAACCTCACCATTAGGAAACTCCATCCAACCCATAAGCTCTCCCAGCCACTAGGGCATGATGGGATAGCATCACTTTGACTGTGAACTGCAAGAACGTTTGATGGAGCCTCACATACAACACAGCTAAAAAATGAAAAGTAAATTAAACATGTATACAAATTATTTATCTTAGTTTAATGCAAATTAATAATTTGAATTATTAATTTAACATTAAAAATTATTAATAATGCAAATTAACAATACAGATTACTTATTTTAATTCAAAATTATCCAAAAATGTTATGAATATGTAAAATAAGTTAAAGACACCGTGAGATGTAGGGTTCAACTTCAGGTCCACTTGATGGACGCAACATATTTGGTGGCTCTTCAGTGGATAACCAGAATGAATAGTCATTTCTGGATGCAACTGTGCATTGATTTTGAATATCACAAAACAAGAAAGGCATTGTGCTGAAGCGTTTTAGACATGAGCCAGGTTGACCTAAATCTTGGCCAAATGCACGCTCATTGCCTTGAGCATATAAGAAACTATAACCGTCCCACATTTTTTGCATTCCTGAAGGACACTGTGGAATCTAAAATTAAGAAAGCGATAGATGAAATAAGTTACAAAAGAGAAGCTAAGATTTAACAAAGGAACTTATTCACTTACATTAACTGACTGACTGTGTTTCACAAGATAAAATCCAAAATCACCTGAACCACCAGGACCAGGAGGACCTACTTGTCCTGACTCACCACGAGGCCCTTGATCTCCTTTTAAACCATCTTTCCCTTGAAGACCAGGAGGACCAGGTTCACCTGAAAAAATCGAAACTTTTCTTTGTTCAAAAACATAAAAATTATTTAGAATAAAAATAAAAAAGAATTTTTCACAAGAAATTTGACCTTTAAATATTTGATGGGAGAGAATGCTTATGTTGAATAAATACCTAAGTTATTGAATCATTCATTTAAAGAAAAAAAAATTTTTTGTAGGGAAACCAATTAATCTAACCATTTAAACCATTAAGACCAAATTCTCCTTTAATTCCATCTGGACCTTTATCACCAGTTGATCCCTGTGGTCCACGGTCACCTTTTTCACCTATATCACCCTGAGGACCTTCTGGACCAATTAAACCTAGCTCACCTTTTTCACCTTTTGGACCTATAGTTAGAAAAAAACTAATTAAAAAAAGCCAATATCTGTTGTATATCAAATCATTTTTAAATTTTAGACACAGCATTTGTTTAACCTGTTCCTTGTGCTGGTTGCCCTTTCTGCCCTTGTGGTCCAACTTTTCCAGGTTCTCCTTTTTGGCCAGGATCCCCCTTGGGTCCTTCAGGTCCAGTTGCACCATCTTTGCCGAATGGTCCTTCTAAACCTTTTGGACCTTGTTCACCTTTTTCTCCTTGGACTCCTCTTTCTCCCTGAGCACCTTTATCTCCAGGATTAATAGTTAACTGACTTGATGGACCTGGTTCACCTTTATATCCGCGCTGTCCAGCTTCTCCTTTTTCTCCTCTATCACCTTTTTCACCAGTAACCACAACTCCTGAATCACATGGCGGACCCATTTTTCCCTCAGGCCCTATGTCACCTTTATTCCCTTTTTTTCCTTCCTTTCCTGGTAAACCTTCTTGACCTTGAATTCCTGGTGGCCCTACTTCTCCTTTGAAGCCTGTCAAACCTGGTTCACCTTTAGGTCCAATTGTTCCAGGTTTTCCAGTAGCTCCTTTTATACCCTTTTCTCCTTGTGAACCTGGTAATCCAATACGCCCCTCTGAGCCTTTTGGTCCATCTAAACCATGCTCTCCTTTTTCCCCTAAAAAAAAATTTTTTTAACATGTATATAGTCAAACATAAAATAAATACTAATATCTATATGGTCAAACAAAATCAAACATAAAAGAATCACTAAAGCCTAATCTCACCTTTATCACCTGGAGAACCCGGTTCACCTTTTGCTCCAGGTGGACCGGTAAGACCTATATCACCTGGCTCTCCTTTTGGTCCATCAGCACCAGGGTCTCCTTTTGTCACTGGTTTGTCACCCAAAGGTCCAATTTCAGCATCCAATACATAATCTTTTCCAGGTGGCCCAGCAGGCCCTGTTGGTCCACGAGGTCCTAGATGAAAAAACAAAAAATGTTTTACATTCAAGCATACTATTTTTATTGGTTATCTATTCAAGTAAATAATTTTTGTTTATTACCTTCAGGTCCAGGATTTCCTCTGAGAGTACTTCCTTTTGCTCCTTTTTCTCCTTGGGATCCTTTACTCCCTTTTGGTCCCATGTCTCCAATTGAGCCAGGTTCTCCCTTAGCACCTGCAGGTCCAGGTTGGCCGGTGGGTCCATCATTGCCAGGAGTACCAGGGTTACCAATTGATCCAATTGGACCAACCTCTCCAATATCTCCTTTGGGACCTATAGGCCCTTGATCTCCTGGTCGACCTTGTTCACCACGCTCCCCTCTTTCTCCTATTAACCCTTGTAGTCCAGGTTCACCAGTGTCACCTTTAATACCTTTTTCTGTACCAATTCCTTTCTCTCCTTTTTCACCTTGAGGACCTTCTGCACCTGGAGGTCCTTGCCTTCCAGGCTCACCCTTAGCACCAAAATCACCACGATTTCCTTTTGGTCCCATTACATCACTTGTAGCTCCAGGTTTTCCGCGAGGACCAGTTTCACCCTTAACACCTTTCTGTCCACTATATCCAGGTTCACCTTTTTCTCCCTCTAGTCCAGGTCCTCCAGCATTACCTATAAACAAATCAATTCAAATGCTGTTTGACAAAAACTTATTTAACAATAAACAAACTGGAAAAAATTAAATTATCCAGGAAAAACTTTTAGTAACCTTTTTCCCCTTTGGGCCCTTCTGGTCCTGGCTTTCCAACAGCACCATCTTTTCCAGGAGTGCCAGGTAACCCATCTTTTCCTGGTATTCCAGGGTCTCCTTGTTTTCCAGATATTCCATCTTTTCCCTTAGGTCCTGAGGAACCTTTTTCTCCTGATGATCCTGGCTGACCAACACCAGGGACACCTTTTTCACCCTTTTCACCATTAGCACCTGGTTTTCCTATTCCATCTCTGCCCTTGATGCCTTCTTGTCCAGGTTCACCTTTTTTTCCAACATTACCGTCATCACCTTTAGGTCCTTGGATTGATTGTCCTGGCTCTCCTTTTTCTCCCCGAGGACCTTCTGGTCCAATTGCCCCTTTTTCCCCTAAGATAAATAATAAACAAAATTGGTAACTTATAAATAAAAAAATTAAAAATGCAGTAAGGAAGAACTGTAATGAAATTTTGATTTTCAAATTTAAAATGCAAGTCAATCAATTTGAAATTTAGTGAAATCAAAACAATTAGAAAAAATATAAATCAAATATGAATTAAATTACTCAAACTTACCATCACGCCCTCTTTGGCCTGGAGTGCCTGGTTCACCTTTAACTCCTGGCTCTCCATCTTTTCCATCTCTACCAGGTTCTCCTTTTGGTACAGATTTTCCAGGAGCACCATCAAGCCCAGCTTTACCTGGCTCACCTTTCTGACCAGGTTCACCTTTTATTGGGCCAGAAACACCAGGTGGTCCTTGTTGACCTTGTTCACCCTTTTCTCCTTTTTCACCATCCTTACCATCATTTCCTACAAATATGTTGATTTTTATTTGTATGTAATCCATGAGTTGGATAAGGAAAATGTAAATTCTATTTATAAAAAACATATTTCTAAACCTTGTTTTAAAATTTAAAGTTATTTCTCCAACAAATATAAAATTTCTCGTTAACTGAATTGAAATACCATTTGTAATTTCATTTATATTGACTGTAATGGAAGCTAATTTGGTTAAATTGCTCCGCATTTAATGAATTGAGAAACTTATTATATCACAAGAAATCTCATAAAAAAGTTTAACATTTTAACTCTAAGGATTCTTTAACTTTCATAGATTTAGCTGAAGCGTCATAAGAAACATCATATAAAAGAGATTTTCTTTGTATGAAAGAGGTTTTCTTCATACAAAAGAGGTTTTCTTCATAGGAAAGAGGTTTTTAGATTGAGTGGAAAAACTCAAGTGCTTACACAAAAAGTTGAGAAAATAAAAAGTATATTTTCTAACATTTCTTACCAGCTTCTCCTTTTTGCCCAGCAGTTCCACGTGCACCTGTATCACCCTTCTCTCCTTTTTCACCACTACCTGGTGCACCTCTCACTCCTGGCTCACCCTTAAACCCCTGACTTCCTTCTGGACCTTGAGGCCCTATTGGACCAGCTGAACCAGTTAGACCAATCTCTCCTTTGTCACCTTTATCTCCTTTTAATGCAGTAGAAAATGGCTCTCCTTTAGCTCCTTGTTTTCCAGGTGGCCCTTGTGATCCTTTTGGACCTGGATCTCCATCACGACCACGCTCACCTTTGTATCCACGTGGACCAACTCCTTTTTCACCTTTAACTCCTTTCTCTCCATCAGCACCAGGTATACCAGATTTTCCAGGAGCACCACGATCCCCTTGAGGCCCCTGCAAAAAATCTCCACTTTATCAAATCAAAAATTTCTAACATTTTACTTTTAAAATATATTCCACTACTTGTTAACCCATAGAATAAAAAGTTTAATTAATAGTCATAACTTCTTTTTTCAATCATTGATTTTATAAACTTACTACAAGCCCATCAGGTCCTGGTTTTCCATCAACACCAGCATCACCAGGAACTCCCTGTTCACCTTTAAACCCAATTGAACCAGGACTACCTGGCTTACCATCAGCACCTTTTTCACCACGTTCTCCTTGAACAATTCTGTCTGACCCACGTTCTCCTGTATTTCCTTTTGGTCCTGGTTCACCTTTTTCACCAATAGGGCCCTAGATTTATGAATTTATAAAAAAAGTGTTAAAATTTTGATAAATTTTCATTATTTTTAATTTTTTACATAAGTGTTATATAATTTTTACCTTTTTAAGATTAAAAAAATTAAGTTTGAAAATAATTGTTACTAACTTGAGGCCCAGTTTGTCCACTTTCACCTGGATCACCAACACTCCCTTCAACACCAGGTTCACCTATATCACCTTTTTCACCCTTTAAACCATCAACACCTGGAAGACCATCTTGTCCTGGTAAGCCTTTCTCACCTTGAGGACCACTTGGACATGAGTTGCATGCATCTCCTTTCTCTCCTCTAACACCAGGATTACCTTGTGGTCCAGCAACACCAGTAAGACCTCTTGGACCTTGGTCACCAGGAGGGCCAGGTAACACTGTTTCACCGCGATCATTCACTACTTGGCCAGGCTTTCCAGGTGGACCAGGAAAACCAGGTGCTCCACGCTCTCCAGGTGGTCCAATAGGTCCTGGATCACCATCCATACCAGGAGAACCTTGTACACTTTGACCTGCTCTACCAGGTTCTCCTTTTGATCCAGGCTCTCCTTGTTTTCCAGCGGGTCCTGCTGGTCCCTTTGGTCCTTCAGCTCCAGTTTTTCCTGGTTCACCAGTGGGGCCAGATGGACCTGGCTCTCCTTTTAATCCCTTTGGACCAGGAGGCCCAAGTTCTCCAACAGCACCACTAGGTCCAGGTGGTCCTTGTGGCCCTGATTTACCTTCTTTTCCTTCAGGTCCACGCTGCCCTTTTTCACCTATTTGTCCAGGTGGCCCTGTTATGCTCTCTCCTTGTTTACCACGCTCACCCACAGGACCTTCAGCACCTTTGATTCCCCTATCACCCTTTTCACCTTGTTTTCCAGGTAAGCCACCTGATCCTAGTTCTCCTTTCTTACCAGTAGCACCAATTTCACCAACAGCTCCTTTATCACCTTGAGGTCCCTAAAGATGATAAAGTTGTTCATATAAATATATCAATTTATAATTCTAAAAATTACAAATGTATATAAATATAATGATAGATAACCTAAATCTTGTGAAGAATTTTACAGCACTTACAGATGGTCCAACACCACCAACTTCTCCTTTATCACCTGGCTCACCTTTTTGACCATCTTGACCAGTTTCACCTGGTTGACCAGGAAGCCCTGCATCTCCTTTTTCACCTTTCTCACCTGGCTTACCTTGTTCACCTTTTGGGCCTTGAATGCTTGTTATACTTTCTCCAGTAACAGAGCTTCCATTACAGTCTCTGCCTGGGGGCCCAGGCAATCCAATATCACCTTTTTCACCTCGCTCTCCAACTATAGTAATATTGGAATCACCTCGAGCACCTTTTTCTCCACGAAGGCCTTGTGCTCCCTATAATAAGATAATTTAGGCAGTTTAATACACATCTCTTAGTAGTATTTACATAATAATAATTTATACTTTACCATTTTATGTTTTATTTTATGTGAACGTGTCTATGTATGTAATACAATGTAAATCTACATATAAAAACAAGTAAATATTTTACAGGTCTTCCAGGTTTCCCAGGATCTCCTTTTTCTCCTTTTGTACCAGGGTCTCCAGCTGGTCCCTATAAAATAACAATATTAGTTTATATTGTAAACTCTGATATGTTGTCAATAATTCATTTTTATTTAGAATAAGTTTTGAAAAGCTAAAAAACTAACGTCTTGACTTTTTGGCCCAGGTTCACCTTTTTGACCTTTTAATTTTGTTGCTGTTGAATCACCTGGTTCTCCTGGTGGTCCATCTGCTCCTGGTAAACCCTAATAAAAGAAAATATTAATATTATCTAATATTTTTATAATTTTAACATGTTATATATTTAAGCCATAAAGACTTGTCAGAAATAATATTGAATAATGCAAATGACAAAAACCATAACAAAGAAACTGTTTTATTGTGTAAATAGTTCAACTATTCTTTATTTGTTATTTGTATATCATTTATAGAATTAAGTTATTGAAAAAGCAATATCAGCCAACTTACATATGGTCCTTGAGGACCATCTCTTCCACGAGGACCTGGAGGACCCATTTCACCCTTAAAAGATGAGTTTTAGATTCAAAAAAAAAATTGTAACAAAAAAATATTTTTTTTTTGTAATATTAATTTGAAAAAACTAAACTTCTTAAAAGTTTTTATTTAAAAAAAAATTTTCTTTTAAATTACCTTAGTGCCATTACATCCTGGAATACCTGGTTCTCCTTGCCTGCCTTCATCACCTGGTCGACCCTGTTATATAAGAAAAAAATCTGACATTACTGACTACTTAGATAAAACTTTTATTCAAAACACAGAAAATAATATATATTAAAAAAGAAATAAATATATAGAAAAACATATTATTAAAAAACTTACATGTGAACCAGGAATTCCTGGAGGTCCCGGCTGGCCAACTTTACCCTAAAAGTATTAAAAGAAAGTTTATGAAAAAATTAACTTAACAAAAACATGGTAGAAAACTTGCATAATTCTTTTTAATTTTTATTATCATTATTATCATTACTATTATTATCACTATTACTATTATTATTATTATTACTATTACTATTATTATTATTATTATCATTATTATTATTATTATTATTATTATTATTATTATTATTATTATTATTATTATTATTATTATTATTATTATTATTATTATTATTATTATTATTATTATTATTATTATTATCATTATTATTATTATTATTATTATTATTATTATTATTATTATTATTATCATTATCATTATCATTATCATTATCATTATCATTATCATTATCATTATTATTATAGTTATTGTTATTGTTATCGTTATCATTATTGTTATCGTTATCATTATTATTATCGTTATCGTTATCGTTATCATTATCATTATTATTATCATTATCGTTATCGTTATCATTATCATTATCATTATCATTATTATTATTATTATCGTTATCGTTATCATTATCATTATCATTATTATTATTATTATTATCATTATTATTATTATTATTATTATTATTATTATTATTATTATTATTATTATTATTATTATTATTATTATTATTATTATTATTATTATTATTATTATTATTATTATTATTATTATTATTTATCTATTATCAAATCAAAATGGCATTATATTGCTTTTTTAAAAAAAACTTACTCTGGCACCAGCTTCTCCTTGCAAACCAGGAGCTCCAGAATCCCCTTTTTCTCCAGGCCTACCAATAGGTCCTTCAGGTCCAGGAAAGCCAGGTTCACCAATTGGTCCTCTAAATCCAGGAAGACCAACAGCTCCCTGAAATTCAATCATATAAAATTTTCTAAACAACCACTAAAAATTGTTAACAAATCTAACTTTGATTAAGCAACAAAAATTTAAATAAATCAAGTATTGTCAAGGTATTTTATCATTTTAAAAATGTATGAAGTTTGCTATATTGTTTATGTATGGCTTTGATGTTTGAATAGATTTTTTTAAATAAACTTTTTACTTACCCGATCTCCTTTTTGACCAACACAAAGACTACTGCACTGATTACATCCACCACCACCACCACACTAAAAAATTATCACAAATAGGAATTAATAATTAATGAATTTAAAATTTCAAAAAAGTCAAGAAACATGTTTCTTGTTTTCAAAAAATTTTACTGCATCTTTAAGATGGTAAACATTTGTAAGATCAGTAAATTAAACAAATTTTTCGTTATAAACTTTTTTTGTTATAAACTTTTGGTTATAAGCCACTTCCATGTTTAATCGTAGTGAACATTTAGTCTCATTTATGTTTTAAAGAAAAAAACAGTTCCTTTAAAAGCGTGAAAATTTTTGTAAAAAAAACTGTTCATTGTCAACTTTAATAGCTTTTTATTAAATTTCAACAAGATTTGAAATTGGCTTTTAGATTTTTAATAGTTTTACAAAATGGATTTGAGCGTTTGTTTACCTGTAAGATGAATGAGGTTAATCTTCTATCTGTTAATTACTTTCATTTATCGTTTAACATTCTTTTATCTTTACGGAAGAGTTTCCAAAACTAATGTCAAAAGTTTGTAGATTTTTCTCCTATTTTTTCAAAAATCACTTTTAAAGTACAATTAACGTACATTAAGGTTAAACTTTAAAAATAAAAGACATAACTTTTTTAAATTTTTATTTTTAAGAGTAATTGCATGAGTTGAAAGTTAGATTCAGAAGTCAACCCTGCTTTATACTTTCAGCCTATCGTGTTTGCAATCTAGACAGACACAAAGTTCTTTATTTGAATGGGGGTAGAGGGGGGTAGGCCATATAAGCATAATACATTTGCTAGTGCTAAGTCTATTTGGGTGCAATGCAGATTAAGTGCAGAGACACAATCTAGTTAAGCTGTTTATAAACGATGTTTTTGAAAAATTTTCGTAGTTGGTGTAACCCCCTGTCTCCACTGACCTTGTCGTTAGTAAAAAAACAATGAGAAAAGATTTCATAAAAAATGAAGTTCTGACTGCATTTTTTATTGATTTAAATGTAATTCTGTCTGTATTTACTTTATATCGATTACTCAATTACTAAAATTAAGTTTAATATCTATGAGCGGCCAGCATAAAAGATGATTTGAACGGTGTACTTAAAAGGGTGTGATATTTTATGCTGTAACGTTAACTCCAGTTGAATTCATATTTCTATTAAAGAAACTTAAACACTTTTTTTACCTATCAAAAATTGCAAATGGTTTTTGATTATTTCTTATTTTGTTTGTAATTTGTATATATATATATATATATATATATATATATATATATATATATATATATATATATATATATATATATATATATGTAGCTTTAAAAACCTCAAAGCATAAATAAATACACAATCACCAGTTGACTCAACTATGAGCATCAAAATATTTGCTTACGCGAAGAGAGCTTCATTAAAAACACTTAAAATATTTTATTGGGTACGTGACTCGTTGAAAGATTGATATTCAGTACGTTATTATTTAAATCAATATTTACAAACGAATTTTTCATTGAAATTTCATTGATTTTCAAACGGCGCACTTTTTTGTTAAGACACATTCTAATTATTTACTTGATTAAATTTATGCATAAATATGCACAGCTATTTATATAATACTAGATTGCAACACAACTACAGGAAAGGAAGTATTAAGCTAGCCTTCTATGATAATTTGACCCCTCTGACCAACTATTTAGAAATCTCATTCATACCAAGTTAATTTGAAATTATCAAGCAGGTTAAGAAACACTGTCGTAAGTAACATCAGATTTTTCATGTTTTAGCGTTACGTTAAAGCATGACTAAGTTTTTCAATAGTTTGAAATAAATAGCTTGAAATAAAGCTTCTATGCATTTATTTACGAAAACGTATTTTAAAATTAATTTTCTTCGTTTGCAAAATAACTGTCTTCAAATAACGTTTTTAACCAAAAGCTTGTCTAGCGGACTTTTAAGATTTTTAAAAAACAGATAGGACAACATGATGGACATGGTTTTTATTCTTGACCAAAAATGTCTAAAAGTTTGATTTTTATAGAAGAGATTTTTTTAAGAGCGTTTTTAAGAAGATATCCGCTTTTTGAAAAATGAATAAAAAATGTTTTCCTCCAGGAAGAATTAAGACTAAAGTTTAATCCCTTTGACGACCATGATGCATCTTAATCTCCGTAGTGCCAACTTTTCAAATTTTTTTTCTTTAAAGTATGAATATTTGTTCCTGAAAAACATCCGCAGTTTTAAAAACCTTTAGGCAAACAAAAAGCCCAATGTGAGCAATGTTAAGCGTAGAAGAGCATTAAGGGAGTTTTATCAGTTGTTTGAGATTAATTGTCAAATAAAAAGCTTTGCAGTCGTATAACTAATCTCTCTGCTCATTTTTACTGCGTTAAACAAACAAACCCGTGTTTGCTTGTGAAAAACAGAATTGAGAGCTCACAGTTTGTCAAACTTCTGGAATAAATTTACAAATTTAGATTTGAACATTTTCAAATACCTGTCTTTGAACGATCTTTGAACCGGTTTAAAGTTTCTTTGTTAATACATTTCGAGAACCCAAGTAAGACGCGGGTTCCTCTATTTTAGTATACATACATAAATACATACATACATATATATATACATATATATATATATATATATATATATATATATATATATATATATATATATATATATATATATATATATATATATATATATATATATATTATATATATATATGTATATATATATATATATGTATATATATATACATGTATATATATATATAATTTAGAGAAACCCAAGTATTACAACTATTAGTTAATGAATATATAAATGTATAATGCAGTAAATAAATACAATAACATAAATGGAAAAAAATACATAAATGTATAAACTTTACCATACCTGTTGAGTTAACACGGTGTACGAATGAAATGTTATGATTAGTACTAACCAAAGCGTGCACTTACACGTATGACTATGAAATAAAACTGCTTTTTAAAATTGATGAAAAAAACTTAATTTAAAAAAAACTAAAAATGTATGATGTTAAGAACGTTTTTTTCCAAAGGAGAAAAATTTACAAAAAATTTACTTACAACATTGTTGAGATCCCAAGAAACGTACTCCACTATCTTTAATTAGAATAGCATTTATCGCAGGGTATTTCTTACAATCAAGTATAAAAAATAGCTTTCCGTGAGAATGTTGAGGTGTGCACTGTCTATTTTACGCTTTTGACCGAAGAATAGTTTGTTAGGAGTTGAACATCACTGTTAAGTTTCAGGGGTTTCCCATTATATTTTCACTCGCTCTTTCCGGTTGTCAATCAATATTAGCAAAAGGTAAAGAATGTGCTTTTCGAGAAAAACATGTCTATAAATTCGTTCATCAACGAACCATTGTTTTCTTTCGCAGTTGTGTCTTACATTAGACTATAATAACAGTCAGTAACGTGTGACACAGTATCGTTTTTTTGTCGTAAAGATTTGGATTAGTCAATATTATTACTCCGTGTTTTAACAGTGGAGGGTTTCATTATTTTAGGCTAAATTATGGTGATTGAATTCCTTAATATTTACGCAATCTCAATGATTCACAGACGCAAAATTAGTTGTTTTTTTTGGAGATCTTTTGACATCAAATGACTGTTACGAATGAAAGAAAAAAATGAAAGCTGATGATGTCTTTTTGTTTTATGGGTACAATTCAAATATCTGCTTTACATTTTAACTGTTTAAAGTCGCCAATTTGGCTTTGATATTGATTAAACTGAGAGATTGTAGAGTTGTGTGACAAGTTCACCGAACAATTCTTTTTTTTTAATTCAAAAAATTCGAGAGTATTAAAGCCCAATTAAGAAAAATTTCAGCTCTGATTATATAACAAAATAAAGAAATTTTGATAAAAAAATTTTGAAACCACGTGTGATCTTCTTTTTTTATAAAGCTCTTACTTTCTCTTCCATCTTTTTTTTTTTTTTGGCAATGAAATCTACCCCCCCCCCACCCCTATTCTATCTTTTTTCTACTACTCTCTCCCTTCATCCTTGATGCCGAATGCCCCGAAAACGTTACTCTTATCCATATAATATAAAGGCTAAGTTTAGTAATTTATTCTTTAAGCTGAAGTAAGGATTAATAATTTTATTACCAAAGTAATCAAGGAATGGGACGAGCAATCTAAACTTTAGTGAGCAACAATCTTTTAATTACCAAAATTTAAATTGAGCTACAGAGAATTTA
Organism: Hydra viridissima; assembly: GCF_058129835.1. Classification (NCBI taxonomy): domain Eukaryota; kingdom Metazoa; phylum Cnidaria; class Hydrozoa; order Anthoathecata; family Hydridae; genus Hydra; species Hydra viridissima. Next base: position 5,137,883 of record NW_028324315.1, on the reverse strand, counting down.
ATTACAGTTGTTCCAAAACACTTGGATCTGCAGCCTTCACCAGATCTCTTAAACACTCAGCATCAAAATTTTGATTTTTTAACAATTCTTGAAAAAATTAAAAGGGAGTAATAAACATATTTCAAAGAAATATTTAAGTTTTAGCCACAAAAAAGATAAAAGCCGATTGGTTGGGAAAGTAGGCATAAAAACATTTCAAAACTTTTTCAATTTTTTCAAATTTTCTCTGCTACAAGAATCATGTGTAAAACTGAGCTTACAAACAAATTGAAAATCAATTTTATAAAATCTTTTAAAATTTCATGACATTTACAGCTTAATTTTCCTGAACAATTTTCCATTTATGAATTTCTCTGGTACGGATACTTTAACCTTGCCTCTGGTAACCTGTTTAGTAGGTAGATATTTACAAACTCCTGAAACAAATATGAAAAAGTAGTTTCTTTGCGTTGTAAATAAAATCTTATCTGGTAAAATCGTACATTTGATCTGCTCCCTTTTTTTTCTTTCTAAGAGCAGACATTATTCATCGCAGTACTTGACGCAATATCTCATTAGAAAAAAGCTCAAAAGAAAATGTCCGAAACTTATAAACTGCTGAATTGATTTTCCCTGACCTTTTTACCGATTTTAGCTTGTTTTGAAAAAATTTAAATTATATTACAAACAATTATAAATAATTATGTACTCAATATAAATTAAAAATAATTAAACAATATCGCATTATAGGACTAATTTAAAGTGATAAAACTTTTAAATATCTTTGGTAATATTGAGTGCATCATTTTAAGTTTTTTTAGATTAATTATACGTGAGTTTGATGATGGTGTGGTTTTGGATTGGCCAATTTAAGGAACGTTAAGGAACTCGTGCAATTTAATTCTCCACGTTTTTCTTTCCCAACTAACAGTTTACGTTTTTTTTATCCTAAAAGTTTTTCTCTGTTTCAATAAAAACTTCCTTGTTAACTTTGCGGCGTAACTTCAACTTGTTATTATTGTTGTTGCTGTTGTTGTTGTTGTTGTCGTTGTTGTTGTAGTTGTTGTTGTTGTTTCAATTTAAGTTTGTAAATTTGTTTGTCAAACCCTGATACAGAAATATTTTTAGAACAATTTCAAAGATTAGCGTAGAATTTGATAGTTAAAAAATCATAGATGGAAACAAATTTGCATATAGGTACAAATTAAAGGTCGTGGGAATGTATGTAAAGATGATAATGTTCCTTTGCTTTACCGTCACATTGAAAACAGCAGTGAGCTGCTATAGTACTGCTTTCAATTTAAACCATGTTATTTTTCATTGGAAGTTAACAATTTCCAAAACTTCAAAAAACAAAAGGATTCTTTGAAGGTGAGATCACCGTGATTGATTATGCGCATCAAAAAACTGCGTCAGCTTAAATCTTAATTTAAACAAAGTGCTCAACGATGTTTTAAACGAAAAATGAACGAAAAGATTAAAACGGAAACCGATAGATGATAGACAGTAAGCTGTTTGCTCTCAAATACTCGTCTCCCTGTTTTTATTTTTCTTTGACAATTAAAACAATAAAGGATCGTTTTGTTTTGTTAAATTTCATGACAAATTTTGAGTAATCGAGCTTAAGTAAAAGAACTCTCTCGAGCAAAAAAAACCATTACAGAGATTTCCTTTGAGATGCGGTAAAATATCTTCCACACCAAGAAATAAGAAATATACACGACTTTTGATTAAAGGAAAGAAGAGGACATCGGAGAATTCTTACAATGCAGGTGACTCGCATTGTGCTTCTTTTAATTGCGTTCGCAATAAACTGCGAAGCACAGACTGAAGCACAGCCTGAAGGTATGATATTACCAATATATATATAAAAATTTGAAAACCATCACCGCGAGTTTTTACTCTATAATTCTTTCGTACATTGTTGTTTACAAATTTTAAGTTTTAAAAAAATTATCCTGAAATTATCATCGAATCCGCTAAAAGTAAAAAAGAATGTTTTTTTTCTAACGTGTTTAAATGTAAAAAACGTTTACTATTATATCATTCAACTTTTTAGTGAACTAAAAATAAGAGTTGCACACTATTTTTTCTCTATTTTTTAATCTTTTTTTTTTCTTTCGTTATTTTGATTTTTTGTCAGAAAATAGTCAACTCTTTTATTAAACTACAGCAAAATATTAAAACAACAAAATTTTAAAATCATGTTTTTGATGTACCATAGAAATGAAGATGTAAAAAATAAAGGCTTACTTTTAATTGATTTAGATAAACTAAATATATGTATTTATAGTAAATATTGTATATATATATATATATATATATATATATATATATATATATATATATATATATATATATATATATATATATATATATATATATATATATATATATATATATATATAATAAAACATAAATAAATGTATGATAAAAAAAAAAGAATTAAGATTAACTTTTAACAAAGGTTTTCTTTAAATTGAAATTTTAGACAAGAAATTCCATTCACAAATTTAAGAATTTAAAATATTTTCAAACGAAATATTTGGTTTTTCCCTCTGAAAACGAAACTTTTACTGATTGGTGCATGGCGAGTATTTTTGCATTTTATTCAACGCAATATTTGTTTTATAAGCGCTTGTTAAAAAAATTAAGGTCTTCGGAAATGTTGAAATTGATGTTTAATGCGGATAAACAGTCCCTTTGCGGTAACTACAAAGGCACGAAGAAAATACTTTGATTTAATACTTGGGGGTTGACAAATCACAAATGTTTTCCTTTTAGCGCAGTCGGTTTGTTTTTTTTTTAAAGGAAAAACGCTATCTGTGTTTATTTTTCAATGTTTCTAATATTTCCCTCTTGTTATTTCTTTATTTGTTTGAATTTACTCTTAAAAATGAGCTTAAAGATGAGATTAAAGATGAGATTAAGGATTGGTTAAACAACTTGAGAGTATTTACTTCCCTATATCGTAAAAAATTTTATTAAAACTGTTTTCGCAGTTGTCCACGCCATAACCTAGGGAGCCTTGATATATTCTAGTAATCATATTGGAATTTTTGGGCAATTGCATATTTTCTGTTGTATTTAAAATAATGCAACATTGAGAATAGACAAAAGGACTAGATCTAGTCTTTCCACAATGGAAAACATGTAAATTATGCCTCCACGTGCTCAAAAGGTCAAAGTTCGTTCTTTCACGAAAAAAATTTCTATTAGTTTGAATGAGGAAAAAAAAACTAGGAGCCTTAACACAATCATCAATAAATAAAAATAAACTCTAGCTTTTGTTAGGCTTATTAAATTTCAGAATCAAATTTTGGGGTTTTTATTTCTCTATTTTATTTCATTATTTTATTAGAATTAGTTGAATTAGTCAAGATTAGTTTTTTAAAAGTTTTTACATTCAAACGTGCAGATTTTCTTATTACAATTTTAAATTTTAGAAATCTGTGACGTTCCAGTTGACTTGGTATTTGCATTAGATGCATCTCAAAGCATAACGAAAAAGGGTTTTGACAAAATTAAAGACTTTACAAAATCTATTATTAACAATTTTAAAGTTGATACATTCCACACACATGTTGGGGTACTAAAGTTTAGTGAGGTTGCTGAAGTTGAAATAAAACTTGATGATTCTTTTGACAAACAGGATTTAAATGACAGAATCGATAAAATTTCTTACCCTGGGTATCGAACAGCAACTGATGATGCTCTTCGTGTTGCAAATAAAGATATGTTTTCATTATCTGGTGGTGCAAGACAAGGGGTTGCACAAGTCTTGATATTAGTAAATGATGGAAAATGTACTGTGTGCAATGAAGATGTAGTAACAGCTTCTGCTCTGTTAAAAGCACGAGGAATTACAATTTTTTGTATTGGTATATCAAAAGATATTGATGAAAAAGAATTGCTTTCAATTGCTTCTGAACCTGCAGCAGAGCATTTTTTCTATGTCAACTCAATTGAAGAACTACCAATTTTTATTAGTAAACTTTATAAAAGAACTTGTGAAGGTATTTTACATTGTAGGATAAACTCCAAGATAGTTTTTTAATTTTAATGGATTGTAATTTATGTTTTATATACATTTATAAAAATACAAATAAAATTATATGTATATATATGAAATTTTAATATGGGTCTCTTTTTAAATTCAATTTTCAGCAAAGAAAGGTAAATGTGCTGTACCACTACCGCCTTTTAACTGTAAAACTCAAGATAAAGATAACTGTGTTGGTGATAATGACTGCCCTGGCGTAGATAAATGTTGTTTTAATGGATGTGTAAAACAGTGCAAACCACCTCTTCTAAGTAAGTAAAATTTATGAGTAAAAAACTTTTTACATCTAAAATGAACAATTTAAGTTAATAATTTAAATTTGTTTTGTTTTTGTAGATTGTCTAACTCCAGTAGATGTTGCAATTGCATTTGACTCATCAAGTAGTGTTGGAGAGTCTGCTTATGATGAAATGAAAAAGTTTGCTCATCAAATAGTTGACAGTTTTTCAATTTCCCAGCAAAATGCTCGTTTTGCTGCACTTGTATATGGCAGTAATGCTAGTGTTGAGTTCAATTTTGTTCGTTATGATTCTGATATTGAGATTAAGCAAGCCATTCAAAGTTTACCTTACTTAAAGTCAAATACTCATATTGATAAAGCTTTAGAAGTTGCCAAGTCAGATTTATTTAGCTTGCAAGGAAAAGTTCGATCTCGTCGCCCAATGATTTTGTTAGTATTTTTTGACGGTACTGTGACACGAAGTATGACAGATCTTGAAACTGTATCCCAACCTCTTAAAGATTATGGTGTAAAAATTATTGCTATAGGTGTTGGGCCTGAAGTTAACCGATATCAGCTAAGAAAGATTGCTGAGGATAATGCTATTTTTTCTGGTAACAGTTTTCAAGATCTTGTTCCGTTATTGTATTCTGTTGCTGAGCAGTCATGCAATGGTAAGCAACTTTTAAGTTCTGTTTTTTTTTTTTTTTTTCCCTAAATAACTCTTTAGAAGAAGTTTGATTATTTGAAAAGAAAAAAAATTCTCTAGGAAAGCCAGGTAAATGCAATTCTGCTGAATCAGAAGACCCAGATCTTTGTGCTGGAGTTATTGATGAATGTAGCAATGATTTTGATTGTTTTGGAGAATCTAAATGCTGCAAAAAAGGATGCAAGAAAAGTTGCATTCCTAAAGCTGGAGGTAATTCTTTTTAAAATGATTTTAGTTTTGTTAACTTTAGTACAAATAGTTAAAGTAGTAATTATTTTTCTAATTAATATGAAGCTTTAAAATGTAATCTTTATCAATTTTCAATTTCTAAAAACTTGTTAGTGTGTCCGCGTAAAGTTGATGTTGCATTTGCCCTCCACCTAAACATGGATGCAGAGGACTTTGAAATTGCACAGTTTTTTCTCAAGTCTGCTATTGATAGGTTTAACATCAATAAAAATGGTGCCCATGCTGCTCTATTAACTTTTGGTCCAAAAACAGATGTTGTTTTTGACTTTAAATCTGGACAAACATCTAATGCTGATTTGAAATTCCACATTGATAATGTAAAGTTTAACAAAGGAAAAGGTGAACTGACAGATGTTTTTGGGAAATTATGTGATGCTATTTTTTGTGTGGCAGGTGGGACAAGAGACGAAGTTCCTAAGGTATAGAGTTTTTACATAAATTTGGTTTTGTTTTTTTTTTTCAACATCTAATTAACATTCTTAAAATGGTACGATTTTCAAAACTAATTTTTTTTTTTTATATAACTTTTTTATATGATTTTAACTAATATATTTTTTACAGTTGGTTTTCTTGGTTGTTGGGGAAATTGCTTCAGGTAACCAAAATGAGTTAGAACAACGTATTCAGACTTTACGATCTCGTGGCGTTGATGTTGTTGTTTTGGCTATTGGCCATAATGTTAACCTCCAACTGCTTCAATCCCTGACTAGTAATGATCAATTTTCTGAAAATCGTGTTTGGCTATCAAGAGAATATATTGATACTGTCCAATATGTTCAAGATGTTGCTGACTTTGCTTGTGGAGAAGGTTACATTGTTAATTTCTTTAAGTAGATGAATCTTATATTTTATTTATTATGTGATGAATAATCTTGTTCAAACTTTTTTCTTTACTTAAATAGTAGTTAGTTTTTTTTACTATATACTCTTTTACTTTTTTTTACTTTTTATCAATATGATATTGTTTTTTACTTTTCATAAAGTAAATAAAAAATATTTACTTTTAAGCTGGTGAGCTTCCTCCTATTGGTCCTCTGGTGGAAAAGGTAATTTTCATTAATCCTGACTAATTTTACTTGTTCATATTTAGCTAATCCTTGGTTGATTTTTTTTTTTTTTCCTTTTTTTTCTTTTTTTTTTCCCTTTTTTTATACCTGTTTGTTACTCTCCAAAAGCTTCTACAATAGTCTAAAGTATTCTTCATGGTTTTAGAGCTGTGGTGGCCAACCAAATGTTTGCTACAGAGGTCCCAAAGGATCAAGGGTAAGTTTTTTTGCTGCTCTTATGCTAATGGTCTTTTTTTTGGAAAATAGAATTGAATTTTTTTGTCTAATTTAGAAAACTATGATAAAAGTATATAAACATAATTTTTTAATAAATTTTTTTTAAAGGGTCGACCAGGACCAGTAGGACCACGTGGAGAGCCTGGAATATTGGTTTGTAATAACTGAAAAAACTCTTTTATATACCATTTTACCTAAATTTTTTAGCACATTTAAGATCTATAAAATTTTGGATTTTAGTTTTACTTGCACTTGGTCATTTTGTTTTTTACTTACCAATTCTTGATTATTTTTTTACTTTTTAAACTTACCAATTGTTGATTATTGGTAATTTATTTAATAATGTTATTACATACCTTTCAGGGACCAAGTGGTTTACCAGGAATTGATGGACCTAAGGGTGCCAAAGGAACAGATGGAGTTATGGGATCAAAAGGTTATCGAGGAGAACCTGTAAGTGCTTTAATACTATTGCAGTTTGTTAATTCCTGTCATATTTTGGGACGTTTTTTCACGTTTTTTGAAACAAAAAAACTACAATGGGAATAGAGCGTTACTTTCAAAGAACCAGAAAAATTTCTAATGAAAGTTTCTGTTCAAGAATGTTGATAAAATCATATAAATCTTATGTTACTTTCTGTAAAGTTAGTACTAAAAAAAATTTAAATTAGTTTTATTTTATTTTATTAAATGTATTTATTTTTACACACTCTTTGATTAAATGGTCAAATTTCTACTTTTAGGGTCTGGATGGTTTTCCTGGATTTCCTGGTTATGATGGAATTCCTGTAAGAATAACTTGTAGTTTTTACTCTTTGATGAGCTCTTGCTGTTTACATTTTGTTTTGTATTATTTTTTTTATTTAAGTACAATTTGAAATTAAATTAAAAACGTAATTTACTTTTTAAAAGGGAGTTCCTGGAATTGAGGGAAGAATGGGAATAGATGGCGATTGTGGTTTCCCAGGATTATCTGTAAAACATTCCTATTTCATTTTTATGACAAAATGTTTACACTTAAGGAAAAGCAAACTTTTATTTTATATTTGATTTTTTGTATTTTTTGATATCTGCTTTACATAACAAATCAAATAAAAATGTTATAGGGAGAAGCTGGCTCCCCTGGACTGGATGGTTTTGGTGGCCCTCCTGGAAGACCTGGTCCAACTGGCAAAAAAGGACAAAAGGTTTTTTTATAATTTGAATGATGGTTAAAAAGTAATTGTAGCTCTTTGTTGTAGTAGTCCTTTTTTTGTTTGTTTGTTAATTGTTCTTTTGAGATTTTTAAATTTTTTTCTTCAGGGAATGCCTACTCCTGATGATCCTAATTTGGTCATTTTTCCTGGAGAACCTGTAAGTTTTTTTTTTCTTTGTTTCTGGAGGACCTGTAGGTTTTTTGTTTTTTTTTTCTCTCTTATTTTCTAATTCTCATTTGAAGTTACACCCATTACACCACATACTAGTTTAACCCGAAAAATTTAATTTAGGGCGATAGTGGTGAAGCTGGTCCTGTTGGATTCAAGGTAATCTTTTTTGTCTTCTTTATCAAAATAAAAGACACAAAGTAAATAATGATTATTTTACAATAGTGTGTAGTTGTAATAATATGCACATATCTTGATTATGTAGGGAATTCGTGGTACTGATGGTCCTAAAGGAGACATGGTTTGTTATAAATTTTTTGTATCCTATCATGAAATATTCAAATTATTAAGCATTTTTAAAATTATTTGGCTTTTTTTTTAAACAAATTTGGATGAAATAAGTTTTTTTTTTTGTTTAAGGGAGAAAATGGATCCGATGGTGTGCAAGGTTTAAAAGGAGAGGAAGGTGAAATGGGAGAAACGGTCAGTTTTTAGTTTGCTTGGATTATTATTAGCAATGGCAATCTAATTTTTAGTTTTGATCTGATGCATAATAGCTTTCATTTATTTATTAAAAAAAAAGAGCAAAAGATACTCTTAGATCTTTTGGGTCATCATCATTAACAACATTTTTAACATATGCATTTTTACATATATACCTTTAACATATTTTTTTAATATAATTTTTTTAATATATATTTTTATTAAATTTTTTAGGGCAACTTAATAAATGTGAAAGGACAAAAAGGTTACAGGGTAAAAAATTTTTACATTTACTGTAAATTAGTAATTACTGTAAATAATTATTAGAAAGTTATTTATAATTACCATTAATTATAAATATTGATTATTAACTAATTATAACTAAATATTAGTTAATTATAATATAACTTGTAATTATTATTAGTTTGATAATAATTATTTTATTAAAGAATTCTTATTTTCAATTTTCAGTGAAATTTAAATTATTTTATTCCTTAGTTTTGTTTGCTATTTTCATAGGGATCCCCTGGTCCAGCTGGCCCATTGTTTGAAGCAGGAACCATGACAGACAATGAAGGAATGGCTGGTGAAGTAGGCACTGGAGGACCGAAAGGGGAAAAAGGTGATCCTGGGGATCGAGGTGAATCTTCTGAAGAAACTGGCAGAAAGGTTGTTTTTTAACACTTCTTGTTGCATTTTGTTTATGCTCTTTTTTAGTTGCACGTGCTTAAGTTTTTGTTTTTTTTCTAAATAGTTATCTATATTTATATACAGGGTCAGCAAGGAGAACAGGGTGCTCAAGGGGAGATAGGCTCACCTGGTCCAGCCGGTCCAAAAGTAACATAATTTTCTAAACTACCTAAGATAATTTTTTTTTCTCTTAAAAGTGAAATTAGTTTTTAACTGTTATAATTTATTTAGGGTTTAAAAGGGGTTAAAGGAGAAACAGGTAGGGAAGGAAAAGTTGGTGAAAAGGGAGAAAAAGGACAAGATGGAAGAGCAGGTGAAAAAGGACCCGAGGTAAGTTAAATCCATTGAATTTTAAAAATTGTTATGTACTATTTAAGTATAGATGTTAGAAAGACTTTTGAAATAAATTGAATTATTATTTATATATGTAAGCATTAAAATTTATGAGTTTCAATTTCAAAAATAGTGCTTTTAAAATCACATAATTTTATTCTAACCATAGAAAATATTGTGAAATATTTGTAATTTTAACTTTTTTTTTTTGTTTTTTGACTTTTTTTCTCTTCTTTACTAATCCATATAACTAATAGTAATATGGATTTAAGAAGAGTTTTTTGTTCATCATATTTTGATGTTTTGTTGTTATACCTCGCTTACTACCCGAATTTGTGTTAAAATCAATCAAAATAACCCTTCAAAAGTATTGTTAAGTGTTCAATTACATGTTGAACTTATTTTTTAAAAGTGGCAAAACAAATCTCATGTATGAATGTAAATTTGCTATACAAAATGTATTTGCTGTTCAATTTAAAAAAATTGTTATAGAAATTTGTGTTTTATGTGTTAATATTAATAGAAAAACCAAAAGCAGATTCTTGTTGCTGATTAAATGATTAGTTTTTTAAATACCTTTTCAAAATTCAGGGTGAAAAAGGAGAGGTAGGGGATAAAGGTAAACCTGGCCCGCAAGGACTTGATGGAGAGGTATGATGATAAGTAATTTTTTGAATTCTTATTTTGTAACAATTACAATTGAAAATGAAATTGTATTTATTTTGATAATAAATAATTTTTTTACCATTGTTTTTAAAGCTTGTCCCTGGACAAAAAGGCCTTCCTGGGCAAAATAATGATGAAATTGGAATTCCAGGTCGTGAAGGTCCTGCAGGTGAGCAAGGTCCTCCTGGAGTAAAAGGTCAACCTGGTCCCTCACAGCCGGGAACTGCTGGGGACCGTGGTTCTGTTGGGCCTAGAGGAACAAGAGGTTCAAGTGGAACTGCAGGTAAATATTCTTTACAAATTTTGGTACAAAAGTTTTCTTTTAAAGAGGTTTATGAATGACTTAAGTTATAAGCTTTTTAAGTAAATATATAAATTACATGTAAATATATAAATATATATATAAATTTGTATGAGTTTTTCAATCCATTTAACCTTTTTTTTTTAATTTTAATTTTTTTTTTTTTAATTAGTAAATGTTTTATGATAACTCAGGAACTCAAGGTCCCCAAGGTGATACAGGACCAGATGGTGCAAAAGGAATCCAAGGTCCAAGAGGAGATGAAGGTCGAAATGGAGAATTAATTGCTGGTAAACCTGGCATGATAGGCCCTCCAGGACAAAAAGGTGTGCAAGGACCAACTGGTGATACTGGTAGTGAAGGAGCTAAAGGTGATTTTTATAATTTTTTAAAATAAATATGTAAATAATTTTTAGTCAATAAACCCTAATTTATCAATTTATTTTATAGTCAATTTATAACAGTTTACTTATTTCAAGCTTTTTCAATTTTTCTTCCAGGTATTTACAAGATACTTGTCCAAAATCAGTTTTCTGAACTCAATCTCTTTATGCTGCATCTTAAAAAATACTTAACTAATCTTGTTAAAATTTATAACAATTAATATTTGAAATGTTTCTTTAATTGCAGAAGAATATTTTAAAATAAATTGTGTATGTTTATATCACAAGAGTACGAACAAAGCAGCCAAACTTTGCTTGTACCATTTTCTAATACATCAAAAAAAAAAAAAACTATGAACTCTTTTTTTTGTACTTCATAGGAGAACTCTCTGTTTTGGTTTGCTCTGAAGGAAAATGCCCAAAAGGGGAAAAAGGTGTTCGCGGTCCACAAGGTAATGTAGGTCTTGAAGGGCCTCCTGGAATAAATGGATCACAAGGGCCAAAAGGCTTCAAAGGTGGTCCATGTCCACTATGTCCTCCTGGTGATCAAGGACCATCTGGTGAAACTGGCTCCCCTGGTAGAATAGGTAAAGTTGGAGAAAAAGGTGACCAAGGAGACCTTGGAGATAGTGGTAAAAAAGGAAAACGAGGTGCACCTGGAGCTATTGGAAAACAAGGACCCAGAGTTAGTTAAAATATCTTTCTAATTTCTTAAATTTTTAAAGAATATTTGATACAAATATTCTTTAAATCTTTTACTCTCACAGTTATCATTGTTTTTTCAAATTATGATACTTAATATGATAGTTATAATCATTTAGGTTTTTCACATGCTAAGTATTTTATAGGGTAAACCAGGAGTACAAGGAGCTCCTGGTGCAATAGGAGATAAGGGAGATACTGGTCCTGGAACAAGTGTGGCCCCGAAAGGTGAACAAGGGCTAAGTGGTGCTGATGGAAAACCTGGTGATCGTGGACCTCCTGGTGAAAAAGGGGTTAAAGGATTTAAAGGTCAAGCAGGAGCAACAGGGAAAAGAGGAAGTGATGGGAAAAAAGTATGTTTGAAAATCAAATTTAGGTTTATTTTATAAAAGAAGCATTTTACTTTTTTCATTTTATTTTTTTTTTAAAAATATTTTAAAGTATTTGTGAATAAGGTTTTAGAATTTAAAAAATAGAAAAAAAATTTTCTATAAAATAAGCAATTTTATTCTCTAATTGTCTTTTGAAATTGATTTTTTTCAGGGTGCCATTGGTTTAACAGGTGAATCTGGATTAGATGGTGCACGTGGATTACCTGGAAGTCCTGGTGACATAGGTGATGGGGAAATAGGAATGACTGGGGAGAAAGGAAATGATGGGCGCATTGGAGATCAAGGATCTATTGGCGATTCAGGTCCAGATGGAGTAGTTGGAGAACCAGGAGCCGGCCCAACAGAAGGTTGAAATAGTTTTCTTTGATTTAATTATCCAATTAAATTATCCAAGTAATATAAGTGACTAAATGACTAATAATGATTGTATTTGTATTTAACTTTAGAAGAATTAATAGAGTTAAGGAAAAAGATAGCTGGAGAAAAAGGAGTTAAAGGTGATCAGGGCCAGCAGGGTTTAAGTGGGCCAGTAGGGGAAACTGGACCCAGAGGCCCGCGTGGATTGAAAGGGACACAAGGTTCTGAAGGCCCCAAAGGTTATGGGGGCATTCCTGGTGATAAAGGAGACCCTGGTATGAAACTTAACTTCTGATATTTCAAATAAAATTTACAGTTATAAATATTTCCCTAAAATTTTTACATTGAATATTTTCTTAAAATACTTGTACATTCTTTTCACTTAAAAAATATGGAATTTTCTAATTATCACATTTTAAAAATTAGGTAAAAATGGTGATGATGGTAATCCAGGATTCCCAGGGTTCCCTGGCTCTCCTGGTAGAAGAGGTGACTCTGGGGAAAATGGTCTACCAGGTGCTGATGGAATTACCGAGCGTGGAGAAAAAGGAAAAGAAGGAGAACCAGGATTGCCAGGAAAGATAGGTGTAGATGGTGAGTTATATTAACTGTTTGTGCAAAAGTTTATTTTAGAAAAAGAGTAACTAATGTTTAATTCTTGTCATGATAGATTTCTATAAGCAGTTAAGTTAAATGATAATAGCGTGATGAGGAGATCAAGGCATCTTTTATCAATATTTTGATATTATTATAATTCTACCTTCACTTTTAACTGCTTTCTAATCATTTGTTCTGATGAGAATAAAAATAAATGATGAGAAAAATAAAACAAATGTCCAATCTGCTTTTTTTTCTTTTAATTTTTGTATGCAATCTTTATGCATAATGTTGTTTTTCTCTTCTTTTAAGCAATACCAGCACCAGGATGTTTCACATTTGGTGACCCTACTGATATTGCTTTTATACTTGACTCATCAAGTAGTGTAACAAGTAATGACTTTAATCGTCAGAAAGATTTTGTTAAAACCATTCTTACTCAATTTCCCGTTGGACCTGAGCTAACTCAAGCAGGAATAATTAAATACGGACTTGATGCTAGCATAGAAATTAGCTTTGGAGATTTCTTTACTGAGTTAGATTTGTTTAATGCAATTAACAAAATTAGTCATACAAAAGCAGATAAGTCTCGTTTGGACCTTGCTTTGAAGATGGCTCATGACCAGTTATTTGCACCTGCTCGAGGAGCCCGTGGTGATCACATTGAAAAGGTAACAACTTTTTAGACAATCCCCAACACTGGCCATATTTCAATCCAACTCTTACACATAATGAGTTGTGTGGTTGCTTAGTTATTTCAAAATTTAAGGTTGTTTTAACAAGTTTTAAATTCTATTTTTGGTGACCATGTTGCATGACTCAGTTACTACTTTTGTAGTTAAACACCAATAATTAGCAACAACAAATAAAGAATAAAGATATATTTTTTATGCCCCCTCAAAATAAATAAAATAATTCAAATTTTTTTAAAAAATTTGAATTATCTTATGTATTTTAAGGGGGGTATAAAAAATGTCAGTTTGTAAACCTTTTATCCTCTTTCATCCATTTTTTTTAAGTTTAATGTTTATATATAAAACTTTCATCAAATTTTTTTTTTTTTCTTTTTCTTATTTTTAAAAACAGTTTTAATTAAATTTCATATAAATAATTTCTAACTTTTATAAAAATAACTTTTATCTAACTTTTATTTTAATTTTGTTCAAAGTAACACAAATTCACTTATAAATTTGAGAAAATGTTATTCATGACCCAAATGATTTTGTTGAAGGTGCCACTTAAAGAGGTACCACATAAGTAAATTATTCTGTTTATCTAGGCTATTGTTATTCTTGGTGATGGATATATAAGTGGTGGAGATATCAGATCAAGAGTTCTTATTGAAAGTGCTAAAACAGAAGCTGCTAAGTTAAGAGAACTTGGAGTTCTGATATTTGCAATTGGTGTTGGTGCTGAACCTAATAAGTTTCTGCTTCAAAATTTTGTATCTCAACCACAATACTATTTAACTATCAGTAATTATAGCCAGCTTGTCTCAAAAATTGGTGATTTTCAGGCTCAAATTTCGTCATCGTGTTTGACTCCTGGTGAACCAGGTCGAGATGGTACTCCTGGAAAAAAAGGTCTGCGTGGGGAGAATGGTACACAAGGTGAAGATGGTGATTCACCAAGAGGTTTACAAGGACCAAAAGGTGTTAAAGGAGAAAAAGGAAATTCTGGTGTTGGAATTAAAGGACAACCTGGAGCAGATGGGCCGGTTGGACCTCGTGGAGAAAATGGTATTGTGTTTTTTTAGCATCCTTCTTGTAAAAAGATCATTGTAAAATTACAAGTATTTTTTTTCTATTGCTTTCATACTATTTGTTTAGGAATTCCTGGTAAAGATGGTTTAAGTATTGATGGTGCATCAGGTCTTAAAGGTGCTCGTGGAGATCCTGGTGATAGTGTAAAAGGTGTTAAAGGAGCACCTGGTAAAGTTGGGGATGTAGGTTTACCTGGAGCTGACACTAAACAAATATGTAGGTGTTTTTTAAAATTTATTACTTTATTAATGTTTTTATTTCCTAATATTTTACTTTTTATTTATTTTTTTTTTTTTTTAGTATGTGACAAGGTTTTGCAGACAGACATTCTATTCCTCTTGGATTCATCAGGAAGTGTAGGCCTTGAGAACTTTGATAAGATGAAAGATTTTGTTAAAAGCATCATCGTCAAATTTGATGTAGATAATCAGATGTCACGAGTTGGTATTTTAACATTTGATTCTGATGCTGAAATACTCATACAATTATCAGATCATAACTCTTTAAAAAAATTACTAAATGATGTTGATAACATACGCTATTCTGAAGGAACCGAAACTCGTATTGATAAAGCACTAAGTAAAGCAATGGAAGCATTTTCTGAACGAAATGGAGGTCGAGCTGATGCAAACAAGGTAAATAAAATAGTTAAGTATTCATAAGCAATAATGTGAAAGCGATTTTGATAAAACGTTGCTGAAAATATATTACCTTTAATTATTTATTTCAGGCACTTGTATTATTAGCAGATGGTCAGCAGTCTTTTACTAATGATTCAGTGGCTTTAGAAGATGCAATCCAGCCATTAATAGGTGCGAATGTTCTACGTTATGTTATTGGTATTGGACGTGAGGTAGACTTAGAAGAACTTAAAATTGTGGCGAGTAGCAGAGTTAACTATGCAGAGAATTTTGACGAGCTAAAGTTGAAAATTGAAGACCAAATAAGCTACATTGCTATGCGTGGGTGTCAAGGTGAATGATTTTTAAGTTTGATTGGAATTTTTTTTACAGGGATTATAGATAAATCTAAATTTAGTATAGTAATTTAACTAAAATAAGTTATTTTAAGGTCCTCCTGGTCAACCTGGTAAAGATGGTGCTCCAGGACAGGACGGAAAACCTGGTGCAGATGGACCTGCAGGACCAAGCCCTCGTGGTGAACAAGGATCTCCTGGGTTAAAAGGAAAGAAAGGCAGTCAAGGAGAAGCAGTTGGAGATGGGGCTCAAGGTGACAAAGGTGATCCTGGTGATGAAGGTCCATCAGGTTTTCCAGGTGATAACTTTATTGCAAAACTTTATTTAATATGTTTTGATTTAACAGAACAATGATATGTTTGATAAGTTAAAAATGTACTTGTGTATGTATATATATATTTTGTATATTATCTATATCTTCACACTAAGCATAGCTATATGATTTATTGTATGAATAACATTGTTTTGCATGATATGATTTTAGGATGTACTAACGACATAGGAGAGTTGGAAGAAATTCCAACTGATTTGGCTTTTGCACTTGATGCATCTGCTTCATTGTTTGAAGATGGTTTTCAAAAGGAAAAGGATTTTATCAAAAATGTTCTTGATCAAATTGGTTCTCTCTCCAGCTCTGGTATCCGAGTTGGTGTTATTACTTACAGGCATGTAGAAAATGTTTATCTATTATTATTATAATGATTATGTAATATTATAATGAGTGAATTATAATGAATTATAATGATTATTTGAAAATAGTTTTAATTAAACTAACTTTTTGGCATAAAAATAAAATAATATATTTGGGAATTTTAGTTTTTAGCTCTTTTAAATGTTATTTTTAGGCCTTTTGTAATATTTTATTGAAAATTTTTTTAGTGATGATGCTACCATAAGAATTCCATTTGATTATTCCTTTAACAAAGAGGCAGTTAAAAAAGAAATTGATCGTATTCCATATGATAGCAAGTCAACAAGAATAGATTTAGGGTTGGAAAAGGCAAAAGAATTGTTTCTTGAAAAGAACGGTGGAAGAGGAAGCTCCAAGAAAGTAAGATAGATTTTGTCTCTTGTTTAAAGTTATTAACATTTTGTAAATAGTGTAAATTTTTTATTGAAAATTCAAAGTTCATTTAAAGTTAACATCAAACTGATTGCTTTAATGTTTTAAACATCATTAGGTCCTAATATTGCTTGCTGATGGTCAGCAAACATATGTTCCAGATGGTAAGGACCCAGCTGACTATGCAAAAGAACTAGCTGCATATGGAGTTGACATATTTGCGATTGGTATTGGAGATGAAATTAATGAAGTTGATTTGAAGGAATTGATCTCAAAGCCTCAACATATTTTCCTTTCGGCTGATATAAATAGCTTGATAAGTGACTTAAGCAAGGATATTTCAACTGCGCTTTCTTGTGAAGGTTCATTTTTATGGTCTTACTGTTAATGCTATTATTATCTTTAACTTTTTTAAATTTTTTAGTTTTTGTGCTATTATTTGTTTTATATTGAGAATGCAAAACCATAATTAAATATTCGTAGTAAATTTTTTTAAGTATTTGAGGTTTATGTTATTTCATATTTCCTTAGGTGGTCCTCGTGGTCCTGTCGGTCAAACTGGAGATGATGGTCCTCCTGGTAGCATAGGTCCTAAAGGTGAGACTGGGAAAAAAGGTTTGAAAGGTGATCAGGGAGATCCAGGACTTGGGCCCAAAGGTGATAAAGGAGAAAGAGGATTAGTTGGCAAACAAGGAGATGTAGGAGAAAAAGGATTTAGAGGTTTTTATGATATTTTTAACACTTTTTATAATTTTTATCTATAATGTTTTATCTAGTTTTAAATTGAATAAAAGAAAAGCTTAAGTTAGATAATATTTAATTTAAAAAAATATTTAAGTAATTCTTAAACATTTTTAAGGACTTGTTGGACCTAATGGTGCTCCAGGCCTGCGCGGACTGAAGGGATTTCCAGGACCAAAAGGTCCTCAAGGAGACCCTGGTTTTCCGGGATTAGATGGTAACAAAGGACAACAAGGTTAGCTTTCAGTGTTTTTTAAAATTATTAGCACAAACAAATATTTTCTATATCTCTTTTTTATATTTTACACTCCACTTTTTAGGTCCAATTGGGTTGAAAGGTTCTAAGGGTAATTCAGCAGATAAGGTTGGAGCACCAGGACCTGTAGGTGATAAAGGAGAGCCTGGCCTTGTTGGTGATGCAGGTGAACTACCCCCTGGTTCAGTGATTGGAGATCTTGATGGGCAAAGAGGTAAACAAATTAACAATAAGTTTTGCTGCTGAATTTTTAAGAAAGTTTTTCATTTTAAGAAAGTTTTTCATAAGAAGAAGTCTGTTTTAAATATTTAAACTGTTTTCTTTAGGTCCTGTTGGGCCAAAAGGTGAGGTAGGTGGCCCAGGAAGACCTGGTAAAGTTTTAATTGCACCAGGTCCAATTGGTTTATATGGTCCAAAAGGTGATAAAGGAGAATCTGGTTTGTTTGGAAATGCTGGAGAAGAAGGACAACCTGGAAGAAAGGGCACAAAAGGTGCTTTTTTAAAATTTTTTTTCCTTCATTTTTTCATAAAATTAAAAAAAGTTTTTTTAAACTTTTATTATGGTTTTATAAAATATATCTTATGTATATTATATTTTATTATATTTTATTATATTTTATTAGTCTTTGAATTTTAAATTTTAGTTTGTTTAATGGTTTAAAATTCAATTCATTTAATGATCTATAGGAGAACAAGGTGATGTTGGACGAACTGGACAGTTGGGAGAGGATGGACCCACTGGAAAAAAAGGAGAATCTGGAGAAAAAGGTGAAGAAGGTGATGAAGGTATTGGTCAGAAAGGTGAACCAGGCGAGTTAGGTAAATCTGGTGAGAAGGGTGAACAAGGACCACAAGGAGATGAGGGTTTTATTGGTTTCTTTGGAATGCCTGGGCAAAAAGGAGACAGGGGAGAAGAAGGACCTCCTGGTGGGTTTATGTTTGCTATATAACCAATTAATAAACAATAAAACTTGTTTTAGAACGTTTTACTGAGTATTTTTTCTACGATAGCGTTGGCTTTTTCTTTCCTAAATTGCTTTTTTTTTTATTTATAATCAATAATTTTATTTAAAATTTACAATTTTATATGATGCCAGCTTTTCTTATTTTGTAGTCTGAAACAAACTTCTGTATTTTTTTTGTTAATTGTTGTAACTAAACAGGAAAGCAACAAGCACAAGATGAAACAGTTCGCTCTAGAGCTCCAAAAGGTATCAGAGGGGAGAAGGGTTATCCTGGGGAGTTTGGAGAGCAAGGACAAACTGGAGAACCAGGAATAGCCACTGGAGCTCAAGGTCAAAGAGGTGAAAAAGGTCTTGACGGTCCAAAAGGTGAACCAGGTGATAGAGGAGAACAAGGAAATGAAGGGCTTAAAGGATTCCCAGGCAGACAAGGCAATTATCTTTATTTCTAAATTTCTGCTGATTATTTGAACTTGTATTTTTATAGTTTTACAAACATTCCACTTTTTTTATTATTATTATTTTTAAAATTTTTCTAATTTCTTCTAATTTTTTTTAAACTTTTTATAAATTTTAAAAAAATTAAATTTATAGGACCAAAGGGTAAAACTGGAGATAGTGGTGCACCAGGTGAACAAGGACCAGCTGGGCCAGAAGGTTTAATAGGTGAAAGAATTGGAGGATCAGAGAAGGGAGACATTGGAAATATTGGCCTAATTGGTCTTAAAGGAAGAAAAGGTGTAAAAGGACAGAGGGGTGAAGAAGGTATTTTTTGTAATTTAATTTCTCTAGAAAAGAAACTAATAGGTATTTTTATGCTAAATTTGGACTACTTTTTTTTTCTTTTTTTTTTTTTTTTTTTACAGGTATTAAAGGAAATATAGGACCTCAAGGAACAAAAGGAATTAGAGGTAGTCCAGGTTTTGCAGGCCTTCAAGGAGATCCTGGTCCACTTGGACCAGATGGAAAAAAAGGTCAAGCAGGAGATAAAGGTGTGGCAGGTGAAACTGGTTTTCCTGGACCTCCTGGACCAAGTGGTATTGCTGAAGGATTCTACATAGTTCGTCATTCATTAAGCAGTTCCATTCCAAAGTGCCCTCGAAATTATAAAATGTTATGGAGTGGTTATTCCCTTATGTACACAGTAGGCAATGGTCAAGCACATGGTCAAGATCTTGGTTCAGCTGGTTCATGTTTAAAATCATTTAGGTAAATGATCAAGTTTATAATTATTTTTTCTTTGAAGGTTGTATGAGGCATGATTTTTTAAAGATTACCAGATAAAGATATCGAGTTAATTTGAAGTAGCAATTGTTTCTGTATTAGTTCTATAAGTGTTATATTTTACGCAATATAATTTGAATGTAGAGTGCCCTCACAAATGTATCCTGAACCCGAACTATGAAATTTTTAAAAATTTCAAAGTTCGTTGTCGATCCGAAGTTTTTTTTTTTTTTTCCTTGGTTTTATTTCGGCTTTGCTTTTGCTAATATTTAACTTCAATATTTCAGCACCTTGCCTTTCTTGTTCTGTGGTATAAGCGGCAGATGTAAATACGCATCAAGAAACGACTTTGTTTATTGGCTCTCAGGAACTGAAAGTGCGCCTGACTCTCCTGTAAGTAACTCAGCTATAGAGCCCTACATCAGTCGGTGTGCAGTGTGTGAGGCACCTTCTACGCATATTGCTGTTCACAGTCAAGACGTATACAGACCTGATTGCCCTATGCAATGGGAACCGTTATGGGACGGCTACAGCTTTTTAATGGTAACTGTCAAAAGAGAACTAACATATTTATATAATTTCTTACTACGATTTTTCTAATGTGTTTATCATTGGTTTTTGTAGCGCTTCTAAAATTCTTTTAGGTGGGTGCTGCAGGTAACACGGGAGCTGGTCAATCACTTTCTTCTTCTGGATCGTGTTTAGAGTTATTCCGTCCCAAACCTCTAATTGAGTGTCAAGGATCAGGCGGAACATGTAATTTCTTCGCAGACAAGTATAGTTTCTGGTTGAAAACTATCGATCCTAAAAACCAGTTCCAGACGGAACCGATGGTTATTTTATCTGAATCTAAAGGCGACGCATTGAATTCACGAGTGTCAACTTGCCAAGTATGCATTCGTACTACAGGAGATAGTAGTAAAAATATTGTTGAACCGCAAAATGGACGATTTGCCAGAAACGTCGACAGTAAAAAAAAAAAAAAGTAATTAGGTATTTGAACCAGAGTTCATAAATTTCAAAATATTTTTTTTTAGATATTTCGCTTTTATATCGGCATACAAAAAATGATGCTAAGTTCATCTTTTCACTGTTGCTTGTAATAATTTATTTTTTTAAAAGTCGGTTTTTTAATAAAAGTGGAAACCCAAACGGCGCTTTTTCATTTTATAACAGTTTTTTTTATATATATATAACATTCTTATTTCAAAATTAAATCATACGTTTATGCTTATTTGTTTATTGTTTTTTTTGTTTTTTTTAAATCATACACTTTATATTTGCTTTTTTTTTTAATCGCATAATTAAGAATTTTAAAATCAGCTACTCGAAAACTAGAATGAAAGCAGTATATTACAAGTGCTTTGGTCTCTTTTCATACATTTATGACGTATGCATAGTTAGTTATAATACCGTGATTGCATACGTTGAATCGTAAATTTCCGAACGTTCAGCGCTTTTCTTCATACCCAGTAAACACGCTTTAGTTAGTCCAACTGACGGGCCAGTATTGGCTATAGTTGGCTAACTGTTGGCATTTCTTGCCAACCATTAACCGACTGTGTACCGCGTGTTTTTGAATCGTTAAAGTTTCCCGTAAGTTTTATGAACGTATTTTAATAATTAGTCGCATGCTCTAAGTAAACATATTCACTTAGACCATATTCACTTAGATAAGTTAACATATTCACTTAGACCATGCGACTAATTATTAAAATTACTCAAATAGATTCATTCAATAATTAAAACTATTGAATAGAGTTAGTTTAGTTTGAAGCTTTTTATTATTATTTTTCTTTCAAACGCTTCTTTTACCCTTCAACTAAAGTTTTAAATTCAAACTCTCCTACACCTCTTAATAAAACCGTTACGCTGGTAAGTACAAATATTTTACATTTATCCATTAGTTATAACGTAAAAATGTAAAATATTTGTACTTACATATAATTTTTGACATTGGTTGAGTTTTTAATTTATTTTTATGATGACACCATTTTTGTATTTGTATTAGACATTTTAGCTCTATTTTAACTATTATTAAAAGTTAAAATACAGCTAAAATGTATATGTGTGTGTATAGTAGTATGTTTATGTGTGTATTTCTGTATGTATATGTGTGTATGTATGTATGTATGTATGTATGTATCTATGTATGTATCTATGTATGTATCTATATATATATATATATATATATACACACACACACACACACACACACACACACACACACACACACATACAGCGTGTCTGCCAGATCAGGGGAAATCAGGGAAAAGTCAGGGAAATCAGATATCTGGAAAAAATCTAGGATTATCAAGGAAATTAGGTTGAATTTTAGAAAAATCAGGGAGAAATTAGGGAAAATGGCTCTTCATCAAACTTACATAACTTAAATAAGTTGTATATAGTACATGTAGTATAAAAGTTTATTAGGCAGATAGTTTTATGAACTTCTCTTGCATCAAGCGAATCTTGAATCTTCACTTGCAAAAATATAAACAATAATACAACCCATATTAAATGTATCAATACTTGATACATTTAGTGTGGGTTGTATTATTGTTTACATTTTTGCAGTTGAAGAGCATTTTTCTAAATGAATCTAGGTCAATTTTTGTGAAGTTGAATTTGGGTAACTTTAAATAAAATCAAGGAAAACAGGTAGAAGATCAGGAAAATATCAGGGAAAAGTCAGAGAAATCCACCTTAAAATATTGGCAGACATCCTTCACATAACATGCATGCATAAAAGTTGTTATATTCTAATATAAATGTTGTATATAATAATTTATATGTATGTATTTTGTATATATTGCATATAATATATGCCATATATACAATATTGACATAATATATTCAGTATATGAATAAATGGTATATGCAATTGCATATACAATATGACATATACATTTCATATTAAGCATATATGACATTTATATTATATTATGTGTGTGTGTGTGTGTGTGTATATATATATATATATATATATATATATATATATATATATATATATATATATTCATATAATGCATATAATTATAGCATTTTATTAAAAGGGACTTCGACTTCTGAAAACTATGAGAAAACTGTTCAAAATTTTGGGGATCAGGAAAGTAAGGTTTTGGATAAACTATTTGTTTTTTTGTTTTTTTTTTTGTTTTACTACTTGTTATACATTGTATATGTGTTACGCATACATACATTGATTAAGATGCTGACATTGACAAAAGAAAACTATTTATATTTTTTGTAAAAAAAAAATTGTGTTTTAATTTAAGTCATAAATGGATGAAGGCTTTAAAAAAATACATATTTCATGTTACAAAATTACACATTTCTATTTTTTTATGCAGATAAAGGTTTTAAATAACGCTCTTTTCCGTGACCTTAATAACACAGCACAAAAATGTGCTAGAATACCATTTTTACAGCAATCAATTCACCTACAGGGATAAATAACATGAATGTTTAAAACTTTAACTCCAAATATTTGAGTTCCATAACACCTTCATCCGTGTATGTCTTCAATTTAATAACTAGATTGTGTTTTTGAAACCAGTTTTCCAATAAGATTCAAATGCAATGAAATATTATTTAATTATTTATGTATGTTTATAGAGAAGTTTTGGAGTTAAGATTAACAGAACTGGAGCAAAAAAATAATTTTTTAGAAGTTCAAAGTTTTTTGGATAATGAAGACATTGTTGTTCCCCCTGGTCTTCCAATGGAAAGTAAGGAAGATTTGGAGAGGCTTAACCTTATGCTAAAGATGAAATCTGAGATGGCTCTCTATGTAATTTGAAATTATTTTTTATATTATGTTTCTAGCAGTCTACAGGTTGTGTTTAAACTAGTAACTATTATTTTATAAGATCAAAGATAAGTTTTTTTATAAGTTTTATAATTGTAATTTATCCAAGGTAATTTAATAATACCTTAGTTATATTATATCGCATTACATTTTCATTTACCTTTGAAAAAATAATTTAAATAAAAAAAGTTGTAATATGTAGCATTATTTGTTTTTAGGTCGAATATCTGTGTTCTATTGGCAGTAAAGTTGAGCGTCCAAAATACATACGATGTGTGTTGGGAGCCATATTTTCCAAAAATTTTAGCGTTTTATGTAATCTAAACGGATCTTCAAGTAAGATGATAGCTACTGGAGTGGGAAAGATTAAGTTGCGATGTTATCATTTTGTGTTAAAGTGCTTACTATGTAAGTATTATTAGTTATGTTAATTTTTAGTCTTATAAAGTCAACCATATTTTTATATTTACAAAAATATGTTTACAACACTAAGAAAGAATACAATATGTTAGTACTTATGACAATTACCAGTGTTGTCATTAGTTGTGAATTTCTAAAATATTATGTTCTCCCTTGGTGACTTGAACTTATTAATGCCATATTTTATTGTTAACTAGAGACATTAATTGCCAATGTAAACCATGATTTATTAGTATTTAACTATATGATTCTTAAAGAGCATATAGAAGTTTGTCTTGAACCGATAAGCTAATTGCTCTCGGTTATCATATGCACATATTTTTAAAACTGCTAACCAGTTAATGTAATCTTTAATTTGCAAAGTATACGTATAAGAGCTTAAAAATAACTTAAAGATAATTTATATTTAAACAAAAAATAAATTGAGTTTTTAAATTTATTTTCATTTTGTTCTTTTAGCAACAGTAAGAATTCAGTATCTTAATTCCAAGGATAAAGATATTTACCCGATCGTTTTAAGATGGTTTCAGGGCGCAATTGATCAAGGAGATGGGCGAATAAATAGACAGATGAAAAGCAAGTTTTTAAAAAATCAGTTGCAGTTAATCAATGAAAAGAATATTTAGTTATTATTTTCTTTTGCAAATTTATAAAAGCTTATTTATCTTGATTTTATTTATAATTCTAATTTTTCTTAATTATTATTAATAATTATCTAATACATTGCCACGTTTTTAAATACTAGTGTTTTAAAATATTGTTTTTAATTAAAGCTGCCAATATTAGTTTCAAACCTTTAATAATATTAACTACAATAATAGAATATTTTTAGTTTTTTATTTGTAAATATTTTTCTTTAATGGTCTGGAAATAAAAGTGTAATGATAAAAAATTTGTTCTTTTTTTTGTATTCAACTAAGTTATCTATAAATAATACAATATTTTGTGTGGACAGTAATACTGTTTGGTAAAATCTGATATACAAACAATCACTATTAGATAGAAAATTAAATATTAAAAAGCAAAGTTATATTTTGTTATTAAGCAATATTCAAAACATGATTTATAACTTTTGCACTTTCAATTTAAGCGCAAAAGTGAATTTAAAAAACCGCGAAAAAAAATCATATAGTTGGGCCGGTAATGGTACCAACTGTTAGCCAACTGTTTTATTACTGTTGGGCCGTTAATGGCAAACAATTGTTTAAAAACAGTTGGCTAAGTGTTGGTAAAAGCGTTACGTTTTTTTCACGGTACCAACTAAATAGCCGATTGTTGGCCCAACTGTAGCTAATAGTTGGTTATTAGGATCGGGCCAACTACTTACCAACTGTTCGATGTTTACTGGGTAGCTTCTATAAAACAGGAAAATTATCGAAATTTTTACACCCTATTTTTCTTACATTCTCAATAATCTTTTTAAAAAAATGTAAAATACCGAGAAAATTCTAGCAGACCGGTGTAAAGAATGTCATGTTTTCATTGAAAGTTTTCTCTCTGTAAGCATAGTCACAAGACTTTTTGCGACCATGATGTCAGTGAAGACTCGGTATTGAAACATTTTTCTTGCTGAGTTAACATTTTTTCTGTACCAAAATGTTTAAGATTTCGTTATTTGAGAACTTAGATTTTTTCCATTTTTACTAATTGACTCCATTAAAAGAAATTTAATACAATTTGGGTCGTGAGCGGGATGCGATACCATGATGTCTGGATAATACTTGCATTTATCATTCCACATGTAAAATCCATTGGCATGTGTCGCAATAATACCTAAAAAAAAAAAAGTCTCTTTCTATGCAATCGTTACATCAAATCACAAAAATATTGAGATTTTTTTGGATATGAAGAAAAATCCTTTTTTTTTTCTTTACCTGCTTTGAATGCTGCCTCACCAATATACGCATCATCAATTCTTAATGTTTTTTTGATATCAAGCATCGGTAAGATTTTATGGACACTCATATTTGTAAAGATAAATCCTCCTCCAGAGCAGTAAGGATCGTATTGATCATTCTCGTGCTCTTCTTTTGTCAGCTGATACCTCCCGTCTCGCTCAACCGTTTGACTGATCATTGCTTGTCCAAAATATCCATATTCTAATTTATTTGCGTTTACGAAATCAATCACGTGATCTATGTTAATGAAAGTGTCATCGTCACCTTTTAAAAATGCTTTAAATTTAATATTGTGTTTTGCCCATGAAATTCCAATGATGACTTTTTTAGCAAGCAAATAGAAATTCTCCGGTATGTCAAGAGAAATAATATCTTTCGACACTTTGGCTTCTTCTGCTATTTTAATCATTGATCGTGCATTTTTTACCTTCCCTGTCACAAAAACGACTTTGTATTTGTCTGAAGAATTCCATACACGAGGATTACCCCATGACTCTCTTATTCTTTTCCTCCGACTTCTGTGATTTACGTGGGATGAAATCAAAATAACTACGGTATATAATATGCTATTGTCTTTTTCAACTGCATCAAATGTGATATGAGAAAGAGATTTCTTTACATTGATAGAATTCTCCGTTGAGCGTTTGTTACTTGGCTGTTCTTGCGTCAACGTGGACAAAGCAGAGGGGCGATGTGGGAGAAATATGTTTAGGATTTCGCTGTTTTTTGGTCGAAATAAGTTAGATACTTTAAAAAAAACGTGCTTTTCTTTCATATGTTCGTTGCTGAGAAAGAGAAACGTCAGAAGTGTGAAAAATATAACTATACATAAGATCTTCTTTATTTGACTGATCTTGAAATTGAAAACCAGTTTGACTCTTGAATTCAATATTCTCCTCATTTTTTATATTTCTACAATAATGAAAATAAAAAAAGAGAAGTAAAGTTTACTGTTAAAGTGAAATATTAAAATCTAAAATGGATACCATAATAAAATGGCGCAATTTTACGTTGTAAAAGTTGTCTCATTTTATGTTGAAATATAAAATTGGTTAAATACAAGAAATGTAATTTATCAAAACTTCTTTTTGAAAATTTTACCTACCGTTTATCTATAATTCGTTTGAGATATTTATCTTTCATAAAACCTTTACTTAGATAGTTTAACTTCCTAAAATAAAACTTTTGGACATTGTTCGTAACCACCGACGTTTTTTGTAATGAGCAAGTAGGCAACTTTGTTCCATTTTTGTAGAGCAAATATATTTTTGTGAATGTGGCGACCTATGGATTGACAGTTAGCGCAACCGTTTATCATGTTCTTTTTTAAGTGTGATAAACCATGTTCGTTTAACAGATGATAAGGTATGTTCAGATTTGTTTAAAAATAAATTATCCTAATACAATTGTAATTACCTGTACTAACCTTATTGAAAAAGTGATTCCCGTACTTCATGGAAACGCTCTTTGGAGAAGATTCTTAAGTTCTTTAGCAATTTTCAACATTGACTTGAGTTAATTAAATGCAATGGTTTGTACTTTGGCTGTTTACAAAAAATCCATTGCGCAACTTAAATATTGCGTGTACGAAATCTCTTACATAACTGAATTCCATTACTTTTAGATATTATCGTTCTAAATAGCATAATTAAGTTTCGTGAAGCGTTACGTCATGTCAAAAGGTGAAGAACGTGAAAGTTCAGTTTATATTTGCACGACATTTTTCGTCCAATTATTTCCAAGTCGCTATGTCCAATTAACTTCTACTACGCTATATTAGCAGCAACATAACAATTATATAAGCGATTATGTAACAGCTCACTAACGCTCAATAACATTTGTTAAGACGCTTGAGCCATTGATCTGTAACAATTATTAATGATTTAGCTTTTTTTACAAGCTTTAAAATAGCTTCATTTCGATTTTCAAATTACATTTAACAGTTGTGTTAAAATTTTTCAAAAATAAAAGAAGAGTAAATCTCGATTTAAGGCCTTTTACCATCCTATTTATGATATCATTTGTTTAACAAATAGCAATGCGGCAATTCTGCTCTATTTTGCGTTTTAAATTTTAGTTAACTTTTGTGTAGTCATAACACTTCACCAATAGCTTTTGTTTTAAAGAAAGCAAAGTTATCAAAATATTTATTTCCATGACATCTCGTGGCCATGCAACGATAATTGATACATTAATTGTATATTTCTCACTAATAAAAATGTTTACGTTCGTTTACAATAAATTCGTTTCTCATAAAAATTTTTTTAAGGTAAACTATAGTATTCTTTATATTACAATTAGTTTTTATGTCTATTGTTATGTATTTTCTATGTTAGAGACGATTTTTATAAGGTCAATGTTGAAAAATTTACAAAATGAATTCAACAGAGTTTAAATTTGAAAAAATCTACAAAATGAGTTAGCCTACAGAAAGAATCTACGGAACTAATTTACAGAATGACTCGGTTAATAATAATCATTTACTCAGTTAATAACATTAATTGCTAATGTAAATATTCAATATCTAGAAGAAAAAAAAAGATATCATGTTTATTATCATTTTGTAAACAGTAATAGCTTTTGTTTTTTTGTTGTTGTTGTTGTTTTTTATTATCATTATTTACGTTGGATTTTAAGAATTTATTTCAAAAAATTGAAATTTCTGTTTCATTTTCTAGATATTTGATTTGCACCACCTTTTTTATGAAAACATCTAACAACTCCGCAATTTACAATTGTTTTATAACGCGGACACGTTTTTAATCTTTCAACAATCATCCAGTGGTTTTGTATTCAGAAACTTATTGCTTTCGATAAGTTTATAAATATCAGTTTTTCAACTCTGAGAGGTGTGCAAAGTTTCGAATGAACCAATCCAAAAGGTTTTAGCTGAACTGGTTAAAAAACTCATCAATAGCCAGTAGCAGATAGTAGCTATTTTGTTTAGTAACTGTTTTGAAATTGTAATTGGATGTAAAAGATTACAATGAGACACTCACCAATGAGCCTTCCACCAAAAGCGGCGGAACAGAATTGATAGCATTGTCAGAAAACATGCATAAAATTTATAAAATTAACTAATGCTGAGTTGAAGCCAACTCTGTTGCAACTTTAAATAAAAACATTACTAGAAGTATCTAATGTATCAACTACAAATATTTTAGATTTTGATGTTGTCGCAAATGACTGGCTCATCGTTGAAAGCGATGATGCCATCGAGACTAATACACACTATTTTGGTACTCTGAAGATGCTTTTGCATTCAGCATTTTTTTAAAACTATTATTTATTTGTAATAATGCAGCATTTAATTAAAATCGCAAATTTTTAAAATTAAGTTTAAGATTTATTTAGTGAGTTATAATCAAGTAAATTAGGTTTAAAACGTGAATAGAGCATTCGAATATTAAAATGTGAATAGAGCATTCGAATATTAAAACGCGAATAGAGCATTTGAATATTAAAAGAAATATTCGATCTATGATATATCTTAATAAATAACAATTCTTGACAGTGGTGAAAAAAATGTTAAATGATAAAAATTACGAGATTGATTGGTAAGAAATTTAGATTAAGAATAAATATTTTTTTAAAATCCTGAAACGTAAAAAAGATTTGCAATCAAGAAAATTTGTTTCATTTTTTTTGGACATTGGCTTAAAAAAACTTAAAAAACTTTACTGACCTTTTAATAAATTCCAAACTTTGTAATTTTACAAGATAATTTCTATTTCAGTTTTCTTTTTACAAAAAAAAAAGATCTCAAGAAAGTTTATATTACGTCATATTTTAAACATATGGAAGGGAGTCTGGTATTTAATGACAATATAACTTATTTTTATTTTTTAGTTCTTCTGTTGCATATTGAGCGGTTTTTTTTTTCTTTCTGTTTCCGTTACTTTATTTACTTTTTCTTTGGCCTTAAACCGAGAAAATCTTTAGAACATTATTTAGATTTATTATTGATTTTTTGTTTGTGAAAAAAGTTTTCCTGCTGTAAAGAAAAGTCTTTCACTTATGTCAGTAGTATAAACTTTTCTTACCAAATTTGAGAATTTTGAATAAACATTCCACCACGCTAAAATACGTAATCAAAAATTGCCTGTTCATTTTGTTTTAAGTTCAATTTTAGATTTTCCTTCTACCATCATAGAATTCACTTGAGGCAATTTTATCGCGATTAGTGTTTATGAAGGAAGTAGTTTATATTAGTGTACAACGATTTTGAGTGAAGGCCATATTTTTTCTCGGGTTCTTTTTTTAAATTTAAGTGAACTTACGGTAATAGATTTTTTTAAGCTTACTTTATAGTCATAGATGATTTATACATTTTTAATGCAATACTACATTAGCGACATTCTGCTGTTATAAGCTTCCAGTCAATATCCGAACAGTGAAGCAGTTCTTTTAAGATCTTTGATTAAAATTGTTGAACTAAATTAGTTCTCATATGCATAAATAAAATGATAAATAAAGTGATAAGGAATTAGATCAAGGGATATGGTAAATTAACAGAGTAAATTTCTAGTTTTAACTAAACTTGGTGAATAATTATATGAGATGTTAATGCGTATTGAAAGCTTCGTCTTAACGCATAGGCGAGGTAAGCTGCGGCTTAGAGCCCAGATTTTAGGGCCCCTACAATTGAACTTTTTATGTAATATGAGAAGATCAATGATAATTTCGGATTTCTAGTAAACATTAAAAAAAAAAGGTTAATGTTGAAATAAAAGATCGTTGTCCAAAGCACAAATCAATAAAAAAGAGTTAAATGAAAATAAATTTTTTATTGAACGCCAGTAAAACTTTACATTTTATAAGACGATCATTCATTTGTTGAATTTTATTCGACATTAAAAAGAGACCACTTTGAATCAATCTTTTCAAGTAATGAAATTTCTTTGAAGTTTTGTTTTTTTCAAAGTCTCAAATTGCACTGGGGAGGCATTATTTTCAAATTAAATGTCGATTGAACTAATGTTCTTCTCAACATTGATTTTGATGATATTGTTAAAGACTTTTCAAGAAAAAAAAAGTAAGAAAACGTCTCATGTGACTTTATCGATATTTAAATAAGGGTTAACTATTTAACTGCTTTATTCCATTTTTAAAATACAAAAAAATAGAGCACAATTTGAGTCTAACCAAGAGTCCCCCGATGGCCTTAAAATTGCTCGACGTATAGATTGGTAAAGATATTTCGATGGCTCCGCGCAAAATCTGACTATCAGCAATCTCCGCGGAAAACAAATTTGGCATATCTGCAATCTCCGCCAAAAACAAAATTGGCATATCTGCAATCTCCGCGTAAAACAAAATTGGACTATCTGCATTTTTGCCAGATACATTTTTTAGAGACCGCCGATCCGTTACTGTTTATCGGTTTGCGGATTGTGCACCGAATTATCTTTGCTAAACGGTTCAAATTACTTACGGATTGGTTTGATCCGAAAAAAATGTATCGGAAAAAAATTCGTTAAAATTTTTTCGGATTATTTTTTCGGATTGCAATCCGATTCGATACTTTCGGATCGGATTGCAATTCGAAAAATATTATTCGAATTGCAATCCGATCCGAAAGTATCGAATCGATATTATTTTTACGGATTTATACGGATTCAGAATAAAAAATGCTTTTGAAATAAGATTCATTTTTATTTGTTAATAATATTCAAATATACAATGAAACGAAATGATTTCCTTGTTAAGAAATAAAAAAAGGCAAAATCACACTGAAAGTTAATCATTTTCCAAATTCATTTCCTGGCCACACAATGTCTTGAATTTTACTGAGTTGCTTAACCTGCACCAAACACTTTTTTCCTCAGTTGTTCAGTGAAATCAAAGTATTCATCATCCAACATTGAAGGGCTTTGGCTAGCCAAAATTTCTTTTTTTGACAGTTCTTCCATCGCTTTCTTTAATGCAGTTTTGACTACTTCAAATTTTCTCCCCTCACCCACAAAGCACATGCCCTTCCTGTTAGGATTTAAAAAAAAGAGCTATAGAAAATTCAATATTCATTAGTTCCCCTTTGAATCTTTTGTTAAGATCTTCATTGAATTAGTGAGCAAGCTCTAATGACACCTCGATTTTTGGCTTGACACAGGCCTTACATTTTCCTTGTTTTCCTTCACCTTGTTGAAGAATTCTCAAATATTAGATAGCTTAGGCACCTGAAAAGTAGAAAAAAAATGAAATAACATAAAAATGGAATAAATCAGATTATTTGAGTTTTTCCTTTATATTTGTCTTAACAAAAAGTGATAATTTTGAGGCATGCAAAAAGCTTTCAATAAAAGAAATAATTATTTAAAGGTTGTTTGCCTTAATTGTTGAAATGAACGTAACAATTTTTCAAACTAGTTTTTATCTCTATTTCTATTTTTATTTCTGTTAATATTTAAGTAGAAGAAATATAACAATTTAAATTTTATCGGGCCAATCCACTAATTGAAGCAATCCGCAAAGCGAAATAATTCGCAAAGGAATTCGATCCACAAAAAAAAACAAAAAAACCGCAAAAATTCAGTTTGAAATATTCTTAACTTTTAAATAAAAATAATATAATAATGGCTTTCCGTAATAAATGTAAGTGAAGAATAGTAGACTTGATCTGTTGAACGAATTGTTGTAGGTTAAGATTTCCAAATAGGACTGATTGAAAATAAAAAAGAAATCCACTATTTATAGGACGCGCACATAATAAAAATGAAATTTGTTTGGACCACACCATTTAATGGTGACGCGAACGGATTGTGATTCGTATAATTCGCTAAGCGAATTAAAGTTAAATTGGTTCGTAAAAATTTTTCGGATTATTAATCCGAACAACAAAGTGAATCCGCAAAAAAAAAATTTGTTAGTGGTTCGTAAATTAGTTTTCGGATTATTGATCCGAAAAATTTTTACGAACTGACTGTTTTAATCCGCAAAATAAGTCGAATTGGCTATTTGCGGATTTTACGAATCGAATCGGCGGTGCCTAACATTTTTGGACTATCTGCGTTTTTCGGGTGCATAAATTTTTGGTGGTGTTTCTTTAAATATTTGAAGTTTTTTATAAAATTCTACAATTTTTTAAATAATAGCGATTATTTAAACATTTATTAATAGCGATTATTTAAACACAAAACCTTGATCATAACTTGATTAAGTTTGTGAGTAATCAAGTGGTTTTAGTTAAGATAAATATGTTAAAAATAACCTATGTTATTGTTAATAATAATATAGCATATGTAACAAAAAATTGTTATGTTACATACTAATTGCTAAATTCATCATACATACTTTGTCAATTTTATTTAGCCTTGTTGTTGTGACTAATAAGTTTAGATCAAATTAAATTATTGTTATGTTATGTTGCAATGTTGCTAAGTGGTCTTTATACACAAGATCTGCATATAAATATATACAGGATGTCTGCGAAATCAGGGAAATGCCAGGGAATTCGGATATCTTCAAAAAAATCAGGGGATTATCAGAGAAATTAGGTTAAATTTTAGAAAAATCAGGAAAGATGAGTCTTTATCAAACTTATATAACTTAAATAAGTTGTATATAGTTCACGTAATCTAAAAGTTTATTTGGCAGATAGTTTTATGAACTTCTCTTGATATATTTAATGTGGGTTGTATTATTGTTTATATTTTTGCAGTTGAAGAGCATTTTTCTAAACGAGAAATAGGTAAATATCAGGGAAAAGCTAGGGAAATCCAACTTATAATATTGGCAGACACCCTGTGTGTGTGTGTGTGTGTGTGTGTATATATATATATATATATATATATATATATATATATATATATATATATATATATAAACTATGTTAGTGTATTCTGTAAATAGAGTGCTCAATGGTCTTAAAGAGCAGAGCAGTAATAAATTAGTAAAAACACTTATCTAATTTTTTCTTCCACAACTTGTTTCACCATCAATAAGTAATCAGGAAGGTTAACAAATTAATCATTAGTTAACATGTTATATATTAACCTTATATATTTATAAACTTATCTTTCACCATCACTAGGTTCATCAGACTTCCTGATGAACCTACTGATGGTAAAACAAGCTGTCAAAGAAAAAATTAGATAAGTATTTTTGCTAATTTATATATATATATATATATATATATATATATATATATATATATATATATATATATATACACACACATATCACAATAATTTTGTGTATATATAAATATATGTATGTATATATATATACTATACGTGTATATATAAATATATGCATGTATATATATAAATATATGTATATATATATATATATACATACATATATTTATATATAAACATATATATACACACACACATTTATAAATATATATATATATATATATATATATATATATATATATATATATATATATATATATATATATATATATATATATATATATATATTGTAACCTAGATCGTAACTAACAAAATTATTGTTATTAACCTATTTTTGTTCATTAAGCAATCAAACTATGTGGAGTTTTCTTTGTTGTCTACTTAAAACCATTCTTTTTTGGAGATGCTACTTAACTGAACACAAACTAGTTAAAAACTCATGCATGAGTATTAAACATTATGGTTTCCAACTTTTCTTAAACTTGGTTTATCAATAATTAGGATCAAAATCAAACTGAACCTAAGGTTCAGTTGGATTTGAGCTCTAAACCATTAAACATTGGTTTAATCAGATGTCACCTCAACTGCAGTGATGATCAAACAATTTTGGTCCAATTATATTTGATAATTTTTTTATATCCAGGACTTTGGGATGTAATGATATATAAAAAAGGGTTGTAATTTTTTTACTATGATAGTAATAACTATGATACAATCAAAAATAGCTGTATTTTTTCTATAAAAGAATAATTACAAAATAACAAAAAACTGCTGTTTTAAATAAACATATCCTTAACTTGCACATTGATCTGAATATCAGGCTTTTATTACTTTTACAGTATACCCAATATAATAAATTATCACATTTGTAATAGACAATATTAATTACTTGAATTTAAATTATAGTCACATTTAGGTAACTTTTAACTTTAGAAATTATAATTTAACATACAAACACAACTTATCTAAAAACATCTATAATTTTGTAGTCCTAACATATTTTTAAGATCTAACATATTTTATTTGACGATAGCAATTATACACTTGAATTAATTAATTTTGTAAGCTAAACAAACCAACTTGTTATTTTCACATTTAACCAAAACATGACTGACTGCTATATGCTATATAGTATACCTATATAACATAGATAACACAGTAACACTACTTTCTTTTTTTTCTGTTGAAAATAGACAAACTTGAAAAACACCAAACAATGTTTCGAATAAGCCTCGTAAAACTGTAAAACGTTTTCTTAATCCAGCAGCATTTTAATTTCAAATTAAATTTGAATACATAAAATTGGTTTTGCGATCAGCTACACTTTGATCAATTCATGATGTGTATACGCTTACTAAGTTCAGACTTGAGATTAAAGTAGATGCAGACTGTTCTTATTTTAGCTGCTAAAATGATGTTCTAAAAATATTGTAAATTTTTCATTTGCATTAACATACCATATGTCATATAACTATTTAAAATAATTACTTCTAAACAAAATCAAATGTGGCAAGTGAAACTTTGTGTTAAAACTTAAACAGGTTTATATCTCAGGAATAGATGGAAAATAATGCAATTACTGTCTTCTTATTAACAACTTATTTCATGAGATCTGCCATTTGTAGTGAAATCACATTTTGACAAGGCGCATAATTTCATGCAATAAAAACTTTGAACGCCCGGAGAATGCAGATAGTTCAAAAATAAAGCTGGCGGAAAATGCAGATAGTCCAATTTTGTTTTACGCGGAGATTGCAGATATGCCAATTAGGGATTGCAATCCCGCACACTTTTCAATCTCGCGGGATCCGCGCGGAATTTTTTAATTTTTGTGCGGATCCCGCGGGATCCCGCGCGGGATTAGTAGGTTTCTTATGCACATTATAAAAGGCAAAATGACAATTGTATTTTTCTTTCAAGTATTTCAGAAAAAATATACTCAACTTATGAAATTGATAAAATAAGGTAAATAAAGCCAAAAAACACAATTCATTTGTAAATCAATATAATTCTTAACATTTAATGAACAAAAAGACAAGCCAAAGTACATAGGACATCTTTTAGCTTTACGTAGAACGTCTATTAGCTTTATTTTTTTTTTTAAATATCAAAATGAGAAAATCATTGAAAGAAATGCGCTCTTAAGAAACAGACCCTACTTAAGGTATCATCACTTAATCTATTCCTCAAAGGACTGCATATGTAACCAGCTGCTGAAAAAGCTCGCTCGGCCTCTACGCTTGTTGGTGGTATGGTCATCAAGTAACTATGCGCTATATCTTGAAGCTTGCCTCTTACTCCATTACTTTTATAGACAGACATTTCCAGCTTCAATAATTTATCAAAGTCTAAAGAATCTAAATTTGGTCTCTCCTTTACATTTTCTGTCCAGCTTTTCTTGTCTTTCTGTGTTTGATTTTCCAATTCTTTTTTCAGCGATAGAATTGTAGGAGTAAGTATTTGGGAACTCTAAATAAAATCTACAGCTTCTTTTTCTTTGAGTTCATTTTCTTCGTCGGATTTTGTAAGTAAACTAGTAGTCCATTTAATTTCTTATTACGACGTTGTGTAAACCTCACACGAAGTGCCGCGGCTAAATCTATGCTCAAAAGTGATGATTGCTTTTGCAATTTATCTAGCATAAATTGAAAAGTTGTTTCCGCCGTGACAAGGTTCGATTCTCTCCTGCATAAAAGTTCGAGACCAAGTTTTAGTGGTGCTAGGCAAATAATTAAGTCATTGATTTGGGACCACTCTTCTTGGGTGAAACGAATTTCTGACCCAATATCAATTAAGGCTTTTTCAATACAATACCAAATACCAATCAGCAGATGGTCGGTCAAAATCATTGTCAAACCATATTCTTTATTTATAACTTCATCATCCTCAGTTTTAGCATATTCATCTTCTTCTTTACAATTTTCATATGTAGTAAACGATTCTTCGACTTCTCCGCTGTTTTTCTTGTATAAGATATCAATAACTGCAAGTTGTATTCCATGAGCATAACATAGTTGTTGATAGCAACTAACTTGACGCAATATTCTGCATTACACGATCCATGGATTCGAATCAATCCAAGATTAAAGTGTTTCGCCTCCATATGTAAATTTAAGTTTAAGTATCTCTGACTATTTTGTGATGTCCATTCGTCAAACGTTATTGAAAACTTTTGATTTTGCTTTTTTAGTGATGTGAATTTTTTCATTATATTGACTTTTACAGAATCTGAGAATTTAACTACCATCGATCTTATAGTATTAGGTGAAGTAGGAAGCCGGAAACCACTCTTTGAAAACAAGAACCGTAAATATGAAGATGTGCAAAAACTATTAAATGTAAAGCTGAACATAGCATGCACTTCGCATTTTCTTTATCACTTTTTTTAAAATATTCCATATAGTTTTAATTTGCGACATGCTTAGTACTTTTGTATTAAAATCTTAATGTAAATAATTTTTAAAGACTTTTTAAAAAGTAGTTTTTAAAAGTATATTTTTTATAATTATGCACGCACGTTTTCAATTTCACGTTTTCAGCATACTCATTAACAAAAATTTCAACATACTCATTAGCGAAAATTTCAACATAATCATTAATTAAACAAAAAAAAATTTGAACGAGTTCGACCAATGTTTTGCTAAATAATTATTTATTTTTGAATGATTTTTTTATATTTATAGCTAAGAAAAATATTTTAATAGCTGAAGATAAATTTTTAAATGGATTTGTTTCGCAAATACATTAAACACTTTTAATTTGATATTTTTTTTGTCTTTTTAGTTTAAAAGAATTGACCTTTTTTGTTTAAAAGCAATAGTTTCAAAATCCCGCCAATCCCGCGGATCCCGCAGTAGTTTTTGCGGGATCTCGCATGCCTTAAATTTATGCGGGATCCCGCGGGATTGCGGGATCCCGCAATGCGTGATTGCAATCCCTAATGCCAATTTTGTTTTTGGCGGAGATTGCAGATAGTCCGATTTTGCGCGGAGCTATCGATTTCATTTTCTAAAAAACTACAAGAACAATATAAGGTAATAAAACTAATTAAAATTAATTACACCGATTCATGGGCTCACACGTGATTCATTAGATTTCAGCGTGATGACTTTCACGATTACGAATGCACGCACCAGCGTGTATTCTTTTTTTTTTTTTTTTAATTTTTTTTTTTTTTTATAAAATAAAGTTCATAAAAAAAATATTTAAAAATGGCTTTTATAAATGTGTAATATAAATGAATAATGTAAAAAAAAATCATTAAATGATAAAACTTGAATTTTTTTTATTTGAAATGGCTAACAAAGGTATTGTTTGTCAGCTGCTATATCAAATGCACGAACAAACAAGATCTAAAATATTTTACTAACCTTTTTTCGGCGGCATGCTGCAATTGTACTACACATGGTACGAACTAAAAAATAAAATTGATCAAACCTCTACCTCTGTCTGGTTTTTCCGTTATTAACGAATCATAAGGAATTATGGTAAAAATTTCTTTTTCAGTTTTTTAAAATCAATCAAATTTTTTGAGGTTTATTAAAATAAAACGTTTGTCTTTAAAACAACAAATGTTTTTGGTTTATATTATGTTAATATTATTATAATATTTTATTTGGCCGGTTTATATACAAACAAACTGCTGTTTTTGAAAAATAAGTTTAACAAATTTAATTGAATAGCTTTTCTGGGCAACGTCGTTGAAGGGTTGTAACAAAATATTACAATGCAACGTCTTGAAGGGTTGTTGAAAAATTCGCTTTATTTCAAATGACTGATACTGAAGTATGCACTTTATTCGTTATTATTCGATATTTACAAAAAATGTAAACGCCGATGCTTAATCGACGTCTTGATTTTCGATTGACAGATGTCGTTAAAACTTTGCAATTAACATTTTTAATGTTAAAGAAAGTTGATAAAAACGCGTTGTTCAAACAATTGTCCATAAAGCTTTTTGACTTTTTACAGTAAGAGTAAGAATTAGCATGTAACAACATTAAATATTTTTCTTATAAAAATTGAACATTGGTCTTTAATGAATGGGCAATCTGTCGGATTTTTGACATATTTAAGAAGGAACGGTAAATGCTGGAAATGTTTAACGTAAATAAGCCGTATTATATAATCCAAATGCGTCTTTTTTTAAATTAAATTGGGTGCAGTAATCTCAGTACGATAAGAAAAGTAATTAACAACTTTGTTTCGGTTGACACTATGAATGTCATTTTCTAACAAAATCCTTAGTTAAAATATTTAAAAATAGAAAATTGATTTTATCTACTTAAAACACAAATAACTTTTGTTCGGAAGGGGGGGGGGGGAGGAAAGAGGGGTACTTTTAATCCTTGTTACAACTATAGCGGCGAAGTTGACTAAGTGTTCATATAAAATATGTGTAAAAAGTATACATATTAAGGAAGAAAAAATATACAAAAAAAAAAAAAAATCATTTTACACATAAAATATGCAATTTCTTTGATTGGCTCGTTTTTAGTAAAAAAATTAAGCTGTTTAAAAAGAAAAGTTAAGTTGTTTAAAAAGTTTTCATCCTCAATTTTTTATCGATTACGTCATCATAACCATAGTGAGTTGGCGACCAGCCAATACAGATGTTATGTGACCCAATGCGTTGAGGCCTTTTTTTGCAAACTAATGCCTGTTCCCAATTTTTCTAATTTTAAAAAAATTCTTCAAAAATGAAGTATTTTTTTAAATTAGAAAAACTGGGAAATTAAGATAAAATTACTGGGTCTAATACTATAAGAAAACATAAAAAAAACAAAAAAAAAAACAGTTTCTTTAAACCAACGAGTATGTGAAACGCGTAAGACTAATAAAAGAATAAAAATGAACAAAATTTTTTGCTGCTAAAAGGTAAAATTAATATAGTTTATTTTCGTTAATTTTACTCGTGCGTTGATTATTACGCAGTTTTTATATTCTATTTAAATTGATTTTAAATGTGTATGGCTAACTTTTCGCCATACTTTTTGCCCTAAAATGTAATAATTCATACCTTTCCTTATTCTGGAGGGAGAAATTGTGGCATAGGTAAATTATATGCTTAGGTTCATGAAATTACTAAAAATAAAGCTCTGACCAACAATTCTTAATGTAGAGGGTAATAATAATAATAATAGTAATAATAATAATAATGATAATAATATATAATAATAGTAATAATAATAGTAATAATAATAATAATAATAATAATAATAATAATAATAATAATAATAATAATAATAATAATAATAATAATAATAATAATAATAATAATAATAATAATGATGATGATGATAATGATAATAATAATAATAATAATAATAATAATAATAATAATAATAATAATAATAATAATAATAATAATAATGATGATGATGATAATGATAATAATAATAATAATAATAATAATAATAATAATAATAATAATAATAATAATAATAATAATAATAATAATAATAATAATAATAATAATAATAATAATAATAATAATAATAATAATAATAATAATAATAATGATGATGATGATAATGATAATAATAATAACAATAATAATAATAATAATAGTAAGCTAAATAGGTACAAATCAGTCTGCAAAATATTTTATCGTACTTTTTGTGAACTGTAAGTTGAGTTTATATTCCAAGTTGCTGTTTTTTTAGTAATCATATTTTGCCCCTCTTTGAGAGAAGTTTTGACATTTTTATTAACGTTGCGTTTAGAATACTGCTCTTTTTTTAAATGTGAAATATGAAGCAGGTTTTCCCAAAGTTATTTCAAATTAATTTCAAGTTCAAGTTTAAAGCTGTTTTGACTTTTTATGACATCTTTACTCAGCGACTCACTGTGGTCAGAAAGCACAAAAAACGCGCCAAAACTCCAAGAAACTGAGATTTTTTAGTATTTAATAAACTGATACAATTTTTTTCATTATAATTTGAAAAGCCAACAAAAACCTTTTTTTAAAAAGAATGACCAAAAAATTTTATTAAACAATGGCGCGAAAATGCGTAGCTTGAGCACTGGTATCAGCGCTTGCAAAATGACAAAAATTCGCAAAATATAAGCAATCAAATTATTCATAAAAAAGTAAAAAATTAAAAATAAAAATTGACCATGTAAAATTAAAGAGTATTTCACTATTAAAATTCCGATGAGCACCACAGAAATTAAAAACATCCAGTTTTTGATGGTACCAAACACATGGCACCGTCAGTTAGACTTGAGTATAACCTATTTGGCTGTTCCCATGATAACGCTCTGCGCAGGGTGTTAGTACAGTCCCACAGGATTTTATAAAATTTTACAGTTCTACAGTGTTAACACTGATCTAAATGAATAGAGGAATGAAACCAAGCTATTGAGGTTTAGGAACTAGTTACTTAAGCAGAATAAACAATAGTTTTACAGTTTTTAGCTAAATTCTTAATGTCTTTAATTTAATAAAAATAAACGAAAATGGGAAAGTGTTCAAAGCAGGTAATAAGTTTTATTGAAGAGAGGGTACAAACTATCTTGGCCATGGAAACTCATTTCACTGCCTTTAGAGTTCCATAAAGAATATATGAACCAAGCCGGGTGGCTCTTCGCAAAAACTCCGATGTTGAGAGTATCAACCTCCCATCTTTTTCAAGTTCAACACAATCACATCAAGACCAGACTCAAGAGGCAAAAGCTGTGACTGTCTGATCTGTCAGATAGGAATACTGAAACTTAACGAAAAACACTTGCTTCAGGGGACTAAACAGCCACAAAGAGTGCAAGCAGATAAAAGCTACTCAGAAAGTTAGACTCTTGTTGGGAAAGGGCGTCCACAGAACTGCACACAGTCACAGTTCAGAGAAAACATGATGCTTCTTGTTTCTCAAGATCCTCAACTCAATGAGCACATCTCATCATCTGTGATTGCCGGCAAAGATTCATCTCCCCTCGGAACTGTCCGAACCGCACTAGCCAAAGGTAGTAGCCAAGCTTCGAGAGGTCAGCAAACAGCTCTCGGAACACTTCACCCAGACAAAAATTAATATAACCAATAACAAAAGTGAATCAGAGCCACTCATTGTTTTGAACAACTAAAGCCTGACTGAACTCCAGAAAGAAATCCTTCTGAGAAGACATCTGTACTCAGAACACTTAAGTAATACTAGAATTTATGGAGGTGGTGGGTTTCTCGTAAGCCTGGGCATCTAGAATGTCAACACAGAACTCCTCTCATCAAACAAAAAAATTCTAACAACCCGGACTGCAAAGGACAGTGGTGTCAAGCGACTACAATTAGTTGCTGTTACTGAGAACCTCTCAGAGAGCTATAAAAATGTTAAGCAAGTTCTTTCCCCCATTTAACTGGACAAGCTTTACTTCATTACATCATGTGACTTGAAGTTGGCAAACATTCTAAGTGGTCTGTAGCCACACTCCAGCTATCAACCATGCACATAGTGCAATGTTGACTCTCTGAATCTTGCCAAAGCTGGAATCCTGCAGAGCTTGTGTTCCATCGGATACCTGTAAAGTTAGCTCAAGGCTTCTGGTGACAACATCAGGAAAGCCAAAGTCTTTAAAAATGTTGTTCATGAACCTTTGATTCTGGCACCTGACAACAAGCTCATCCTGGAATTAATTCCTCCAATGGAACTTCATTTCCTTTTTATGGTCGTCAACCATCTGTTCAAAACCTTGATGAAAGTGTGAGCAAAAGCCAAGAAAGCCCTTCACTATTAGATCCAGCCTTTTCAAGGAGGTCATTTTGCAGGATTCGACTGCCCCAAACGTCTGAAAAATATAGACCTTCAAAGGCTGGCTGAGTCAGATTGTGCATTTCCGGTTTTTGGTCTGATTGACATATTAAAAAAAATTGGTGGTGTGGTCGCCACCTGTTTTGGCATTACCTTAGTTGGTGTTTATGAGGAGAAAATTGCTCAGTTTTAGCGCTCCTACCTTTCCCTGAAAGGCATCACCATCAATTTGAAAGTTCATGAATTGTTTTTTCATGACAAAGGCTTTATTGCTATGAAAAAAATGTTGAATGAACAAGCTCTTGAATCCATGCTGGTACATGTATTCGAGAGCTCGTTCATTCATTAAA
Source organism: Hydra viridissima (assembly GCF_058129835.1). Taxonomy (NCBI): domain Eukaryota; kingdom Metazoa; phylum Cnidaria; class Hydrozoa; order Anthoathecata; family Hydridae; genus Hydra; species Hydra viridissima. Next base: position 5,094,774 of record NW_028324315.1, on the reverse strand, counting down.
ATGAATTGGTCAATATATAACGAGAGGTTGTTGATTGACCGCAGAGAAGTTGATGAAATTTCCGGATTTTAAATCGATATATCAGAATAAACTGTACGGTGACCATTGGATAATGTAGGTTTACATTTGGAGTTTGCAAAGGCTCACAGAAATTGGATGGTAGAATAGTTTTTTGAGGTAAAGAAGCTGAAAATGAAAAAGTCTCTGATTGCTTGTTCACAATTCTTACTATGTTTACAGCTGATAGCATCACCAATAAAATTTTCGGGTTATTTTGTTTTTATTAATTTTCATTGCTTTTTTATCGAATTGTAATTTTTGTGCAGATCAAGTTTAGTATTTTTTTCAAGAGTAATATTCTAGAGGGAAAAAATAATAAGAAACAATAAGAAATAATAAAAAATAATAAGAAATGATAATAAGAAATAGTAAGAAATAATTAGTAATATTCCACTGGATCAATGGATCGTCTTCCTCAAAAATTAGTATTATTTAAAACGTGAAAAGTTGTCATCAGAACTTAAAATTGATTTTGATTAAAATGCACGTGATTAAGAATTTTAGAAGGTTTCATGAACAGTAAAAAACGACTAAATGGATTTTTTTGAAAAAGTATTCTTAAGTTACCGTGTAAATTTTCCAGATTTTTTAAAACTTTCCAAAAATAGCATTAGATATCATACTCGCGAATATAAACTTTTTTGGTCATTTTTTTGAAAATAATATTTTTACTGGCTTTTCATATCATAACGAACAAATTTATATCAGTTTACTAACTTTTAAAAAATCTCAGTTTCTTGGAGTTTCGGTACATTTTTTGTGCATTCTGACGACGCTGTGAGTCGCTGACTGTGCGAAGGTCAAAAGATAACTAAGATTATAAAGAAAGTTATTTATGAATTGAAAATTAAAAACAATGACAAAAGCTTTCTGGATCATTAACGTTGTACAACCTATTCTCCTTTATATATTTCAGTTTTTATTGTTTGGTGTTCAAAAAAAATTGTTTAAATAATCGATTTTCTATTTAAAGTTACATATTTACAAATTTAACAATATAAAAAAACATTTAGTGGTCACAATAATTCTCCTGAAAAAAAGCTAAAAAAAAGTTCCCCCCAGCCTCTGATTCTTCTAGGCCGAACTACGAAAAATGAAAGTTCATTAGGTAGAGAGTAAGGTTTTTAGACTCAACAACTCATTAAAAAAATTTACAAATTGTTTTTTTCTGTAAAATTTAACCTGCCTCCTACTTTTAAACGCTTATGTTCACCTGAAATGTCCATCATTTTAGAATACTAAGAAAATCAGTTATAAAATATTTTCGTGAGTTTTTGCAAGAAGAAATAGCAACACCAATTATAATAAAAAAGCGCCCAATTCCTACGCAAATAGAATTTTACTTTCAAAAAGTACACTTGATGTCACCTAAATTTATGATATCCAAAGCCAGTTACTTAAATCAAGTTTTTGAGACAAATTCCAAAAAGTTGTAGGGAGTTGTTTACAAATTGCATAACTGTGTTCATTTAATTTTGACTAAAAGATCACACACTAAAACAACACCTCTATAAACTATAAATTTCTTCTAATAAAAATATTCACTTGATGACTGATTAGAAAAGAATTATAAATTAAATTTTTTTCAAAGTTTAACACTACGAATTCTTGTGAAACAATCAAACAAATTAAGAAAAATAAAAAAGAAATTTTTACAAAGCGATCAATAACTTAATTCTATTAGATTCTTCTTGATAAAAATTTTGCTTAGTTTTAAGTGACACACTCTAAGATATTTTAACTGTATCAAAAAAAGATCACGAAGTTGGAGTGCAAAATAGATAGAGTATAAATAGTGTATAAATATTGAATATGTATAATTTAGGGTAAGAAGCTTTTTTTTAGTTTTGAAAAATTAACTGTAACGTTTGTAATATAAAAACACAACACTATTGTTTATAACAATTTATCAAAAATGGCAATGGCTAATAATTACTTATTTTCACTTTTACTATGCAAATAAACACAAAAATCTCAGATACATTTTTTAGCTATAAGCATTTTTGTTAGGAGCAATAATTTTAAATTCTATTAAAAATTGAAAAGCATTACTTTATAATTTATCTCTACTATCTGCACCCTTAATAAACTAAACTTTGAATTTTTTGATCTTTTAGTTTCTTAAATATTTGAAATATTAATTAGTGAATAATTAATTAATTAGTTAATTAATTAATTAAATAATTAGTTAATTAATTATTAATATGAATAGTTTGCTAGTTTCCTGTTAGCATTCATTTTTGAATTCTATTTCCGCAGTAATATGTTATTGTAGTATAAATCTTCTGTTATAATGTTATAAGTGGAATTTGTAAGAGTGATAGTTTCAAAGTTTATAATCAAAGATTTAATCAATCTTTGTTTTCTATTTTGAAAAAATTTGAAGCTTAGAATAAAAGAAATGGAGAAGTTTACTGATATTCTTGGTGCTGTTCGTAAAAATAGGTAAAATATGTAATGCCAAAATATATTTAAAATTTTTTGTCTTGATTTTATGTTGTCAAAATACAGTTCCTATTTCTTTGATTTTTTAAAATTATTGAATAATACTTATCATTTTATCAAATTATTACATTGTTGTTAAGCATCAGTGTTTAGTTTTTAATTTTTAATGATTATTTTAAATAATCAATTTTAAAAGGTTTACATATTTAAACATAAAAAGCTATAAATTTTTAGAAAAAAAATTTAATGGATTTAAGATAATATTCATTTAAAATAACATACCCAATGTTTTTTTATTTTAAACTTTTAAAGCATCGCACATTGTTATTTAATTAAATTTGTTATACTTAGTTTTATAACAGATTTTAAATAACAATCATACAAGACTGATATAGAAGTTAGTTACTATTCATTGTAGTTCATTGAAAACAGAAAAACCAACTGCTGATGCACATGTAATATATTGTAATATTTCATACTGCAATAAACACAATCCATTAAAAAGTAATTGTTTGTTTTACATCCTGTTATATTTTTCCTTTGTACAAAAGTTGTCCATTAAAATTTGATAATTCAGAGTATTTTATGTTATTTTAGTGGTTCTACATTTCGTTCTTGTGAACCTGAATTAATCGAGGTAAAACTTTGTATCTGAATATTAGTTGTGTTTCTTTCCTTAATTTTTGCCATTTTTATTTTATTTTTGAAAAGCCACAATGAAATAAGTATATAATGTAAAATAATAATATAAAAGGTAATAAACAATCTAAAATGTGATTGGACAGTGTTGAAAAAATTTATTACAAAACTGAAAGGTTGACAAGAAAACTTATTTAAAAGTTTTTTCTTTATACTTTAATTACAGTTTTATGTTCAGTGTTGATAAAGTTATATTTATTAGCTTATGAGACAAATTGACAATATGGTTGAAGAAAAAAAGAAAGAATGGTCTGAACAAATATCTGCTTTGCAACTACAACTGCAGCAAAAGATAGATGAGAATTTGAGATTATACCAAGATTTGGAGGCTGCAAATTATGAGGTAAAGTACAGATTTCTCTCTACAGATTTCTTCAAGTTTTTCTCTTTTAAATTTCTTAAGTTTACTTATTAGAAGTACAATAAGTAATTTAATTATCTTAATTTATGCAATCAAAAAATTATCTTCATTCATCCTTTTCCTTTTCAACTATCTATATCTGCTGCATAGCTATATATCTTTGCAAATAGGTTGGTGCACTGCGTCAAGAAGTTGCTGGGTTGAAAAATCTTAAGAAATCTTTGGTGACAAAATATGAAAGTACTGTTAAAAAATTTAAAGAAGAGGTAGGTTTTTTATGATGCTGTTTTATTAAAGCATATTAAGTTTTTAGTTGTAAATTTTTACAAATATATTGGTGTGTTTAAAATATTTATACAAAATAACGACGTTGCAGGTTGATTTGCTTAAAAAGAAGTATGACAGGCTTCAAAAGAAAACCAACAGATTTCAGACACAAAAGACTATTGAGTTTCAAAATGTAAATATTTTTTTGTTAAGTTCTAAATATTCTCTTTAAAAAAGTAGTAAACTTATATAGCAAGTTATTTCATTTCATGGTTTTTTAACGCATTACCTTAATTTTAAAGTTAGTTTAAAATTAGAATATACATAGTATAAATATTTGTATAAATAACAAATATAGATAGATATTAATATATTTGAAAAATTTACAAAAGCAAGTTTGTGAAGAACAAAAAATCCAAAAATGAAAAGTAAATCCTCATTTGAATAGAGAACCTTGATGAAATCGGAGCTTAAGATTTTTAAAGAAGTATTTTTCTGCTATAAAAAGTCTTTTGGTGAAGTTCATTAAATATAATTTTAGTGGCGCTTTGACCATAAAGTACAAATAAATGTTAACAATGCTTGGATTGACTCATGTTGTTGCTACCATTTCTTGATTGTGTTTCTCTAACTAGAACTTTGAATATTAGTAAATGTCCATTATTGGTAAATTATTATTTTTTGTTTGTAGATTCAAAATGAATGTCACATTAAAACAACAGAAATTATTAACTTACAGACAGCAGTTCGAGTGAGTATTTATGGTAGGTTGTTGCAGTTCTTCTTGGAAATCAAAAAATTCAGCATATCTTTATTTTTACATTGTTTTCCTTAAGAAAATGGAATTGACAATTTTTAAAATTTAATTTATGACTATTTTAACAAATAAAAGTTAATAATTCTTTAATTCAAAAATAAAAAGTAGTTTAAATTCAAGTTCTGAAAGTTTGGGTTTTTTTTACTTTTTTTTTTTCTATTCATTTTTTTTTTCATGATTTTCGTAGAACTTTGAAGAACAAGAAAAGAAATATCGAATGGAATTGGAAAACTGTAAAAGTTACGCTGCAAGCATTGAAGCACAAAAAGAAATTTTGTCTGAAAAATGCGAAACAATGCAGGTATTATGCAGGTATTATGTTTTGCTGGTACTATGCAAGTATTAAATGATCTATTTAAAGACAACTTTGAACTTTTTTAACAATATATTTGTAAAGTTGCTAAAATCAGTTTCTGATTTAATTTAAATATTAAAAATATTTTTAGGGGAGTTTGTTAAACTACCAGACTCATTTAAATCGAAAACAAGAAACTTTACAAAGTTTGGAGCAAGGCACTGCTTTTCGTATAGCTGATTTAGAAACAAAGGTTGGTTTATTCTCACTAATATATCCACTGATTTACACCAAATAAACCAACTTTCTAATAAATAAGTAAGTTTTTTAAAGACATATTTAACTAATAAATTTTCATAATATCAATAAAATGGTTTATGTACAAACTTTGTGGGAAAAAGCTCTCACAGCCTTATGGCACATTTTAAATTATTTACATTGATTGAGGTAATTAGTGATGTCAAATTGTAAATGAAAATTCACAAATGATGTAAAAACATATTTGATACCATTAAATAAGCTAATCTTAAAAACCTTAAAATTAAAAACTAATCTTAAAAACCTTAAAAATTAAAAACTAATCTTAAAAACCTTAAAAATTAAAAACTAATCTTAAAAACCTTAAAAATTAAAAACTAATCTTAAAAATCTTAAAAATAAAAACTAATCTTAAAAACCTTAAAAATTAAAAACTAATCTTAAAAACCTTAAAAATTAAAAACTAACACAGGTCAACAGCATTTTTGGGGCCAAAGATATTTCAATGAATTTAGGGTAACTTTGGGGTGCTGATTCTGAATATGTCATCATTTTTGCCAGACTGGCTCAAGTTTTTGAGATTTTTTGTGAAATGTGTAAAAAAAAAGACGTAATTTGCTACACGCGCATTAACTTTATTGATATTGTCATGAATACAATAAATTTAACAAAGTAAATGTTGATTTTAGTTTATTTTAACTAGTTTTAGAAAGTAATCTTCAAAAATGAACAAGACATGAAAAATAGGAGACATTTAATTGCTGGAAAAGCGCTTTTTATATGATTTTCTTCTATGTGAGCTATTCGAGCAGTCACGCTGTAGATTCCAGCAGTAATCAGCCATCATATTTCTGTCCCATCTGCCTTGGTACCTTTCCTCCATCACCATAATATCCTGATGAAATCTCTCCCTTTGTTCTTCGCTAAAATCTCCAAGGTTTTCTGGAAATCTGTCCAAGTGACTGTGAAGATAATGCAATTTAATGCTCATGTGTACACCCAGATTTCTAAATCTCAATAGCATGTTTTGTACCAGTTCTTCATAATTGTCTGCCTTTTTATTTCCCAAGAAGTTCTTCACTACCAACACAAAACTATGCCATGCAGCAGCTTCAATGTCATTCATTTCCTTAGGAAAATTTGAATCTTTAATGAGTTTCCGAATTTGAGGACCATCAAAGATTTCTGCCTTCAATTTTTTGCTACTAAGACCAGGGAAAGATCTGCAGATGTACATGAAGCAATTACCATCTTTGTCTAATGCCTTTACGAACTGCTTCATTAATCCTAACTTTATGTGAAGTGGTGGTAGAATGATTTTTTCCCTGTCCACCAAAGGTTCGTTCACTATGTTTGATGCTCCCACTGTCAAGGTGTCCCTTGGAGGCCAATTCAGTTTCTCCCAGTGCTGATGTTTTGCTCTACTTTCCCACATGCAGATGAAGCAAGGATACTTTGTGTATCCACTTTGCTGTCCAAGTAAAAAGTTGACCATTTTTAAATCAACACATATCAGCCACAAATGTTCATGGTAACACAGTTTCTCCAAGACCATTTTGACATTCTTGTATTGTTCTGCAAGTTTAGTTGAGTGAGCTACTGGAAGAGATGCACACTGATTGCCATTGTTCAACAAAACACATTTCAAACTCCTTTTAGAACTATTTATGAAAAGCCTCCAGTCTTCAGGATGATATACTTGTAAACCCATTTGCAGCATCAGGCCAGGAATATCCTTACAATATACAAGTAGGTCATCTTCACAGAAAAATTGAAGAAGTGCTTCTTCTCTGGTCCTGTAAGATGTAATTTTAGTTCCAGGCGTCAGACAATTTTTTTCACTTAGCCTTGAAGCTAAAAGTTCAGATGCACTTTTTGAGAGGTTGAGGTCTCTTATTAGATCGTTGAGCTCTCTTTGGGTAAATTGCGTAGGTGTTCTGAAACTTCCTTCATATTCTGGTTCACTTCCAGAACTAATGCTTAGCTCCATACCCTGCATTTCATCATCATCAGGTGGGGGAAGGTCAGGTAACATGGTAAACACAGGTACAGGCACATCTTCACAATGAGGGACAGGCCTTCTTGCAGATTCCATATTAGGATACTCCCATTTTTGTTTCTTATGCTTATTGAATCCTTGCACTTGCACTGCACAGAAATAACAGTCATCATGATGATTTTTTTGCTCTCTCCACACCATTGGAACACCAAATTTGAAGCTTTTTCTTTGTCCTTTGCTCCATTTTCGTAATAATTCGATACATGCTTTGCACACTATGTGTGGTGCCCAAGACTTGTTTTGGTCCCCAAGCATAACCCCAAAATAGGCCAAATACACTTTTTTTATGAAGTCTGTTATGTTTCTTCTATGTTTTTGCAGTGTATATTCACCACAAATGTAACAGAATGAGTCTGGATCGTTAAGACAACTTCTTCTTGATGAGTTCATGCTTTTCACTGGAAAACAGACAACAACATAAAGTTAGTGCAAAAATCAATCTATGAACAAACTTTTAGAACACTAATTAACAAAAAACTATATTGAGAACTGCTCAGTTCAAGTACTAATCCCAAGAAATTAATGAGATGATGTGTCGCATTTACCAACAAGTGCTATAAATAAGATACCAAAAATATCAAAAACTTGAGCCAATCTGGCAAAACTGATAGCATATTCAGAATCAGCACCCCAAAAATACCCCAAATTCATTAAAATATTTTGGACACCAGTAAATTTTTTTTTTGTTGTTGACCTGTGTAATCTTAAAAATCTTAAAAATTAAAAACTAATCTTAAAAATCTTAAAAATTAAAAATAATCTTAAAAATCTTAAAAATTTTTTTGATTGGATGATTATTTCTTATATTGTTAACAAGAACTAAGGTTTTTGAAAAATAGGTGTTTTCATAAACAGCTGTTTTCCATTTTTATTTTCATAAAAACAATTATTAATGGCTATTTACCATTTTTTAATGTATTTTTAATTTTACTACTTTTTGCTTGTTCTTTCCTCTTTTATGATTAAGGTGTCTTCAATTAAGTCTTATGGTGGTAAAAAAATTTCACTTTAAACTTAAAGTTTAGTTAACATATTTTTAAAAAAAGGTGTTTATAAAAAAGTCATCAGCTGATGCAAAAAAAAATGTTCCCAGTTATTGACAAGAAAAACCAGTTTAAATGAAGAAAGTTTTTAGGCGTGTTTTTTTAATTCTGTGAACTTTTTGGTAGGTTTGTTCTCAACAAAAAACTTGCGAACAACAAGAGGTAGAAATTAAAAGGTAATATTTGTATGTCTCGATTATACTCTATCAGTTTGATTTTAATCAACTCAAAAAAAATTGTTGTAAAAAAAGTTTAATGAATAATAAATTTATTAAACTAGTAATTTTTTAAAATGAAGATGCATCAAGCTTCACTTTCTCTTGTCTTCTTTCAAGTTTATTTCTAACATCAGTTTTAGTTTTTACTATACCTCCTTGTCAAGTAAAGAAAATTGCTTTAAGTTCCCTTAAGTTTCCATAGATGTTATAAAGCTTTATTTAAATTTGCATCATTATTGAATCTTGTTTCTATTTGGTCATAGCAAAACCTTTGCAGATATCATGTATGAATCTCTGCACCTACCATTGTTATTTCTTTTATAGCCTAAAACTTAAACTTAATGATTTAAACAAAGTTTCCAATGAGTGGTCTAATGATGTTGGGAAAAACCAGACCAGAAATGAAACCTTAGAGGTAGAAAAGAATTTTTATTTTCTGGCCTTAGGAATTTTTATTTTCTGGCCTTTGTTATTTTATGAAACGTTTTGATACTTTAGAAAATTCATAGAGAAAATGAACAATTAAAAAATTCAATTAAAGCAAAAGAAAAAGTCATTCAGGTATTTTCAGGTTTTTCACCCACTTAAAACTCAATCCACTCACCCGCTTGCAACTCAACCCTCTCCCCCCTTTGTAGTTCAAACTATTCACCCTCTTATAACTTGACCTACCCACTAAATCAACTTACTTTTTTTAGAGATATGAACAAGAGATGATAAAACTATCCAAACGATCAAAGAATCCAAATTCTCCTCGCAGGTTTGATTACTTCTAACTTTTAAGATGTAAATTTGAGAATCAGGAAAGAAAATGGTTTGTTCGTAGATTAATCAATTAGTTAAATGGGATTTAAGGATTGGTCAGTTTTAGAGTTTGATTTGTGTTTACTTTGATTGTTAGTTTTTAAATACTGAGTATTATGACCATACTATGCTATAGCTCCTCATCTAGCATGTCCCTGATTGTAACTTCAGTAGAATCAAGAAGAAAGACTGTTTTTTACTGTACAATCTTTTGCAATAACTAATCTTTTTTATCTTAAGACAATCATTGTAATGACATGTAACTTACATTTCCAAGCATTATCACCTATTAGCCTATTACCAAATGTATTAATCATAATGCATTCAAATGATGTTGATCAAGTTAGTGATATCTTGTCGATTGTATTTAGTAAACTTTATTTTTCACCAAATTTTAGCTTTGAAGATTATGATCCTAGTGCACAGGTAAAACTATTTTTCTCGTTTTTTTGTTTCGTTCTCTCCTAAAAAAAAAAAGTCATAACTCGCTGCTGCTTCATGACACCAATACCACGTGATAATTTTAAAATGCAAATATTGTGTTACAGGGCCATAGATCACCTCTTCTTTATGATTCCGTTCCGCATATAAAGCACGAAGAAAAAATACGTCAACTAGAGGTTTGTTAGAAAATAAATGTTTAAGTTAAAAAAATGCTGGTTAAATAAATGTATAAGTTAAAAAAATCTCTGGTTGAGTTAAAATTCAGTCATGGTGCGACTTAATCGCAGGTGTATTTTTTAATCCTCTTTGATTGTAATAAAAAAAATAAAATCAATCGAATAATTTGTTTAGCACAAACACATCTCTCATTAGTTTTAAGTTGCACTCTACATTGCAAAGACCGTTAATGTATCCACGTTATTGTGTGAAAGAGTTATATAGTGGCTGTTCTAAGTAATTTTTCGTATAAATAGATGGAGAATTCGGAGTTACATAAAAGATTAATGGAGCTAAAAGACGAACTAGCGTCTACGTATAATAAATCCCTGATTCAGCAACAAGATTCTCTTTTAAATGGTAGGAGGGCAGTTGAAAGAAAAACAGTCAAAGGTGAAGGTACTACAAAACCCATAGAAAAAAAAAACATTTTATATTTTATTTAATAGTATTCTGAATTTTATTTAACAGTATTCTGTATTTTATTTAACAGTATTCTGTATTTTGTTTATTGGCATTCTGTATTTTACTTTATTAACTTTTGACGTGGAAAGTATCCTCTACCGCATTAGTGTAAAAATACTTCAACATTTTTTCTTCTTTTCAGATTACAAAGATTCTGAAGACTCTTCAATAGAAGCGGTATTTTTAATAATTGCATTTAGACTAATATAATAAAAAACTTAACTTTAAGAATCGAGTTTCATAAAATGTTAGTATAAACATTCAAACCATGTATTCTTTTGTGTTGCGTTTCAGCGCGATACAAAAATACCGCTTTCGCCTGCAAGTGAATTCATTCAAAGAGAACTGCAACGCGAAGAAAACCTCGATAAAAAGATCAAATCAAGAATTCACGATCTTGAAAAATTATTTCAACTCTGATATTTATATTTTTCCCCGCTAATTTTAAATATTTAAATAAAGTATTATTTAAAAAAAGGATTGTGTTTATAAAACTTCTCCCTCTTTTTATCTCTTATATGATTTATGTCGGTAATGCAATGCCCATAAAAAAATACTCTGTAATTTACTTAATAGTATTCTGTATTTTATTCGATGTCTGTAATAGTGCTTTAGATGTTAAGACACTTTATCTAAAGATGCTAAATCTAACCGGGAACTTCTGCCTACGCAAAATAGGCTTCCCGAATATTTTATATGCAACTTTCTAGCATTTAAAATATTCAATTATATTGCGTTTGCTCCATGCATAGGTTATCAATCCATATCTATACCTCTATAATGGGCAGTATTATAGTATCTCAGGTTCGTACTCGCAAATTTGGTATGTGAACGTTTTTTGCCACTAATCTTTTTTTCTTCAAAATTTATGGGAAGTTTCTTTCTCAAAATGACGTAGTCTAATTTTACCATAGTTGGCGAAATCGTGCTAATGAGCTAACACATGGTTACTATTGATGAATCAAGCCAACAACTATAGTATGGTTGTCCAACTCGTTAAACATTCTAAATATGATATCCTCTGACAAAACTGATACATTGCATCCAGCAGTACCTGCAAAGTATCCTGCAGCACAAGGAAGTATCACTTTTGCTGATGCCAATGACCCTTACAATGCCAGGATAAAAATTGTTGTTAAATTTACCTTAGGATCGGATTACACCCAAAACCAACTCAAGATGTTCTAGTTAAATTTATATCCTAGCATTGTGTTTTTTTTTTTTCAAAAATTAATAATTTCTTTTGAAGGCTTCAAACTGTTGTAAGGAATCGAATAAATAAAGATTTTTCTGTGATGTTTTGTCCCTGAAATATAATTTAATAAACCCCTTAAAAAAATTTCGGTATATATTTCCGTAAGATTTTACGGCTGCAGCTATCAATAATGTGGCCACCGTAAGCAAGAATAACTATCATTAATTTCGAGATATAACAGACATCAAAGGCCTATTACTCTTGAAGCTTGTGGCAATAGTAATTTGCTCTATGGCAACGCTGTACGAATCTTAAAAATCGTTTAATAGGATATCCCTCTGCAGAATTTTATCTTACTTATTTTCCGTGTTAGAAATATCAGGAGTTGAGTCTACAATTCTTTCATTAACACTTGACGTACATCAACATAATACAAATGTGCTTATGAAGGTTTTTTAATTTAACGCTGATAATTTTTTTTGCACACAGTTCATCCTGAAGGATGAGCTTACATATCTCCAGTACCAGGCTCTTTAGAAGTTTAAAAAAACATTTATGATAAACTTGGTGAAAAACGTAGTGATAAACATGGGATTAACATGGGTTTAATGTAGGATAAACGTTCATATAGCTTCTAACGCTGTTGTGTATACTCAAGACAAGATTTTTTGTAGAAAAGACGTTTTCTGCACCAAACAAGAATTATTTAACACCACGAAAGCGAATAGAGTAGATTCACTACCCGTGCCATTAGCAATAATGCAGCGTGTGCAGTATAGTGACGTCATCCGTTCTTTTGTAGAGAAATTTTGAACAAACTTTATCAAAAACTAGACTAGAACTTTATCAAACACTAGACTTAGAACTTTTTACTTCTAAAGAAACAAACACTAATTAAACATATTTGTTTTTCGCGTTTATTTCAAAATTGGATGAAAAAGTTAATTCTTGCATTGGAAGTCAAAAGGTGTTTTTGTCATCATCCTTAAATATCACGAGGAGTAAAAATTATATTCAACTTTTTTTCCAAAAGAAACGTTTTTCAAGAATTTTAATTTTTCTGTGTCAAAATGCCATAAAATACTTTGTCAAAAAAAATGCCAATTTTCCAAAACTTGGCATCTTATAATGCCATATGGCAACGCTGTTTGATTATACCGCCTGTGCTGCAAGATTTTTAGAGAGTCTATATTATGGCAAATGAAGATGATGGTCTAAGCAAGTAAAATGAAGATGATGGTCTAAGCAAGTAAAACTGAATTTTTGTAATAAAAAAAAACAACTAAATTAAAGAAAAATTTTTATTGTTATCTTTTTTACTATAAAAAAATGAGGAAAAACAGTGACTTGAAACAGTGGCGTAAAATAGTATTTTAAACACGCTTTTACCAAAAAATCATTCTAAGCATAAAGCACAGATTGATTTTTTGATAATACGTGGTAATTCATGTTTGAATTCATGGGTGATTCATGTTTCATATTTTGTTTAAAAAGCGAAAGTCCATGAATTTTATTGGCATTTTGTTTTTCTTGTTCCTTTTCATTTAAAGATTGAAATTTTGTCTCAAGGAGCAAAAATTTTTTACAAATATTTTAAAATATTTTAATATTTTAAAATATTTTAAAAATATTTTTAAATATTTTAAAAAGCATCGTACAACCACGCATTTTACTATTGCAAAGCCCTAAAAATCTTCTAAAAATCATTTTTGCTAAGTTCTTTTACATAATTTGTTTATTATTTATTATTCATTTTAGAATATAAAAGATAAGTATGACTAAAAACATATCAAAAACGTTTGTACATCTTGTTGGACAACCTACAAAACACCTTTTTCGACAACCTACAGGACACTTTACTTGATAACCCACAGGAGAATTTCGAATCCGACTGTTGCCAACAGGATTAGATGTTTTAAAAGGAAAAAACCTTTTTAACAAACGGAAAAATGTGAAAACTGTATTATCAAAGATGTGTTAAGTCTGGAGTACCTACAGCTGAACACAGAAGAATTGTTCGAAAGATCTGTCGTAAGAAGATTCATGAGGAATCAGCATAAAAAAACGAAAGAAGACGATTTTCTAAGTTCAATTAATATTTTTTTTATTAGCATCATGAGGTCACGGATATCATAAAGACAAAACCTTTCTTGTTAATCATCGTTTTGCAAAGATATATGAAATGAAAGCTGTTGATGTTGGTTTGGTCGAGAAAGAAGAAAAAATCATTTGAGATCTCAAAACGAGACTGCGGCGTGAGAAAGAGAATAAACGAAGGCAAAAGTGATAGAAAATTTCAGTCATGCATAATTGTTGACATCATATGATATGAAAATGTTTTAATGTTTTTGAATCACCCTTGTAGTAATACAGAATAATTTTTTGAAATAATTACAAATCTACTTTACTTTTAAAATACCAACATGAAATGACCACTAACTTTTTCATCTTAATGCCAAGATACAGAATACCGCTGTCTGAATTTTTTTTTAAAAAAAAAACATCGTAGTTAGATTCAGTTCCTAAAAACAAGTAAGAATTAAAAAAATGTATAAATAGCTTCAATCGATAATAAAAAAAAAACGATTGCGTCGATGAATCGTCTTTTTAATAAATAAAGTCTGCTTATTCATCGTATTTTGCGCCGCTGTAAAACAAAATCTCGTGCAAGATGAATTTTTCGAGTGGAAAGTTTTAATTTTATATTCTTAAGTAAAGTTAAAATGGTCTTGATTATTTTTTTGATTTTGAAGGAGATTTCTAGTTAGATTTTTATTCCGCCATCCTTGAGGTCGAAAATGTATTACACTTGCTTTTTGTTTTCAGTTCTTTTGAACCATCAGTACTCAGAAGGTAACTGATTTCACATATTTTATATTAACTATCTACTATCAGCACATGCAGCAACATATAGCACTTTAAAAACTATCTTCATTTTTAATTTGATAACTGTATATAATTTCTTTAAACCAAATATGGTATTTTTATTAACAGTAATTTAAGTCATTCAGAGCCGTCGGACCTGGAGGGCAGGGACCATGGCTCAAATATTTTAACGATTTTATTTTTTAAACCACTTTTATTTACAATAACTCTTTTTACACCACTTATATTTACAATATTTTCTCTTGCACTATGTTTTACGAACAAATGTAACTCCGCCCTTACTGTCGATACGTTTAAAGAGACCTGTTTTCTCCTTCTGCCCCATAAAACATTTTGGCGATGCTGTAATTGTTATAAGTTAGGTTAAGAAAACCTGAAATAAAAATAGAACATAGAAATTATTAACTGTCTTTCTAGAAAATGAAATAACATCAAAGTATAAAAAACAATATTTCTTATGTGGAAAATTGTCTCAAGTACGAAAAATAGAATAACTAAATTAAATGCCGTGGACAAAAATTAAAATGCCATGGGTAGAAAGTGCATGAAGAGGTTTAGAACCCCCTTCCTCAATTTTTAAAGTTATTTTTGTGGAAAAATTTCTTTTCTGAAAAAGCCTAATTAGCATGCATGATTACATGACCAATTACACAATTTAAGAAAATAAAAAATTAAGACCATAAAAAGCGTTCCCATGCGCCGACTGACGGAGTTAAATTAGTTGTTTTTTTTTATGCAACGAAATAATAACAAAAAAAAAAACACGTGCTTCTGAGAGTTATGGATTTATTTTGGTAAAAATTTACTCTGTTACCTTAACAATAATAAATCGATAAAATAAAATAGAATTTTAAATTTCGACGTTTTTTGGTGTTGTCAGGTTTTTCCAATATTGCTGTGAGCTCATATCTATTTGAAAACCAGCAGATAGCTACTACCGGATGGTCAAAAATTACAAAATGGATTATTTCAGCTGGTTATGGAAGCTTCACCTCATCAGTATCATTTGATACTGGAGAATTCAATGTAATACAATCTGGATTGTATCAGTTGTTTACCACTATTACATTTTCAGGTGCTCAAACTGGATTTTTTAAAGTTGCATTAGTTTACAACAATGACTTGAGCTACAACTTTTCTGGCCTTTCCACCACTTTTCAAGACTCAGTTGGGTACAGAAGCTTGTCAGTATTTGGTACAGCTCGTCTTTATGCTGGTGATATTGTGTCTGTTTATGTATTTTCTGAGTTGGATACAGATTGGTTAATTCGGGGAAATTCTGAATCAACATTTTGTATTCAATTTGTTGGTTTTTATAACCAGGTTCCAGGTTTCTCATCATATTTAACTCAAGATTATAATGTAGATGATAATAACTGGAATAGAATACTAAAATGGAATACTAAAGATAAGCCTGGGCTCTTTAAGAGCAGAACTGGCTTTTCCCAAGACGTTGGTGAGTTCGTATCAATATGTGATGGTATTTATCAGTTTTCTGCAAACATTTTAATTTCAACTTCTAAAAGTGGTCGTTTTGATGTTGGTATCGCATTAAATGGAATATCAGATGGAAGTATAACTGGTGCTGACATCAACTCAGATCTTCAAGAATTAGTATTTTCATTGAGTATTTCTATATCTTTAAAGTTATTTACTGGAGATTCAGTTGTGATTGTTAGCAGAGGCAGCCAAAGTTACTCCATTAAAATGGGAAGTGGATTTTTTGGCATAATGGTTAATAAGGGTGGAACAGTGCCAGGTAAAATATCTAATTGAAATTATTTGTTTAGCTTTTAATTCTTTAATTATAATGATAAGAAAAACAATAACAGCAACAACAACAGCAACAACAATGACAATAATAATGATAATTATAATGATAATGATAATGATAATGGTAATAATAATAGTAATAGTATTATTTTTATTATTATTATTATTATTATTATTATTATTATTATTATTATTATTATTATTATTATTATTATTATTATTGTTATTACTATTATTATTATTATTATTATTATTGTTATTATTATTATTATTATTATTATTATTATTATTATTATTATTATTATTATTATTATTATTATTATTATTATTATTATTACTATTATTGTTATTATTATTATTGTTATTATTATTATTATTATTATTATTATTATTATTATTATTATTATTATTATTATTATTATTATTATTATTATTATTATTATTATTATTGTTTTATTGTTATTATTTTTATTGCTATTATTTTTATTGTTATTATTATTATTATTATTATTATTATTATTATTATTATTATTATTATTATTATTATTATTATTATTATTATTATTATTATTATTATTATTATTGTTATTATTATTGTTATTATTATTATTATTATTATTGTTTTATTATTATTATTATTATTATTATTGTTTTATTATTATTGTTATTATTATTATTATTATTATTATTATTATTATTATTATTATTATTATTATTATTATTATTATTATTATTATTATTATTATTATTATTATTATTATTATTGTTATTATTATTGTTATTATTATTATTATTATTATTGTTTTATTATTATTATTATTATTATTATTATTATTATTATTATTGTTTTATTATTATTGTTATTATTATTATTGTTATTGTTATCATTATTATTATTATTATTATTATTATTATTATTATTATTATTATTATTATTATTATTATTATTATTATTATTATTATTATTATTATTATTATTATTATTATTATTATTATTATTATTATTATTATTATTATTATTATTATTGTTAATTATGATAACAATAGTAGTAATGGTATTTACCAGGTGGAAAATTAAAATAGTACTCTGAGACTTGATTGAATTTTTGAGAAAAAGTAAGCAACTCTAAATGTTGGAAGTTATGTTTCGGGCTAAGGTTTTGTATAGCATAAGACAAGCTAGAATTGCTGCAGCAAATAAAAACTGAACTGAATCAGTGAGCAAGAAAAAAATTTAAACCAGAAAAATTGTATGAAAAGCTGGCTTTTTTCACATGACTGTCTTAAGTATGCTGCATAACATGATGGGCATAAAGTTATACAAGCATCAGTATAAACTTTAGCTGGAATATGTAGGTAAGTGCTAGAGCTTTGAGAAGCTAACTGAACATTTCGGTAAGACAGTTATGACATGATGGTCACATGCTCACATGCACAAGTTGTTGTAAAAGTTCTGCAGATACAAATTTCTGAATTTCATTTCAAAAGAATTTTGACCCTTAAATATTTTAAATTTGAACCCCTTTAAGTAATTGGAATGAACTTGTAAACTATGGGATGGTGGGATACTATAGTTTGTAAAAACACTTTAATCTGAATAAAAATGATCAGTGCGGAAAGATAGACAGTTTCTAGACAGTATACTTAATTTTCTATTTGAATTGTATCCCTTCTTAGAGGATTGTTTTCATTTTCCACCTGTTATTTTTATATTATTAACTATTGGGGCAGAATCCCTATTTAATTCCATGGAAGATTGTTTGTCGGAAATTCATGGATCATGATAAGAAACATTTTTAAAAGCTTTTTTTGATTTTTGCAAAGGAATTTCAAGTATGTTTAACACTCCAGTTGTTAATACTGGAGGTGCATGGTTGAGTATTCCTATACCAATACCAACAACTGGTTATGGGCAGTTTAGGACTCCTGATAACAGTGTAATAAGCAATGGAAGGTAATATATAATTAAGTTCTTAAAAGACCAGACAAAAAAATTACATTAGTTTGAGTTTGAAAAATTTTTCTTTAGGTTTTTTTTTTCTGAAACACGAATTTTTATGATCAGCGCAATCATTAATGTACAATCAGCATCATCATCTAACTCGTTAATCATTTCCATGCAAAATGATCCTTCAACACTTTCTTCCCAAAGAACTGGGTTATTTACAACTAATCAGCGAACATCAGTAAATTCAAGCTACAGTATTGCAGGTATTCTTGAGTTGCCAGCTGATCAACCTCTATTTATGTATGTGTATCTTTTATCACAAGGAGATTATTCTATACTTACTGGAAGTCGAGTTTGTATTACTACAGTTCAACAAGAATATGAATCATTTAATGTAGTAATTCCTTCTCCTGTAAGTACAAAAATTTAGTTTTATTTTTTACATAATAAATTCAAAGTTTTCTAAATTTTTCTATCTGGGATAAATGAGACAATATGTTCAAAAGTAGAAATAATGGAAACCAGAATATTGTTTTATTTGATCTTTTACTGTTTTTATTATTTATCAATTACTTTCATAAATTATTTTCAGGTTGATCAAACTATAAAAGATAATTGGGTGGTTATTAATACATGGTCAAAGAGTGTAAAGAGTGACTCTTTTGTATTTACAGAAAAGTTAAGTTCTGGTAAATACACTGCTATGGCAACTGGAATTTATTATTTATCTGCAAACATTATCTTTAAAGATTGCAATGGCCCAATTTATGTTATGATAGCTGTTGACAATCAGTTATCAAAACGTACTTCTTTATATACTACAAAAGGGAAGCCATCAGTAGTTCAGGATAGTCTCAGTGTATCTGGAGCTTTATTTATTAAGAAAGGTGTGTAGCATGATTAAGCTGTTGTATTTATTTTGTTGACGTTAAAATTAATCTGTGAAAATTAATTAATTAATCTTGATCAAAAATGTTCAACTCTTTAACTGAAGATGTGTTTTAGATTCTTACGTCAATGTTTTTGTCATGATGGAAAATGACAACAGCTGGTCCATAGATGCTGACTCAACCTTTTCTATGGTGTTCCTAGGATATCAGAGTAATGTTTTTGGCGTAACAACAGTTCTGTCAGTAAATTTAGACTGCACTTCTGGCTGGACTAAGATTACTAAATGGAAGGCTCAAACCGTTGCAGGTCCTTTCTTTGATTTTGGAGGAGCATTCTACCCAGACACAGGAGAGTAAGTAATTTTTCAAAATTGGGTTGCTTATATGTTGTTATAGATTTTGTTATACATTTTGTTATACATTGATATATATGTTTGTATTTTTTGATATGATACAAGAAAGTAGTTTATCACATTTTTAATGTTAAAAATGTAAAAAACTACTTTTTTAATTTCATTTTTGCTTAACTGTCATCCTCTTTTTAATGCAATTTTTGAAAGTTTTCATGGCTGTCAAGTCATGAAACAAGTAATACGCATCAATAGAAATAGAATAGATTTTAAAGTAGAATTTTGATTCCTTTACTGGCATCAATAGTCTCTTCAAAAAAGCATTTAAAGCATTTAACTAAAAAGATTAAAATATATTGATTTTATTCATGCCTTTCAGCTTCATTGCTCTGAAATCTGGTTTTTACATCATCAGTGCTGGAGTAAAAATGATTCAGGCAAGTGCAGTTGGTTCTAGTTTTACTCTAAATGTTGCTGTAAATGGTAATCCATCGAGCTATCTGTATCAAAATGGAATTCAAGATTATCTTAAAAATGATAAAGCTGCTCAAAGTACAACGTAGGTTGCGATTTTTTTAAACATAGTTCATTTTTCATAATCAGCCACTTGTTTATACTTTTACCTTTTTGTTTATTTACTTTCATGAAGTGATTTTTACTCATTGATTGTATCTGGTTTGGTGTCAGTCAATACTGGTGATAGCATTTCACTGTATATCAAATCTGAAGGTGATAATTCATACACTATTAGTCAAGATAGTTTTGCTTCTATTGTTTTTGTGGCTCCTAATAACAATATCTACTCATCTGGAATGCAGTTGATGTTAAACACAGTAATAAACCAACAACAGAGCGCTGCAGACTGGTTTAAAGTTAAGAATTGGGAAAGTAGTAGATTAAACACTGCACCAGGAGTATTCAGCAGTGGTAAATTCAAAAACTTTGTGATGTACTTTTAATTAAATTATATAATTTCTCATAATAATTAACTTATAGTTAACATATACAGTTTTTTGTAGCTTAAATTTCTAAAACAATTATATATATATATATATATATATATATATATATATATATATATATATATATATATATATATATATATATATATATATATATATATATATATATATATATATATATATATATATATATATATATATATGAATAGTATGCAACAAGATTATTATAAAATATGTAATAAGATAAACCAAAATTCAAATTGATTTAAATAATTTAAAAAATGTCAAAAAAAAAATTAATATAATAAATATCAATAATATAAACTATAATATTTCCGAAATTAAGTCTTGTTTCTAAAGACATTTTTTTTCGAAAACTATGATTTTAGAAAATGTCAAATGTATTCATACCTAGTTTTTTGTTTTATAGTTTGTTAATATTTAGTATGAAGTCCTTTGACATTGATTACTGCTCGCAAGCATTAACTAAGGTTTACAAAATATTTTTCCAAAGCTAAAGAGAAATTTTGTTTGTTGGTACTATGCTTACCTGTCTATTACCCCCTGGTACCCCTATTAAATTTGCTAATATGGGTGAGCACAGTTCCAGCAAATTCTTAATTTGATTAATATTTGGTTTTGACCAGGCCAATCTAACAATTCCATTTCATTTTCTTTAAAATATGCTTTGGCAATCCCACCGGATCATTGTCTTTTCGGAAGATAAATTTGTCTGATAATTCAAATTTTATAAGTATTTACGTATCTAACTCTTGTTAAGTTTTCTTCAATTTGAACTAAGTTACCAACTCTATTGTACAGCCCCAAACAAGTACATTACCACCTCCATGTTTGATAGTTGCTTTTATTGTTTTTATTCAAGGTTTTTGCTTTTCTTTTTCATACATTTGATCTTTTTGGAACTCTTTAGTACAAATTTACTTTTATCAGACCATAAAACTAATTTCCAAAAATCTAGTGGCTTTGAAAAGTACATTTTTGCAAAGGCACTGGTTTTTATTTTTCTCGAAATGAAAGGTTTTTTTAAGACAGGATACATTTGGTTTTATTTGATTTTTCCTAAATGTTGTTTTAGGTGAAGGCGTTGAATTGTGGTTTATTTTTCACACTTTCATTTTAGTTTTTATTTTGTTTTTGTGTTATTCATTGCACTCTTAGTTTGCTTTTATTATATTTTTCAGAAATTTCCCTATATTTCTTATGCCACTTTCATGATCATTAACAATCATTTGCTGTATCTTAACACTAGTTTTGCAAGACTTAGGCATTTTGGCCTTTGAAATAAAACAAAGCAGTAATTATTAAAATATTTTAAAGTTTCACTCCAGACACACAAAAAAAAACTTATTGTCAAAAATAATTAAAAAATAAATCTACAGTACTAAATAGATTAATAGGTATGAATACTTACGTCATTTGTAAAATTACACTTTTAATTTTATATACTAAATAAAACCAAACATCAAATTAAATATCATAATTATTAACACAGAATTATTCTTTATCATGTTTACATGTTTATTTTTTTGTAGTAATAAAGAATATTACACATTAGAGTAAGAAAACAAAATTTAGTATTATGCTAGGGGTATCAACAATTTTGTTGCATACACACATGCATTCATGTATACATTACATTGCATTGTATTGCATTGCATTACATTACATTACATTACATACATACATATCAGATCTACTGGAAAGTTCTGTCTATTTTTATCACAACATGTTTAGATAGTTAAGTACATCTTTATTTGGTGTATGTGTACCTCTCTATTCTTATCACTTAATGTATATATAATTATGTAGCATTTTAACTAAAGTAAAGTTGATTCCTATTAGTCTTATGTGTGAAGTGATTGTGTTCACAATAACAAAAATGTACTCAAAGTTTATTTTTGTTATTGTGTTTTATACATAAATTTCAACAGGGAAGAAATGCTACAAAAGCATGTATTAACTTATTAAAAGTATTTGATGAAGGTTTGATAAAGTTTGAAAGTGTTTACATCATTTAAAACAGTTTCTGATGCATGCAGAAGATTGTTCAAAAAGTTTAGATCAGATTTTTTTGACCGTTCTGAAAAACCATGTTTTGGGCAAGCATTTTTGATAAATGACAGTTTTGTAAAGACTATTTTGGAACAGGATTCTGACAATATTAGGGTTCACAGAAAGGCTTTGTTCAGCTCAGCAAATCAAATTCTATCTGACTATATTTGAAAGATATGATTGGTGTGGAAATATTAAAGTGCAACATGAATTAAGTAAGAAGAATTTGAATGACTGAGTTGTCATATGCACATCTCTGCTTGCTCAATACAAAATTGAGTCCTACTTGGAGTGGATGATAACTGGGGATAAAAAGTGGGTTACCTACAAAAGGTGGGTTACCTACATAAGGAAAAGGGCATATTGTGAACCCAGAAAATGTAGTCCTTCCACCTCTAAACCAAGTTTGATTCTCAATAAAAGAAAGTTGTGTAAGTAGTGCAACATTCAAGGAACATTCTATGAGCTTTTAAAACTGAACAAAAAGCTCATTTCAGAGAAGTATTGTCAGCAACTGGATAATTGAAACCAAGAAAAGAGGCCATCAATGCTCAATAGGAAGAGTATCATAGTGCATCAGGTCACATACTGAAATTTGCAGAACAAGGCTGGGAAGTTCTATAGCATCCACCATATCTCCAGAATTAGTACCCTCTGACTATCACTTATTATTGTCCTTACAAAATATTTAATGGGGCAAAAAAAAATTCATAAATGAAAAAGAAACCAAACAAGCACTGGTTCAATTTTTCACATCAAAAAATAAAGTATTTTTCCAAAATAGGATATACAAATTCCCCTCATGCTGGCAAGAAATCATTAATAATAACGGCAGTTAAATTTTTTAATTATTTACAGAAGAACAATTTGGGTTTTGCTTTATTCCAAAAATTACAGACAAATTTTTTCCAGTAGACATGATATATATATATATGTGTGTGTGTGTGTGTGTGTGTGTGTGTGTGTGTGTGTGTGTGTGTGTGTGTGTGTGTGTGTGTGTGTGTGTGTGTCTAGGTAGGTAGGTAGGTAGGTAGGTAGGTAGGTAGGTAAGTAGGTAGGTAGGTAGGTAGGTAGGTAGGTAGGTAGGTAGGTAGGTAGGTAGGTAGGTAGGTAGGTAGGTAGGTAGGTAGGTAGGTAGGTAGGTAGGTAGGTAGGTAGGTAGGTAGGTAGGTAGGTAGGTAGGTAGGTAGGTAGGTAGGTAGGTATATGTATGTAATGTTAAAAATGTTGAAAAATGAACAGTAATAAAATTTTTTTCCAATTTTGAAATTATTTTTAAAAAATCATTTTTGTTTAGGAAATCTTCTAGCACTAGATCAAAACCTAGGAACTGTGACAGTTCAAGCGACAGGAATTTATATGATTTTTGTTAATCTAGCTGTTAGTTCTAGTGGCATTAACTTTCAGTTTGGTAATTTTTAATACTTACAATTTCATTTTTAAATTTTCAGTGTTGCCATAGATACCCAAACAGCACAATTAATTTGGGAATATATACCAGTTAGTAACTGCTGCTTGAACCTGAATTATAAATAAATATAACCACCAATATTTAAGACAAAAATAATCAAATGTAAAAATCAGTATTTAAATGTTAAACTGATAAACCCTAGACTAAACAAATACTACAAATGTTTTGATATCTAGGTTCATTCTAAACAACGCTATTTTAATGCTCATTTCAATAATTATCGTTTTTTTATTGCCATATTCTACAGTCAAGAAATAAACTGACTACCTGTAACAATATTTTTTAATGAAACAAAATAGCTTTTTTTCTGTTTGTATCAGCTGAATAACTTTTGTTTTGTAAGCTATAAAGTTATTCCATTATTTTTTAGACTACCTCTTTGTCTGTTTTATGTCCTCCGATAATTTCTTTTTCCAGCTGTTCCATACTAAAACAAAGTTGACTTCTGGTTCTCAGTTTAGAGTTTGATGTGTCTAACTTAATATTTTGGGCACCAACATTTAGTACCCAAATCCAATCAAGATTCATATTTCTCACTGTTAAACTGTACAAATTGTACAAAAATACTTTTAAAGTTTTTTCCTCATTTAAAAATTTTTTGTTCTGTTTAAATTAATTTTGAATGATTTACAGCAAAAAAAAAAATATCCTAAAGAGTGTGCATTTTCAAAAGAAAAAAAAAAGTGCTTTAGAAAACTTACATGATTCTGCTATTACAAATTTTATGTTGACAGTAAAACTGAAAAGCTCTGTTTTGAAAAGTTGTAAAGTTTTTTTTTATTTAAGTTTATATAAATCAGATAAAACAAATGCCACAGATAAAATTTCATGGATGGAATGTCATTTAAATTAGTACTGTTCTCTCACCTAATAGCAGCTATGCTACACCTCATGATTGTTGGTATCAATTAAACATTGTTTGCTAATGTAAACCCCATAGTGATAGTAACCTTTTGTTTGTTTGGATTTTAAACCATTGTAGTCGCCCACTAAGTTTGAAACAGTTGTTTCTGTTGCATCAACAGATACTTTTATACACTTTCACCTACTACAGCTTCACCTGAAGAATTCCTGAAAGATTCAAGTAGATAAGTAAAAAAATATTAATACACAATTTATTTAAATTTGCACATTTTTATTATGTAATAATTTATGCTAGTTTATTAATCAATATAATGTTTTTTATGAGACAATTGCACTTTGTGTAATTAGACAGTTTGCTAACAAACAGTTTTTAGCTGATTTTATTGGAACACATTTCCTCATTTAATTTTTTACAGACATGAAGTGCCCATAAGATTATAGCATTAAAAAAAATTATTTTCTGCAAAAAAAAATACACACAAAATGATTCTAAAAATATAGAAGAGCCAATTCTGGAACTACTTTTTAGTTGGGTTTGGAACTCAAACTTTTACAGGAAAGTTAAATAAAGGCTAACAATACAAATTACAAGTTAATTGCAGTTGGTCTAGATCAATTTTTGACCAGATCTTCACCAATTCAGACTTCAGGACTCCCACATTTGAGTTGGTCTTAGCTGGCTTCACAGATTTCATGACAAACCAAACACCAAAGGATTTAGGTCTGGTGATGATGGGGGCCACATTTCAGGAGTCCAAACATGAGTTTCACTTTTTCTTCTTATCATGAAATCTTCTCGCCAGAAAGGACAATAGAGGTATCATAATTATTCATAAAGTCAAGAACACTGTACCCATTTGCCTCTTCACTATTTTTGATATTTCTATAAAGAAAAGCATGGTTTTCACAAATTAGTTCCTCTACCATTTAACAGCCTACCATCACAGTAATATGCTTTTAGTTGCCTGAATCTTAAGTTAGTAACAGGTGCTGTCTGGGTAATTACTTCTGAATCTGTTTTTTAATTTTTATAAAAAAAAAAAAAAGAATGTTGGTACTTTAAAAAAGAATCCATTGTCATCATGGAAAATAGATTTCATCCAACAGAGTGTTTTTTAATGTAAAGTTTTATAAACTTTTTTGAACTTGTTTAATAGCGGTACACACAACAGTGACTGCAGCCACGTTAACAACACGATATAGTGAAACAGATCGTACTCAATACACTATGAAGGTTTTTGGCACTTTATATCTCTACAAAGGTCAAGTTCTCTCAGTTAAGGTACAATATACTCTTAAAGTGTTGATGGTTTAATACTTTTTTTATTTTACAGTTTTTAATAAGTTTTAGAGATTTTATCATTAGGTCAAACCATCTTCTGCAAATGCACAATGGGAAAATCTTCGCCCTAATAGTGGTTGGTCATTAGTCAGAATACCTCCTTATATGCCAATTCCATCAGTTGGATCAAGAAAACCTCTTCTCGAATCACTTCCAGCCATGAAACAAGGGTAAAAAAGTTTAATCTTTTATTTTTTTAATTTTCTTTATTTTTTTGTTCATCACAAAAACCAACTTGAGTATACCTTTAAAATCATTTATAAATATTGTAAAATATTTATTAGCAAAAGTTTATTATTTTGTAAATATAGTATATAATCTATAAGCAAAAGTTTAATAGCAAAAGTTTAAAACAAATTTCAGCGAAATGCATCAAGTTGTGTTTGATATCTTTGGTTAAAAAGACACCTCTATCGTCCTTTTTGGTGAGAAGATATCATAGTGAAGAAAAAAAGTGAAAGTCATGTTTGGATTCCTGAAATGTGGCCCCCTGTGCTGAATGTCTTTTGTTCAAATGTTTTTTAAACTTTTTCTTTTGAAAAAAATTTTGGTTTTTTCAAATTTTAACACAAAGAAAAACTGCCCTTGAAAGTTTGATTTCACTTATGAAATATCTGCAAAGATATCATTAATTAGAAATCATTGTACAAGTAAAAACACTGCACAATCTTCTACTGTGAATCCATAGAAAATTCATCTGTGAATAAGAAATAGATAATACTGTTGTTTATAAAAAAACAATTCTTAACGCATGCAAGTCCAAAACCTTCAATCTAAAACTCATATTTATAAGCTTTAAGTTATAATTATTGATTTATAAATGTTTGTAAACAAAGTTGTAATTATTATTCAATTGTTATTTTTATTGTTACCATTTTTATCTTTTTTTTTTTACAGATATTTTACGCGTCTGAGAAATTGGTCTGTTACTATGTCAACAAATCTCGGTGTTGAAGGAGAAGGGCTAAACCAAAAAGATGGAATATATACTGCTTCTCTTGGTGGGGTGTACTTAGTATCAACATCTGTTGTGATTAAAACAAATGAAAGTCAAGTGTCTATTGGGTTTGTTTAACCTTTGCTTTTTTTTTTTTATTTTTTGTTGTTATAAGTTTTAGGCATTAAAGTTCAAATGCTGAAATTGATTTTCTGCTTTTTATCTGTTTATTATTTTTTATTTTTAAGCCTAAAAATTGGTATAAATGCAAATTTAAGTGATGTGGTGGTGATCAGGTCTGGAGTTGGCCCATCATACTCACTTCCTCTGTGTTCTGGGATTTGTACCATTTACATAACACAAGCAGTTCAACTTTTAGTCGGCCACACTGTAGCAGTTTTTATTCAATCAAATGCACAAACAACTTATGTGGCAGAGTCAAGCAGATTCAGTCTGAAGCTCTTGCTTCCTCTTAAATCTATAGAAAATGGTTTTTCATGCCAATTCTCTTCTGAATTAAAAATAAGTTCTTCAGGTGAGCAGAAAATAACTGGATGGTCTGTTCCAGAGACCATACATTACAAGAATTCTGCACAAGTTGATGAATATAGCATCACCAGTCAAGGATTATATTTAGTAGCATTCAACATTGATTTATTAGACCTCAAAGGATTTGTTAGTATAAAAACATTTTCAACCGCAATTCTCATGAACCTTATTGAGTACTTTTATGATGGAACTACTCCTTTTACTCTATCATCTGCTACTGCTGTTTACCTTTATGCTGGTGATACATATTCTATAAAAGTTAATGCTGAGACTGATAGTTCATATTCAATCGGTAAACCATCATCAAGTTCATTGACATTTATTGGAGATAATTCTGATGGTTTTTCTGCAGTGCAGTCTAAAATTAATAGTAATTTTTACAATCAAAGCCAATGGTATCCAGTTGGTGGCTGGACAACAGTTGGAAGCGGGTGGTTATTTGAGATGGGTAATGGTTTTCTCTCTAAAATAGATTATATAGTTGAGAAATCTGGATTTTTTTTCATCTCAGCAAACGTTATTTTTGATAAAGTTCAAAATGAAAATTTTGTTGAATTAGTTGTTGTGCTCAATAAAATAGTTCACTTGTTGCATGATAGAAAAGTGTTGTCTTCAAAATCATCCACAACTTCAATGCTCCGTGGAGGAGTTTATTTAAATAAGTTAGATTACTTACAGTTACAAGTAAGACTGGGTTCTAATAGTGATACCTTGGTAATCAAAAAAGAATCATCATTTTCAATTGTTCGTATTGGTGAGCAGTTGTTTTTTTAAGCAAGGATTTTTTTTTTTACTTTTTTTTGATTTCAATTAACATGACTTTAATATTAACATTAAACTATTAAGAAATTATAAGTATTATAAATAGCAATTCCAATATTGTATATTAAAGTTGCAACATAAAGTTAATAATAATAACAATAGTTTGTTCTATATTTATTGCTTTTATTTTTATTTCTTAAGTATAAGGTCATTTGTGATTATTATAAAATTTGCATGAAATTTTCATAGGGGTTGACACTCTTTCCACAACTTGTGTGGACAATGGACCAAATATACTTGGAGAACTAGCTAGTACAAATACAAGATTAGGACTGGGAGAAAATGTAATCTGGGATTGCTCTGCTGTTGGGAACAATGTAACTTATCAATGGATGAAAAATTTCCAGGTTTGATAATAATATTATTAACTAATCAGTTTCTTTACATTTATTTTACTTTGTTTAAATATTACACTGTTATGCTTCTGACTGGTATATATTGATACACTTAAAAGAATTCACTTATTTTTTGAGCTGTAATTTTTCAGTGTCCCGTCAATTCCAATAACAACATTCTTTAAGTTATTGTTTACTTCATTCACTGTTATGTTGCACAAATATGTTGATTTTTTATATCAATTTTGAAGTTTTGTGGTATCGGTGAAAAAAGTTAAATGTTGTGCATCTGCAACATATTTATAGCAACATATTTATAATTTTTTATCAGTTTCTATCAGTCTCTATCAGTTAGTCTCTATCAGTTTGTCTCTATCAGTCAGTTAGTTAGATTTTTGGTTAAAAGTCAGTGGTGAAGATTTTTTTGTGATCTAAAAAATTGTTTCATTTAAAATACTCAAAGAAAGGAGGATTTCAGAAAAAACTCTAAAATTTTGTTAGAATTCAGATAAAGAACTTAAGCCAATCCAGAAAATTTCTCTTCACATAGAGGGAAAAGGAAGGCACTTAGTGACCCCTATCCTATCCTCTTTCCACTATCCCTATCCTCCTATCCCCTATCCCATATCTCCCAGTCCCCATCTCAAATATTCCCTAGTTTTCAGCCTTGAGAAATTAAGATCGCATGATCACTAAGATCACATGATCACTAAGATCACATGATCACTAAGATGCAACAGAAAATCACTTTTAATTGGATCTTAATTATGTTATTAGTTGCCAGTAGTTACCAAAGTAAATAATTTTCCAAATCATTGAAAATTATTTACTTTGGTAACTACTGGCAACTTTTTTATGTACAATTTTAGCCCTTACAGGGAATGACCTCACAGCTGTTGCAAATACTCAATGCAAAATCAACTGACAGTGGAACCTATTTTTGTGCAGCAGTTCAAAACAAAGTCAGGGTGTCGAGTAATATAGCAAAAATAGTTGTTTTTGGTAAGTGCAGTAATAACAATAACTAATTTTAGCTACTAATTTTAGAAAATGCTATTTAATGTCCTAAATTGATAGTTTAACACAAACATCTTTCTGCAATTCCATATTTATTTAGATACTTATCCTGTATTCTTAAATCCTCCCTCTGACTATAATATAACAGCAATGGAGAATGGACCTCAAGTCATGGATTTACTAAAAATCTCTGTAAAAACACAAAGTTTAGAATCTAACCTTGATGAAATGTTTTTTGATATTGTGGAAGGTATATTTATGTTAAATATTATCATATTAATGTAATTTATATTAAATAATACTTATAGATTACATTTTTTTTTTAAACAGCAACTTTCACCAAACCTTTTATTTATTTTTTTGTTAACTTTTTTGACTTTGGAAAATTATAGCAAAAGATTTTATATACTGGGGACCTGGGGAGGTTGAGTTACATAAAAAGTAATGACTTGTTCCCTTTTTGTTTTATAACCTTTAGAGTTTAGAGTTTTAGAGCACCTGGATTCTTCTATTATAATAGGAATGTATTTTTAGAGGCAGATTTTACATCATAAAATATCTCTAACCATCCAAATGCAAAAGAAAATTTGAAAAAAAATTGCAAAAGAAAACTAAGATTTCTAAAATGATCTTTTCTCTTAAAATACTATAAACTGTTACCTGTATAAAGATTACTGAAATACTTTTCTCTTAAAATACTATAAAATGTTACCTGTATAAAGATTACTTAGCTGTTATAAAGTATATACTAAACCATTCAACAAAACACAAATTAGTTAAAAACAAAGTAATACACATAGGCTCTTTAAATGTAAATAATATTGTATCTAGGACAAATAAAAGCAGAGCAACCATGCTACTATCAACATAAGCCCAGCCATTGGATTATACCCATAACTCTCCATTCGAACTATTAACCCAATTTCTAAACGCTACAAACAAAAACAGTCTGCTTTCTTTTTTACACCCCCTCCTTCTTTTTCAAACACATTTCAGTCTAAATGGTGCAGCTTATTAGTGCCATGAAGAGGAAATAAAAGCAAATTGACACAAATAAAGTGGTACAGGCAACTAAGGAGCTCACACTAATACAATCTTCTGGTTCATTGCAGGTAAAGTGGGCATGAAACTTCTTTCTTGGAAAAATAAACATTAGAGCTACAGTATTGCTATTATAGGATTTGCAGCCAATACCACTTTAATCTCATTTCATCAGTTCTTGTGAAGTCACCAACTTGTTTATTGACTTTACAAGGTTCTGTTTAACTTTTGTACCATGGAGGCGCAAGTCTCATCAACATAAATTTCAGATGCAAAAAAAAAATTGTTCAAGTATATCAGACAATTCTTAAAAATTGTCAAATTGTTAAAGTTTGTTTCTCATACAATGAATGAATGTCTGATGACAACTTAGGTGAAACTGTAGACCAATACAGCAGAAACTTAATGTTATAGGTAAAAATCTAAAATACACTTCAGGGGCAATTGCTGTATGTGGTTGTTTATTCTTCTAAGAGTTTTCTGCTGCTTTCAAGTAACAACTTGCAAAACATCAATAGATTTTTTTTTTTTTTTTTTTTTCTCATCTTTTTTATGAGATTTTTTTTCAAAATGTGAAAAAAATGTTATTTTTAATTTTTTCAAATCAAATTTTTCCTGTGCAAAGTGGTCTTAAAATTTTTACCAAATTTAGAATAGAAATCAGGACTCAAGAAAAAAGGGATCTCAAGACTGTATTTTTTTGGGGAATATAAAACCTTGAACAGCTGGGTATTTTTTTTTTTTTTTTTAAATTTTGCTTTTTAATGGAACAATAAGATTGATGGACTCCGTATGTGGGAGGGATAACTTGCCCTCTGCACCTTAATTTGCTTAAAATTATGCCTCTAAAGCTAAAAAAAGACAATCTGTAAATACCGTATATATTGTTACTAAAATACTTTTGTACAATTTTTTTTTTCTCTCTATTGTTAAATCCTAGTAAATATGTTGACGCCAATGAACAGTTATTTTCAAAAACCACATTTTAAAAAATTTGATTGGTCTAAAACAGCAGAAGTGATTATTTTGTAAGCAAACATGCCCTTGTTAATAGAACCTACCATAAAATGTTCTTTCTGTACAAAATTAACTTTTTATAATTTTTGTTCTTTTTTTTGATGCTTCAGAGAAAAACTTCATTTATGACATATTCTTTTGGAATGACCACTCTCTATATCTGTCAGTTTGACAAAAAAAACTTCTTCTATTTTGATTTTCAGGCTAATACTCATAGGGTATTGCTTTTTTCCGAGCCATTTGCCACAAACTCTGCACATGAATTTCAAATTTGTGTTGTGTAGTTCCATCTAAAGACAAAAAAATAATATTTGAGAATGCAAATTTATAAACATAAATAATTTATAAATCTTTAAACTCTTAGGTAAAAAAACTTTCATTCAAAAACTTTCATTCAAAAACTTTTATGTTTTTGAATGAAAGAAGTCACTAAACTTACTTAGGTAAAAAAAGCTTTCATTCATGTTTTTAATTTCATTCGTGTTTTTAAGAAGTCACTAACTTTTCTATATAAAAACTTATTAAAACTTGAAATAAACTTGTTTCTTGTCAAAAATGCAGAAACTTAATTTTCACAGCATTAATTTTTTATATTTTATATTAAAAAAAAAAAATAATAATAAAAACAATAAATAAATGATAAATAATCTGAGAAAGGAAAAAACCTAAGGTTTTAATTTAAGTTCTCAAGATTTTTAGTATAGTTATATACAATAAGATAAACCTCCATCTACAATGATTGGTTGGTTGTTGATTGCAAACTGAGTTAAATTAGTTAAATTTCATTTGTTTCAAATATAAATTGCAATAATAATAACAACAATAACAACAATTA
This sequence comes from Hydra viridissima, assembly GCF_058129835.1. Classification (NCBI taxonomy): domain Eukaryota; kingdom Metazoa; phylum Cnidaria; class Hydrozoa; order Anthoathecata; family Hydridae; genus Hydra; species Hydra viridissima. Next base: position 5,062,016 of record NW_028324315.1, on the reverse strand, counting down.
AATAAAAACAGTATAACTTTGATAGAAATATTATCACTTTGTATTCAATAGTTGCAACCCTTTTTTCTCAAAATATTATAGCACCCCCATAATTTATCCTTCCCCCTCTTCCATTCTCTCATCTTCTATGCAAAAAAGCCTAAAATTTTTTTTTCTAAAAAAACAGTAAAAATTGACTTTACATTTTTATTCTCTAAACTGACATGTTTTTTCCATGCATCTTGTATATGTTCATGGATATATATATATCTGTTTGCATATTTCTTTAATTATTTTAGGGAATGATCTTGGGTTCTTTCAGCTTTATCCAAGTAGATCTACCACAGGCACAACATTAACAAGAATTAAACCTCTAGATAGAGAAACAACAAAATATTATAAGTTAAAAATCAAAGCAGCTAATGTGTTGCGCATAGAGTTTAGTACCAATCAAGCAATATGGATTACTGTTCTAGATGAAAATGATAATTCTCCTGTATTTGATAAGAAAATTTATAACGTATCTGTGTTAGAAAATTCTCCTATTGGAACAGTTTTGCTGCAAATGAATGCAACAGATCTTGATGAAGGCCAAAATGCAATCATTATTTATTCAATTGTGCCCATTGTTGATAGTAATTTATTTGCAATAAATTCATCTAGTGGATTGATTACAGTTGCTGCTAATTTAGATAGGGAGGTAAAGTCATCATATGTCATTGTCATTGAAGCTAGCAACATTGTAAAATCTGTGCCATCTTCATATGCCCAAGTATATATCACAGTTCTTGATGTAAATGAATTTGAACCATACTGGTTACAGGATACATATAATGTTGATATATCAGAGATACTGACACCAGGAATACCTATAAAACAGCTGCTAGCAACTGATAACGATTCTGGTTTAAATGCACTTATAAAGTACACAATTGTTAGTGGTAATGAAGCTGATTTATTTGACATTATGCCGACAGGAATGTTGGTGACAAAAGGCTATTTTAGTTATAAATCAAAAAATATCTATGTGTTAAAAGTTCATATCGAAGACAGTGGGTCACCACCTAAGTCTGGTCTCAAGGATGCCACAGTAACAGTTAATATTCTTAATTCTAATGGTAACAAGCCAATATTTGAAAAACCAGAGTACATTGCAACAGTGACAGAGAACTCTCTTTTCTTTAATCCTCCTTTTGTTGTTAAAGCAGGTAGCACAGGTAACAGTAATTTTTTTCTCTCATTTTCAAACTTTAGCATCTTTGAATTATAAATTTATAACTGGTTAAGCCTATAATAGTTAATGCAAAGATTTAAGTTTCTTATTGGTAAATACAACAATTCTATAAAGTTTTGTAACATCATTTAAAAGTGTAACAATAATTTTAATCAGCATTTTAATCAAGAATGCAAGTCATAAAAGAGCAGCAATGACTTATTCATTTTTAGTAGACTGTTCAGGCAAATGATTAAACTCTGATTTTTGATTTACTAAAGTAAATGTTACATGAAAACTTGATTTTCATGTAACATTTACTCTAGTAAATCAAATCAAAAGTTTGTCATAAACTGTTGAGAAAGCAAACTTAAAAATTATGACTACCCTTGACAATAAAAAGTGTTAAGATTTCAACAATAAGATCCTGGCAACTTTTGGCAGGTGCTGGATATTACACTAGTGACAAGAAAAGTCCTAGCAGTGCTGGATATTACACTAGTGACAAGAAAAGTCCTAGCAGTGCTGGATATTACACTAGTGACAAGAAAAGTCCTAGCAGTGCTGGATATTACACTAGTGACAAGAAAAGTCCTAGCAGTGCTGGATATTACACTAGTGACAAGAAAAGTCCTAGCAGTGCTGGATATTACACTAGTGACAAGAAAAGTACTACACCAAGAAATGTTAAAACAAAAAATAAAAAGAAGTTTGCTTAAAAAATTGGCTGAAAGTTGTATAAGTACAAAACTTTAGACCACAAATTTTATCATAATTAAATTCTTGATTTGCCATTTATTAAAGAACATTTTGACAATTTTAATTTTGTATTTTGATCTGATAAAGCTCCTCATTAATGATCTGACAAAAGCTGTACAAAAATTTTACAAATGCAAAAAAATATCATTGATAATGCTTTAGGAAACAACATGTAAGTGATTGTTGACAAATATAGTTAGAAAAATAATGGCTTGAATTTATCCAATATCCACTTGCCTCAACAGTTATAAAGGTTATCCAAAAGTTTCTTACAGAGTTCTTTAAGTAACTAATAAATCTGTAATGTCTCTGTCATATAAATGGTTGATATGTTCTTACTATTGTAACACTACTGATATTTTTCTATTTCAGAAGTAATGCAGTATAGTATTCCTAGCAACCAAAATGTTTCTGACATATTTGCAATTGGTCCTCAAACAGGAATCATTACCTTAAAGCGTCCTCTTGATTATGAACAGGCAACATTTTATCAGTTTACTGTTCAAGCTTCTGATTCAGGTGTTCCACCTACAATAGCAAAAACAAATGTTCTTGTAAAAGTAATTGATGTCAATGACAATGCACCTTTATTCTTGGAGTTAAATAAAACCATATATGTACAAGAAACATCAAGCGTGGGAAAAGTGGTATATCGTGTATCTGCTATAGATAAAGATTCAGGAACAAATGGAATAATTGGCTACAAAATTGTATCAGGAAACACTAACAATGTGTTTTACATAAATTCTTATACAGGTGGGTTTATTTTAATGAATATTAAAAAATCTTTTTTTAGTTGTCAAATCTGTTAGAGTATCTTTAAGGAAAAACATTTTATGATTTTAGGTGATGTTACCACTCAGAAACCTTTAGATAGAGAAAGCAATGATCATTTTATCCTAAACATAATAGCATTTGACTTTGGTGTCCCATCCTTAGAAAGTTCAGCTTTTACTTTGGAGGTTTTTGTCACAGACATTAATGATAATGCCCCAATGTTTGACTTACCATCATATGCAGCAAACATATATGAAGATCAACCAATCAATTCAACGTTATTTTCATTTGCTGTTCAAGATGCAGACTTAGGAATCAATTCTTTATTTAATGTCACCTTGTCTGAGTATTCTAGTTTTTCCATTAAAGAAAATGGAAAACGTTTTGACCTTATTTTAAGTGGGCCATTGGATTACAATAAAAGAAGTCTCTATCAGTTTTTTCTTGAGGCAAAAGATTTTGGTGTCCCCCCCTTAAGTTCATTAGCACCTGTAAGTAAACTTTTCTATTTCAATTTTTTTCACAAATTTCTTTGTGGATGTAGTGAATGTCAAATTTATTTCTTCCAGGTGACTGTAAAAATTAATCAAGTAAATCGTTATGCTCCTTCATTTGCAATATACACTTATACAACTACTTTAAGTGATACCTCCATTCCTGACCAATTTGTATCTCAGCTTGTTGCTGTTGACCCTGACCTTGGACCAGAAGGTCGTCTTAAATACACTATTGTAAGTGGTAATGAGGATGGCGCATTTGAAATTGACATGTACACAGGTCCATTTCCTTGCTTTTTTCCTTTTTAGTTTATTTTTAATTTTTTTATTTGTTTGATTTTATTATCTTTTTATCTTTATTTGATCTCAAGAGTCTTTATAGTTTTCATCCAAGTAGGTGCAACAATGTAATTATATAACTGAGACTTTACTTCTAGAAAAATGTCTTTTTGAATACTTATACATTTTTTTTTATCTTTCAGGCATTGTATATGCAAAACCCCGGAAGGGATTTCAATTTTCTCCTCAATACCAATTAAGTATCACAGCTGAAGATAGCTTTAAACCTCCAAAGGTTTCTCCTCCTGCAATTCTTTTTGTACGAGTCTCAACAATCCCAAGGGTTTTGGTAGACAATGTTAACATCGGCAGTTACCAATTTCAAGCAACCATTTCATTAAAAGAGTTTGCTTATTTACAGAATGCAAATAAATTGCAAGTGTTAGTGCAACGATATGCACCCTCTGACTCATCTTGTAAATAGTTTTTCTTAAATCTTATAGTTCTTTTTTATGAAGTTCTTTTAAATATAATTCAATAAGTTTAATATTTAAGAATTTTCAGGGGGTTTAGTTACAAAGCCTTTAGTTTCCGTTCTCTGTAGTTTTTTGAGATGATTTAAAGGCAACAATCAAAAAAATAAGTTTTTGATTTTTTGTTTAGTTGCAGTTAACACCCTGGAAAAGCCTACAACTTGGTTCCAAATTAACTACAATGTAGATGAGCCAAAACTTACACGCTACATCGCAGTTGAAAAGTTTTTGCCATTGTCACAAGTACGAGTTCGGCGGTCAGTTATTAATATTACAGACAGTTTTTCAGTGGTTATTGGAGAAAATACAAGCTGTGCTTCAATTAAAACTTTTGATAATAATTCTATTTGCAATGGTCCCCTTAAAGCAGGCCTAGCATACAGGTAGAGTTGATAAAACTTTTTCAGACAAATTTTTAAAGGCTGGGATATTTGTAGAGTTCATAAATAAATGGTTCTATACAATGTTCTAATAAGTTTTCACCTAATAGAGGATTGTATAAAAGAAATTTGTATGAAATTTTTTTTTTCATAGAGTTAAAGAACTGAATTACGTTATATTTAGTTCTATTAATTGTGGCCCTCAGCATATTAAAGATTGATAAAAATATAAATGAAAACTATTTGTGGGTTCTTTAAGACCTTTATGTAGAGGTTACAAATCCTTTGAAACTAAAATTCTGCTGCTACCTAGGTTTCTAATCACTTTTTATCTTTTAGCCATTAATTCAAAAAAATATTTTCATCTGGTGCAAGCTAAAGGAAAAACATGACAATTTTTTTAAAGTTAGAAAATTATTATCAGTTAAAAATTACTTCTGCTCTCTGATTTCTTAAAATTATATAAACTTAAAATTATTTTTGATTGAGAAATAATACAACATGTTTCTGTACAGTTTAAAAACACTGGGAATTATTGCTCTTTATTAGGGCATTAGGAAAAATTCAAAAAAAATATTAAAAAAAACTGAGAATGAGAAAACTTAGAATGAGAAGAAGAAAAAGTACAACATATTTATGTACAGTTTAAATGCACCGAGAATAATCCACTTCATTAGTGCATTAGAAATAATTCAAATGAAATATTAATACAAAAATTAAACAAAATGTTAAAAAATTAAACTAGCAAAACAAAAAGTTTAAACTAAAATTTAAATTAAAACAAAAAATTAAAAGTTAAAAAGTATTAGTGAAAATTAAAAGTGTTAAAAGTGTTAATTAAAAGTGATTTGAGTGCATGCATTAAATAGTGTATGTTTTAAATTGTCACAGTATCAGAAATTGCAAGACAATAAATTTGGTGAACAAGGTAGCCAAAGCTGTGTGATAAAATGGCTGATAATACATTCATTTCTGAAGGTCTTTGTTATGCAAAGTTAATAACCCTAACCAATTATAATGGAGATGATTGATTCAACAAATTCTCTACAGATTGACTCTCCAGCTTATTCAGATACAAATCTATAATCTGCTTTATGTTCTTAAAGACATTGTTCAGTTTGTTCATGAATGATGTGTATTTTAAGAGATCTGTACCCTTCTGAATCCTTGATCTGAATCCCTGAACCATTTTCTTCAAAAGATACAAGTATTGAGATAAATTTTAAGAAACTTTTCCGTTTCAAAAAAAACCCTTCAAGAAAATATAACTAAAAACAAGAGTATATTTTCACCAAGGCAACATCATATTCATTAGATTCAACAAGTTTATCTGCATATTGAAGTAGTTTACAGCATGCGTTTCCTTCAGAAACCTCACCCTAAACAAGTATGATTTAATTTTTTATGTTTTCAAGAAATTGGTAGAAATTGATAAAACCTTCCAGAAAACATGACTGATGAATCATTGTATTAAATTTAATTCTGGAAAAGGGTATTTAGCTATAATCAAGCTGTAATGGTTCATTAAAAAATGAAAGAAATCTTTCCAATTCCTGTAGCAGTAAGTAAACCATTGTCTTCAGTGATGTCAGAAGCCAAAATTCTTTTATAACCCCATCCTTTAACAAATGATTGATAACTAACATACATTGCTGTAATCCATATATTGCATTGGATTGTTTATCTTCCCTTGTTCTAGTTTATTTTATCAATATAAAGTCTTTATAGTTAGGCTTTGTAGTTGAATCTTTTACAGCTTAAGTCTTTATAGTCAGGCATATTTGGTAATTTTCTTTTTTTAGTTTCTCATTTAATGTTATTCTGCAGGTCACATTTAATAAGAGGATATATGCTGTTTAATACATCAAAACTTGAGTTTATGTGCACTTTTTTTATTCAATTATATTTTTATAAGTTTATTTGTTCAATTATAATTTTTATGATAGCAAAATGTTGAGGCTTTATTTTAGATGTATTTTTTCCTACTTCCCAGGGGGACAAACCTTTAACCTAGATTCTTCATGATTTGCAGATTTAATTTGCATGCATCATCTTTACATATCTTTCAGCATATCTTTACATATCTTTTAGCATATCTTTTAAAGTATGTAAATATAAAAGTATGCATACAACTGTAAAAAAGTCTGTCCATATTTATTTAAAATTATTTTTGAACACAGTAGTTCAAATTTAATTAAAATAATAGTTATTACTTTTTAGTTTTTGTTCTTTCCGGTCCTGATTTTTACTTGATAAAAACTGATCATTTTAATAACAGTTGAATATAGTACTTTATCAAGATCTACAAGTTTCTTTTAATTTAATACCAGAACAAATGATCTAGTTATGCCAACAAATATTTGATTTAAGCTTCGATTTGGGTCTCGTTTTTCAGAACAAATCAATTGCTTCTATTTAATATATTTTATCAAATTTTCTAACATTAAACTAATAAAAGATTTAGTCTATTTGACTAGAGATGATAATCACCTTCAAAATGTTTTTTTATTTTACATTAAAGCAGAAAAGTCCAACAAAAAATATTTGCAAAAATGGTTTACATGAATGTCATTTAAAAATCTTAACCGGATAGAAACCGTGTTCTAACCAGATAGAAAATTAATTTCAACAGATTTGTGACTTCTAAGTAAGCTCTTTAAGGATCAGTTTTGGTTGAGATTTTTTATTGATCTTAAATCCTCTTTACCACTGACACATCTCTTTGACTGGTTAATTTGATACACAAAACTCTGATAAATAAAAAACTCACTTTTATTTAATTAAATTGGTTGGTTGATGTTGAAGCCTATCTTTTCAGGCTGCAATTAAGAGTTTATGAAGATGGAAATATTGTTCCTATCGAAAGTTCTTTCTCTGATCCTGTTACAATTCGTAAGCAAAACATTTGAGAAATTTTCTTACACTTTGTACTAAATAAAGTTTGAGTTTTTTGTAAAATATTATTTCCAAATTTCTTTTTCTTTCCTTTCAGCAAATAGAGCACTCCCCTATTTGTCTTTTCAAGACACTTCACAAGATGGTATGGTGGTTTTAGCTTCTGCATTTGGGGCAATATGTTTTCTTTCGTTTATAGTCGTTTTCATATACGTATGCTGGAAACAGAGGCATGAGTAAGATGTGAAATTTTTTTACATATTATTTATTTTAATCACATCCATGATGGATATCAAAAGACAAATAAGTTTTAAAATCTTTAGACTTATATTTTTAAATGATTCAATAATCCTGAATATTTTTCATGTTGTGCTCTGTTAGTAAAACTGATGGTTGTCTAATTTAAACTCCATTTAAATTCAAATGGAGATTTTTAATTTAAAAATAATTTTTCCATTTAAAAAGATTTCTTTCTTTTTTTTTTTTTTTTTTTTTTTTGTAGAATTTTATATAATGAGCACTTAAAGGAACACACCAATAGAATTGGAGTCATATATGATCGGAGCGAAAAACCCTCTCCTTCAAATCCAAACACTTTTTATTCTCTTGGCCAGAGGGGGGGAAGGTAATTTTAATTTTTTAAGTCGTTGAAAAATAATGAATAAAACTCCTAAAAAAAAAATGTAAATAAAGACAACAAAAGAGTGATTTTTCTTTTTTTTTTTTGTTAAAGATTTGAAAAAAACATAAAAGAGGAATCTGGTATTGGAACTCATCACGTTGATTATCAAAGGTGAACAAATTAAAATTTTGGGTTTCACAATATCTTTTACATGTAAGGTATATATAATCTTTGTTTTAATACGTAAATATGTATTTTTTTTATATTGTAGTATCGCATCCTCTCAAATCTATTCAAAGCAAGGTAATTTATGTAATTTATGTAATTTCAATCCTCCAATACTGAACGTTTTCTGGAATTCAAAAAATTATCAAATTGATTTTCTTTGTTTGTTTTGTTAAAAGAAAACTAATAAAAAGATAAAAAGTGGTTACTAATGGTACGAAATAAAAACTGTGCATGGGTGCGTGTGTCTGTGTGCGTATTGCTGCGTGTGCGCGTATATATTTGTATAAATACATACACTTAACTTTAGAGAGTAAAAGATCTCAAGTGCCAATCTTAGTCCTACCTCGTGAAGGAAGTTTAGGCGAACCGTCTATCGAAGAGACTGATCCATCTGAACATTTATATGCTCTAGCTGATGAAATGTCTAAGAAACAACAACAAGAAATGAAGCAAAAAGAACAAGAATCCGAAAATTCTAATGTCGAAGTAAATAAGTCTAAGAGAAGTATGTCTGTCTTTGACTTAGTCGTCCAAATGAAAGTGCAGGAGAAAGAGAAAAATTTGATTGAAAAAATGCGGCATTCGTATGAACAAAATGTGGCCGATGACCAAGATTCATCAGTTGAATATGAATCGGCTGCGAGTTCAGGAGGACAGCATACGGCTCAATCTGCAGACAATGACGATGATGGTTCGATAATTTTATAAAAGCGTTTGAGTCTGAGAAATACTGTTTTAGAATCTTTCTTCCTCTTTGAAAAGATAAATCATCTGATGGTTTAAATCTTCTTGAAGATATTAACAGTAACTCTTTAACTCATAAATAAAGAAAAAAAAAGAAAAAAGAAACACACAAATGGTGGTACATTCGTGTGTTTCATATCGAACTGTAGTTTTGAACTTTGATACTGTGTGGCTACGATAACACAGTGAGTGGATGGATTTTTGGTGGTTTGAATGCATGTAAAAAACAAACAAATATTAAATATTCTTTGAATTTACCTTACCTGTTTGTATTTTATAAACCTGTTTGATGAACTAAATTTTCAGTTATTGGGTTTTTTAAAAAAAACTTTTTAGTTTATGTTTAGCCTGTTAAAATTTTACTTTCTTATGCGCATGTAAAAAAAGTAGCTACATTTATATTTTTATTACAACGAAGATATGTAGATATATTCGGTACTAGAAGTTTACGACGATGTAACTGAAAAAAGAAACCTTCTATAAAATATAAGATTTAAAAGTAAACGATAAAAGCGTGAAATGACTTGAAAAAGAGCTGCTAAATTTATTCTTCTCAAAGATGTTAACTCTATCTAGATACTCTACCTAGATACTCTACTTAGATACTGCCTACATTGAATCCTTAGAATTTTTTAGAGGTTTAAAAACAAACCATCCGCCTCCAAATCCAAAAAACGAATCAGCCACTAACCCCTCATTATGGTTGATTCTTTAAAATACATCAAATGCAAAGTCCTCGTTCCAAAAAAGAGTAGCTACATTTTTCATACGACCTTAGTGCATTTAAACTTTTTCGAATAGGTACTTAGTGTAGCTAAATATCGTCGATTTGCTACTAGGGTTGTCAAGCAGCAAAAAATCATTGTAAAATAAGGTAGGATATAAAAAACGCAACTAAATTATTCCCCAATCCAATGTAATATGTTAAATAATGTTCACGGAGAAAGTTTTCACAATTAAAATGGTGCTTTGCGACACTCCACGCTGACTTATTTGTGTTCAATATTTTCTGCTCTACCAAATAATAACAAATTTTTTAACACAGTAGATGTTGATAATAAACTTTAATTTTTCTTAAAAATAAAATAAAATTTTTATCAAGTTTTCACTTTTCTTTTAGAACACAATGGGCTCTAATCTACTTACTTGGGTGTAAAAAAAAAAGTTCTCCCAGAAAACTTCTTTGTCCCCCTTGTATCTCTTCTATATCCGCCGATGCTTCCCACCTCACCCCCTCTATTTTCCATATATATTTTTAGATATTTGGACGATGGTAACTTTTCATTTACCTTTGTTATTGTGTTAAATACTAGTTGTTGGTTGGTTAAATAGATATTTGTTTAACTTCCTTGTCATAGCATAAAGCAAGAAAATGGGGTCTAAGAATCATTTAATGCCGAAATAGCTAAGGTACACACAGCTGGAGCAGTCGACACAAAGCATCGATTCCTACTGCATCACAAAAAAAAGATTGAACAATATAGGGAACAACAATCTTTGAATTTATTCAACAAGCTGTCAAATATATTCAAGATAAAGTTGTAAATACATTAAAAAAAAAAATCAAAAAATCATTTACTTACAGTAATGGAAAAAATAAGTTAAAAGCATGAAAATTTGAAATATTTGTTAAATTTTGAAAGAGAAAAATGATAATGATAAAAACAACAACAAAAATGGAGGTGACATCAAACACTTTGATGAAGGAACTTTTCAAAGAAAGTTTAGGAATCTCTACTTTTTGAAAGGAATACTTGGCTCTTATAAAAACTGCCAATAAAAAGAAAACTTATGCGTTTATCGGCCTTTTAAGAGTAAATTTTTTACCAAGATTTACTGGGTGATACATATCATTGGTTTATTAGAATAATTGATCTTTGCATAGATTTTCCTAAAGTTTGTAGTTGGGAAAAAACACCTCAGTCACTTTTCTTTACTCCACTAATTTGTCACAAGCGTTGGAAGGGGCTGGGCACAACACATCTGGTCAGATGTTTTTTGCTAAACTTTCTTTGGATCTTTTTGCTTGTTTGCTTATTTATGTGTTCAGCAGGATTTCCCCTACTCAATTTTTCAAATAGATTTTGTCAAATTATACTACAGACAAGTGTAGTGGTTAAAAAAAAAAAAAAGACAAACAAGATTGTTATAATCTTATTTAAAATACCTTAACATAAAAACAAAAAAAATGTTGACAGTATTTTTTTTTTAATTTTCATGAAAAATTCTTGAATTAATCTAGCACCAGGGTATGTCATGTTAAAACACACAATTATATTTTAAAAAGTTGTTTAACACAACAATAAGATAACTCAATTAAAACAGCTGCAATCAATCAAAATTGACACAACAGCTATAAACATAAAAGCTAATATTTGAAATATCCTCACGTGTTTTTTTACTATCTATACACTTCTTTTTGCATTTATTTACTGCAAAGATTATTTCAAAAATTGATAGTGACTTTATTCTCCAAATGGTCTCTTGTTTTAACCTCTTTATGAAACTTATTCAGGACCTTGACTAATTATTTGTCCGTCCAAGCCTTAAATGATTCCACTGAATCTTTTCGAGCCTGGACATCGAATTAGCTTCATTTTTATTAAATTCACTCTTTGACAGTGAGAGCTAAGTGGGCATCTTGTTGAAACTTCTTTCGTTTGTTTCGATCAGTCGGCATGCCTGCTGATGGAACCATGCGGTTTTCTAGCGCCTCTAAGTGTGTTGGTTAATTCGACCTGAATAGTTATTACCCAGATCTACTCTATTGAAGTTAAAGCAACCCCAAATACCAACACACACAATAACCACCTTGCAATTTGGTAAAAACAAAAGGATTTTGAAATATGTATTCTTTTTACAATGTGACGAAAATTTTATTAATAAACAAATTAAATGCGCCGTTTTTTTTTTAAAAAAAAAAACGAAACTTAAAAATAAACAATCCTAAAGTTTTACGCTTCACAGATCGTCTTGTTAGCCACATTTAGCGTCGCAATATCCGAAAATCGTGCATTTAAATGTTTTCGAATTTTTCCATGACCCTTGGGAATTCTTGAATTTTGATAGAGAATTTTTTGAGCAGGCGAGACCTGAGTTTCCAAAAAAAGAAAAAAAATTTGTAACTCTATAACACAGGAAAAAAAAAAAAGCAAAAAAAAAATGTCCGCAACACTAACACAAAAACCTTGTATTGAAAGGCTTCTAGACTTCTATGTCGACGGTGTAAGTTATTTAAAATTTTGAGTTTTTAAAGTAATTATTATCTAATCCTGCAGCTTCTTCTTCTATAAATAAAAAGTAAAGTAAAACTAAATTCAAAGATTAACTTAAGTTTAAAGATAAATTATACTAATCTTGATATATTTGATTGATTTTAAAAATAGATACCTATTAAACTTATAACTAGTACTAACTAGGTATAGTTTAAACAAATATATATTTAGCTAATTGGAGATGTCGTAGAGTATATAAGAGGCTGTAGAGAAAATTTTGAGTTTCTAAATGTTATAATAGCTTATTGTGAAAAAAAAGTATTAAATTTTTAAAGATAATTTTATAGATTATTCTAAATAAGGTTTTATCAGGAAAAAATTGAAAAAGGACTGCTATATTAAACTATACAATTTTTATGTTAATACTGTTTTTTTTACAGTTTTTTGATATTAACCTTGTGCCTGAAAATATTCACTTGTAGTTTCTTTCACATTACATTCTCACTTCTTAAGCTTGTGTGGCTTTTATAATTTCTTCACCAATAATTATATTAAAATAAATAGACCATTAGGGCTTCAATTCTTTATGCCATTGGAATTGATTCTTAAGCAAAAGAATGTAATTGGTTTCAGACAATGGAATTAGAGTAGATACTTTTTTACTTCAAGAGTTTTTCCAGATTTCACAGATTCACACCTTTAAAGTTATTTTCTCTACAATTAAATTTATATTATTTACAATATATATTAACTAATTGTAAAATAATTTTTTTATAAATAGGCAAAAAATTACCACCTTTAACCTATTTTATTTGTTTTTTGTTGATTTCTATTACATTTCTGGATATGATTAAATATTTTTTTAAAAACTTGCATTCGGTTCCTTCCAAGTCTTAAAAATCACTTCATGAATAGTAATAAATCAGATTTAAATCACAGTTTGCCAAACTTTGTGTTTTGAAAATCTCCAGGTACATATTTTTTTGTAAATTCTTTGGGTTGAGTAATGTTAGGCTCACTTGTTAGCAGAAACATTTTTTTGGTTTGGCTCTTCACATTTAATTACAGCTCATGAACATTCTTGTCGGTTCTGTATTATGCAGAATCTTGAATGGTTACATTTTCAAAAATTTCTTTTGAAGCAAGTCTCTTTAGTTTTTGGTATATAAAACTTTTGTCATTGTTCAATATTAGAACAAGTTCAGTCTATTTCTAAATATTCTTGATAATAATTTGCTGCACAGTTTTTACCAAGCTCTGAAAATCCTTTATTCTAACCATTTTAAGTTGTTAAGTGTAAAGATTTTGCAACTTATCAAAAGCAGTCTGGCTAGTAAAAATGGGTTCTAACTGATTGTCCCAAGCACGTACAGTGTCCTCAAAAAAAAAGGGATTTCATGATCATTGTCATTTTTTTAAAAATTTTATTCCAAGTATGTTAAAAAATAATTTCTATTAAAAATTTCTTTGTTAAAAATAAAAAGATTTAACAAAATTGTTATGGTTAGGGTAAAACTACTTTTTGTTGTTAAATACTAAATACTTAATACAGTTAGTTTACCCTCATAACTATTAAATAGAAATTCAATCGGTTTTAAGTATTTTGATTAGTTCTAATACTTGGTTGCATAGGCTTTAGCATCAATAACCGTTTGGCATCTGTGGACCATGCTTTCAACCAGTTTTGTTAAAAAGTTAACAACCAGTAAATTCCAACCATTTTAAAGTGTTAAGAATAACTCATTTTCATTTTCTATCTTTGAGTTTAGCATCTAATATAGAGCACAATTGGATTAAGATCAGGTGATTTTGTTGGCCACTCAAAGGTAAGTATTCCAGTATTTTTTATATACCAGTCCAGTTAAGTCCAGTTCAAGTGATCTCTGCAGCATTTTAGTCATTTAGCACGGTTTTTCTTGTTTATGAAATACTTTTTTGTTTTCTACCCTGAAGTAAACTCTTTACCTACCTTTATTCTTGCAACAATTGTCTTTTTATATAAGTGTTCAATGGTTAAATTTTCCTTTATCTGACTCACTGATATCCTATGATTCTTCACTACTTTGCTGACAATAAAACATTCTCTTTCTGCAGTTTTTTGCTTTAAGTTTTTTGCTTTCTGCAGTTTCTTGCTCCTAACTTCCTGTTAATTTAAATTTTCAAACAAAAATCTGGACATGATTCTTTAAGCTGTGGATTTACCACATCCAACTTCTTTGAAATTATTACGCAAAGACCAATCTGCATTGCGCAATTGAATTATTATACTTTAAGATTAAGACTGAAACATGTTTTTTCTTAAATTGGTAAAAATATGAGTTTTAGATTATAAGCAAATGATAACATTAAAGCTAAACACTAAAATGCTATGAGTATGAATGTCTCATACCTTATTAATGGTTAAATTTTGGTAAAGCAGAATCAAAAGCATCTAATTCTATAATTTTTGCCATTTAAGTATTTTTTCCTAGTGTATATAAAATTGTTAAACCATTTAATTTGCATAAAATAATGTAATATTTTTTTAAACATGAACAGATGAAAAGTTAAAAGCAATTTTACATTACAAAAAAAAAAAATGTAACGTGAAATAGAAAATGTTATTTTAAAGAAATCCTTATGTGGCCTTTTGTTAATAATTGTGAGGGTCCCACTTTTTTTTTTAATTTTTTTTTTAATCTTGATTAGTAAAATAGTGCAAATATATTAGGTGTTAAATATTTATAACCAAAAATAAAAAAAAAATTAGAATCAATTTTACTTTATTTTTAAAATAATTTTTAGCACTTCTGCAGTTAAATTTCAACAATTTAATTAAATTATTTTATGTTTTAATGAAGGAAGTAGTAATTGTTATTTTGTATTACAAAATTTAAAAATAATTGACACAACATTGAGTTTTATGAATGGCATTGCCTATTATTAAGTGAAATGGGCACCAATTTTTTTTAAAATAACAATCATGTTGTCCCATTTTTTTTTTTAGGGACACTGTAAGTGTTTTAGTAGTATGCTTTCATTAACATTGTATTAAATTTTTATGTTTTAGAATGGTATTGCCTATTATCAAGTGAAATGGGCACCAACTTGGGAGCGTGCAGATTCTTTAACCAGTTTTCAAGACTTGACAGATAAGTTTTGGTGTTTTATAAATAGTTCTAGTTCCGCAAATATTTATAACAACACTTCTAATCTAAAGGTAATTTTTAAAATATTTTTCATTCCCATCTTAATAATAAAAAATATAGTTTTTTCCCTTACTGGTGTTTAACCATCATTATTTCTGAAATTATTTCATTAGTATTTTTACTTTGTTACAAATAGAGACCTCCCATAGAAATCCCAAATAAACCTCACCTACAGCAGTTTTCTAACCCTGCTATTCACATGCAAGAGATTACACCAAAAAAAAAGATGACAGTTATTCAAAGAGCTACAACACCCAAAACTCCAAAGCAAACAAAAGCTTCTATGGCAAAACAGCTACTGACCCCAAAACAGCAACTGACCCCAAAACAGCAACTAACCCCAAAACAGCAAATAACCCCAAAACAGCAAATAACCCCAAAACAGCAAATAAAACCATTGACACCAAAACAGCATATGTCTCCCAACTTTATACAGTTGTCTCAGTTTCAACAAGCTCTTATCAATCAACAACAAAATATTTCTAGTATATCACCTGCTGATAATGAACCAACATTAATAATTGATAGTGATGATGAAGATGTCAATCAAAATCAACCTCAAATGGTATACACCTTAAGTGGTTTACAGGTGAGATTTTCATTACATTTTAACTTGGAACTTCCATTAAATTCTAATTTAGGTCAACAATCTACTTTAACTTATCATGACTATTTTAACAAGATTTTTAAATCTTTATCATCTTTGAATTTAAATTTATAAATGTGAACCATATAAAAACATCTTAATAGTAAACTAAATTTAAGTTTTTAATATTGAAGAAGATTTATTTCCTAAATATGTTTTTAGATTTTTTTTGTATTTAGTAAAATGCAAATTTTTTGATTTTAAAGTTAAACTTAAATTAACAATTAATAACTTTTAAATGTTTGGCTTCTTTTTCATTTCAAATTTATTTTTAATTTTTATTAATGTAAGGTGTTTTTTAGTTTTCTTGTTTTTCAATCAGGCTACTCCACCATGTAAAATTAACATAAAAAATGAAGAAACAATCAGTGGATCAACTTTAAACATTCAAATGAAAGAAGATGGACACATTCAAGGATCAAGTTCTAAAAGAAAACTTGGAATGTCTGATGTAACAGGTATTAATCCTGCAAAGCAACCATTTGGGCTTAAACAGGAAGGCGAAGCTGTAGGTTTACTGTAACATTTTTTACATTAATGGTTTAATTTAAACCCAGTAACATTGATATTACTGTTAATGTCAATTTGTGAAATTTTCATGTCTTGTTCTGTTGTTTAAATGGGTAGTGGGATTTTTGAATTTTTCATAAAGACTCACCTAATAATTTTATCAAGAAATTCCTTCAGGAATTGGAATTAAGAAGTTAAAATTACATAACATTTTGCATTTTCCCAATCAATTTTAGGTTTCTTACACTCAGTTCAACAGTCAGAAGTGAAAATAATGAGTTATAGAACTGTTATATAATGTTAAAATAATGAGTTATAGAATGAGTTATATAAAATAGTTATAGGTAAAAGTACTTTGAAGTAATTTCCAAGCCTAACTTTAATACAGAAATCTCAGTAGTTCAATATATGTATGTTTTGAAAGTTTAAATTGCCCAATAAAAGTGTAAATTGACTCTTGGGCTCTATATACTTACAATTTGTTTTGTTAAGCCTTAATTTTTTCTGTTCTCCAAATAATGTAGGCTTTTAGCGACTGTGAAAACAAAGATGGTTCTTCGCCAAAACCTATGACATCAAGTGACTGGAAAACATATTTTGAAACACTTGAAAATTTTGTGGATGGTTGTAGAGTGAGCCAATCATTCAAGTAAAACTTACATTTAAATTACTTTTGATTCTACACTTTTTTTATATATATATTTTCAATAAACTTTAAAATGTTTTTATAGTCATTAAAAACTTTTTCTTCTTGCAATAAATTTCTAATTTGTTTCTCTTGAGATGCAAAGTTTGTGGATCAATGATTGCCCAACAAAGTAACTGCAGTCGTCATTTTAAGAAGCATGTGAAAGACAGCAGTGGTGAGCATGCATGTCCCATATGTGAAAAGAAATTTTACCGTATTGATTACATGGAACGCCATTTGAAGCAGCATGGACAAGGCAGTACAGAGGAAATGAAAAAGATGATCAAGTTGATTACAGCAGGAATGAAAAAATGAAAATTGTAATAACTTTTCGAAAACCTCTTTTCAATATTTAAAAGATGTTTTGTTATGTTAAATAACACGAATGTTGTTGAATGTTGTATAAAGACAGCTGTCAAGAGGTGCTTTCTTGAATAAATAACACGAATGTTGTATAAAGATAGCTATCAAGAGGTGCTTTCTTAAATGCTTTCTTATAGTATTCTATTTTGTTATTGAAAGTATTGCGGTTAATAGTTTTTAAACTTTTTAATTAAAAAAATATATATTCATAGATTTATTGATATAAATGTGATTATAAATTTTAGTCTTTTTTTTTAACATATATTTTTTCAATAAGAATACTATGGCGAGATTCTTTTTAAAGACTATTGTCAAGTTACTTAGTGAATATGCACTCCAAAGATTTTTCCATATTTACAATAAAAACAATTTTTATTTTATATTTTTCTTTACAAAGAAAAATATCTATAATCAATGGTGATTGCAAATCAAAGAATGACAAGTCCAATCATGTAATAGACATTTTGAGCAGAGTTCCTGAAAATTACTTTTTAATTTTAAAAAATTATATAAAGTTAATGAAAGAACTGTTTATTTTCCTCTGAAAATTTTAATTTTCAGATGCTAACTGTGCTCCACTGAGTGTTGACCTACAAAAAAAGTTGTTTACAACATTCCCAAACGTATATTGGAGATGAGACCTTCAAATGTTTGACTAATGAAAAAGATTTTCATTGATGTGATGCTTTACAGAGTTATATGAAATCTTATACTGGAGTGAAATTAGACACACTAGCTCAATCAGCAAAGATATCTGTCTATCAAAATGTTATGTATTTTTTTCAAATTTCTTTTTGACAAAGATGAGTTTTAAAAACTCTGTTTATATGTAATATATTGTGTAATGGATACATCATAAACACACATCTGTATTCATATATTTATCACTATGACTCATAGTGTTACTTCATTAATCATAAAGAATGAATGTAAGTTTTTCTTTTTCTTAAAAAAAATAGATTTTTTTTTAAACCATTTTTACTATTATTTACAAATCATTTAACTAATAACATTTTTAATATCATCAACTAATAACAATTTTTAATATCATCAAAATGTTTCATTAATTTTGTCATTTTCTGGAACATTTTTGTTAAAAGTATTATATCTATTATGAATATTACAATATATATGAATTTGTGAATCTCATAATATATATTATGAATTTCACAGTATATAGTATGAGTTTTACAATATACAGCATAGGTTTTATTACATATAGCATGAGTTTTACAATATATAGCATAAATTTTACTATATATACTTTAAATTTATTATATTGATTTTTAGTTTATACTGTTATTATCGTTTTCATTTGTTTATTATTTATGACTATTTATTTTTGAAGCATTTTACTCGCTTAATTTTCTGTTCTTAAATAATTTGCATACTTTTTTTTAGGCTTTCTTGTGATCTCAAAATATTTTCTATAACTTTATATATATTGTTTAATTCAGAAGAGAAGGAAATATATGTTATAGTGCAGCAGATTAGCATAACAATTGTGCAAGAGTGGATAAAAGCATGAAATATTTTTTAGATGTAGAAAATAAGTATCCAATGCATTTAAGATATGGTGTCACGTCCAGTTCTATTTAAAAAAATGATTTTAAAAAAATGATTAAAAAAAAAAAAAATGATTAAAAGACAAATCACATCACAAATGAAATATAAAAGTTTTGAAAAATAGATAAACAATCTTTATCGATTAAAACTAAGTTTATAGTTATTTTTTATGTATTGATATTTTATATATATATATATATATATATATATATATATATATATATATATATATATATATATACGTATGTATATATATCATTCCTAGGCCTCTATACATATATTATGGCCAAGCGATATATTGTTGCACATCCAATTTCTACGGAGAATGAAGTTTTGTACAGACCTAATCCGATTGACTGGGCAAAATGTATTTTCTGCCAAAGTACCTCTGCAAACAAGTTGATTTGCCTCGCTAATTCTAAGCGTTCGGATTGTTTGACAAGTTACAAATCACTTGCTGAAATCTTACCACAATTTGTGCTGGCAGATTTGCTACTGCCTGGATTTTATATTCAGCGATTAGATGATGGCAGTGGCTTTTAAAGTACTTTGATTGCAAATAAAGCTAAGTGGCATAAACCCTGCATAATGTTTTACTATTCCACTGAACTCAATCGAGCAGCTAAACGTTTTTGTTGTGCATCACTAGCTGCAGAGGGTGAATCCTTATTAAATGAAGCCCAGGCACTTAAGGTTGAGCACAGTTCATTCAGGCGATCAATGTCAAGTGATATGAGAAAATCAAATTTGGTTTGTGATACTCATTGCACAGCATCTGTACCATGGATCTGGATATTAAAGTCCGCGAGTGTGCTATTACCTTGGGTGATTCTATATTATTGACCAAGTTGAGCAACACAGATTTAATTGCTCAAGACGCTAAGTATCACACTAAGTGTCATAATGATCTGTACAACAAAAAACATGCTTTTAATAGACGCATGCGTGCTGAAATGCAGCAAGTAGAAGATGAAGTTGACTGTGAACATGGTATTTTTTTTGCACAGTTGATTGTTTACATTGAAGAAACAAGGCCAGAGAATGGTATCACACCCATTTTCAAACTAGCTGATCCAGCTAGACTATATGCTGATTGCTTGTCCCAACTAACTGAAAATAGGCTACATACACCAACTTAGCATATACATAGCACACGTTTGAAAGAAAAACTAAAAGCCCATTTTCTCAACATGCATGCACAACAGGAAGGTTGAGATGTTTTACTTATTTTTAATTGTGACATTGTTCCAGCACTTCTTAAAGCCTGTCAATATGACTGTGATTGTGATGCGGTGTGTTTGTCAAGGGCTGCACAAATTACACGCATTCAATATCGATGACGCTTCCTGAAGCTGATAAATGCTGTCCTGAGTTAATTCAGTGCGGATGTAAGACAGGTTGTACAACATGCCACTGTAAATGTGTGCGTAACAGCTTGAAATATACTGCTCTTTGCAGTTGTCAAGGAGAGTGTACCAGAGATCGAGGGTGTACCAGAGATAGCTTATTAAAAGTTGTTTTAGCTTCTTAGCTGCTTTAAACTTTTTTATTGAGTAAGAAGTTTTTTAGAAATATTTATTAAAAAAATTAAAAAATTTTTTTTAAAAAAAAAAGCAGGGGGGAGAGGGTATTTCTTGGGCAAGAGGGCTGTGCCCAAGCCTCTTTCCCACTCATTGGTGCATGTACGATCAATGTATACTTTGAATGATCTACCATCCCTTAAATTTTGGCCAAGATTAGTTAAACGGATTAAAATTTAATAAGGTTTTTATAAATCCAAGATGGTGGTAGCTGCCATCATGGATTCAAGACAGTTTTGGTCATGCTATGCTTTGCCACCATATCTTAAAATGATCAGCATAATTTTCTGAGTTATTGGTGAAAATTTCATGCTTTTATCCAATTTTGCACAATTTTAGTCATTTTTAATGCTAATCTGCTGCACTATTAAGAACTTTGCTCATTTGAAAGTTTTCAATTACTACATAACTGCACACAAAGTTTATTTTTACGCACAAAAGTTTTTTGCACACATTTTGGTATTAATGAGATTTAAGAAATATTTAATAATCTTAATTGTGTTAAAAGAAAGTATAAAAGTTTTTTTTTTTTTTTATTGTATCAACTTATATCAGCAAAAGTATACTAATGTTAATAAAGAAAGACGATTGTGTTTAGTGATGAAAAATAGTGCTTTAGAAGCTTCTCCCGTAGAAGATGTACAAAAAGATGGTAGATGGATGAGCATAGTAATAGTTTGCAGTTTTTTATTCTGTGTTGTATTACCATTAATAATTTTTTTAAAAAAATTGAATGCGTTTGAGTAATGAGCATGGAAGAAAAGGTTTTTGATGCTAGACTTGTTCATCATTAGTTCTGTGGCCTGGTGCTAAACTGTCAATTAACAAAAAAATTTTTAATATTGATACTTTAACACCAGGCCACAAAATTATGTTATGTTAATGTTTTATGGAATGGATCCAATTTTTCTTTTTCAAGATTCCTAAAGTAAAATAGTTATACATATATATTTTTTAGCATGCTTACCATATTAAAGATTGCCAAATAATTAAGCCTGATGTATTATTTGTTGGGGACTCTATTGTTCATAAATTCCAAGATACTCAGGTTAGTTTGACTATAAATTATATTACATATAAATAATAATATATAAAAAAATTTGACTATAAATTCAATGGTGAATAAACAGTTTCTTTATACACTTTAAAATCAAAGTATTTGATTGTAGAATTGTCACAGTTTGTATGATTTAAAATGATTTATTATTTAGTTTATCCTGTTTAAGTATATGTTAGTGTCAAAGTATAGCTTTTGTTTAGTTATTTAAAGTATAGCTTTTAGTTCTTTTAAAAAAACTAAAATGGTTAAATGTGGTTTGTTAAATCATTTTGTGTTAACAAAATAGAATATGTTAATGGGTTTTCTAAACATTAAATCAGTATTTAAGTAGAATCTTAATGTTTTAGACATGGAATGAAGAAATAACACGGTTTAAAGTTGTAAATGCAGGGATGCCTGGAGACTGTACAGGAAATGTGTTGTGGAGATTGAGCAATGGTCTCTTAGATGCCTGCTCACCGAAGGTACTTGTAAATAAAATAATTTTAATTGTTCTGTAAATAATGAATGCCTACATTATGTTGAAATTTATTTGCTGAATTTTCTTTAAATAAGTCAGTATAAAATTGTTTTGCTATAAAGATTGTTGTAATATGGGTTGGTACAAACAACCATGAAAATACTAGTGAAGAGATAGTGGAAGCTTTAGAAGCAATTGTATGGAAGGTGACTAGTAATAAATGCAAGTCTATTGTATTGGTAAGTTAAAGTTTATTATAAGCTTCATTGAGGACTTCATAAAGTTTGATTTTATTTGATTTATATTTTTATTTTATTATTTTACTTAGTGTAATGTATGTATGTATGTATGTATGTATGTATGTATGTATGTATGTATGTATGTATGTATGTATGTATGTATGTATGTATGTATGTATGTATGTATGTATGTATGTATGTATGTATGTATGTATGTATGTATGTATGTTCTTCATAAACATATGCATGCATGCATATGTTTTATGAAGAAGTATGAGTGCAATATTTTATATGAAGTATGAGTCCAATATTTTATATGTTAGCAAGTTTTTAAAAGTTCTTAAAACAATAAACATAACTTTAAAGCAGATAAAAAATTTGTATTTTAGCTGTACAGTGTGTGTAAAATGTAATGTAAGCCCATATTTTAACATTTTTGAGATTTAATGTGCTTTCTTTTTGAGTTAACATAATATTTTTAATGTATACATAAGAAATATTTATATTCACACCCTTACATTCTGAAAGCAAATAAAGATTTCGGAAAATGTCCGAGATGCATTATATATTATTAGAAAATCTTAAAAATCCTCATGATTAAAAAATAGATAAATCTTGTGTAATATTTGCAAATGAATATCAGGCATACAAGAGTACTCACAATGTCAATTTTGAATTACACAGCTCAGTTAAATTTCTGTTGATGTTTAATTGAAAGATGTTTAATTGGGAAATTAGTTGTGAAACTACCAATGCTCATTACTCTGATAAAATATTTAGAGAAGCGAGAACAATCAAGTGATGATGGTATAGGTCATGTTACTTTATTGTGCTTCACTTTTGAAGACCTTTTTTAAAAGGTATACGAAGGCCAATATAATGGTCTGCATCTTCAAGTCTCTAATTTTACAAAGATTATCTTACTAACCATTTCTTACATGTCATAAGAATCTACACAAATATTTTCTTACAAATTGTGCAAACTAAACAACCTATTATTTTATCACTTTTTTAAAATTCACATATTTTTCTGTCACTGTATCTTGTAATTTATCATATGTGCTGAAATTTTTTTTTTTCTAATTGTGAAAAAATAAAATTTGATTAAAACTCCATTATTTTAGGGTATTTTACCTCGTGGTGAAAAACCAAATTGTCTTCGTGATAAAATCAATCAAGTAAATTATGGAATTGAAAAAGTGCTTAACTCCATTCCTAATTCATACTACCTTAATGTGGATCCAGGTTTTGTTCGTGAAGATTCTACAATATCTCATGAAGATATGCTTGATTATTTGCATCCTTCAAATCGAGGCTATAAAAGAATTGCACCATGTTTAACTGCTTTTCTAAAAAAACACCTGAAATAAAATGTAAAAAAAAATTAGTTTGTAAACAGTTTTTGATGTTATTTATTTATTTAAAAATTATTTAACTTTCTTATTATTTTATTTAAAGTTAAAAATTTTGTTAAGCTGAACCTTAATCAGGTTTTTTTTTGTAACTATTTGTTAACTTATGTTAATTATGTCAAGTATATAATTAGTATGTTATTTATGCAATCCAGAAATACAACTTTTCTAAATGTTTAGTTTCCTTTTTAAATCTAATAAACTTTTTTATTTGTGTTAAAAAATCATAGAAAAATATATTTCTCAAGGCTGTTTTCCTATTTTGGGGCCTGTATTTTTGTTGCCTAGGATTTTAATTTTGAAAGTTTTTTGTGTTGTGTTTGAATTTGTTATAAAGTATTTTAAATTACTCTAACTTTTTTACAGTTTTTATAGATTTTTTTAAAAATCTTTTTAAGTACTCAGTTGTGTAGTTTATAAGTTTTGAATTCTCAAATATTTATGAATTTTAAAAAGTTTTTTTTTTAAATTTTTTTCTCTGTTATTATTAGACTTTCTCCTGTTCACAATTCTGTGTTTAGTTGTAATTTTCAATTAAAAACTTTGAAACAAAAGATTGCTAAGTTTTTAAAACATTCTTGTTTTCATTAAAGCTTATTTATATAATTAGCATAATTACATAGGTGAATGGAATTAATTTTTGTAATTAAGTTAAGAAAACTATTTTGGTATATATTAATTTAGTCATATATTTAGTTAATTGATAATACTTCTTGATTCCTGTTGTCAAAAGAGCAATAAAAATTACTTATAGAATGTTAATGACCAATAGCAGTTCAATGTTTAAACAGAGTAATAGTATTTTTAGAAAACAATTAAAATTGACATCTTGTGAAAATCCAAGAACAAGCATTTTCATTGTTAAGTTGAAAATAATTGAATTTTGTAATTGTTTCCCTTTTATCTTTAGAGATTTCATAATGTATAATATATATATAAAAATAGATATTTAAAAATAAAATGTATTCTACTTTTATGGTTTTGGGTTCACTTATGTATATAAATAATTATGGTAAGTTTTTAAAAATACTTTTCTTATCAACAATTTCCAAAATGTTAAACTTTAAGTTTTAATTGTGGTATCAAGTGTTTAGTTTTTAAAGAATTTTTTGAAGTGGTCTAGTAACTAATATGAAAAAAAGTAATCATTTGATATTGCTTTAGTTTTTCTGTCTCAAATTGAATCAAAAATCTATAAAAGCATCAAGAATTATTCTCCTTGTATCTTGCTGACTAATGCTACCCATCAAGTTGGTTGCACATGTAGGTTACTGTTTTTTATTGTTGTTTGAAGAAGTTATTATATTACTAAAACTATTAACTTTATCATTGTTTTTATTATTTATTAATAATAAAAATGATATTAATAATGATAATTATTGTTAATAATTTAATATTGTTTAGCATAAAAATAGAGCTCTAAACTCTAAAAACTTCGCCTTTACTCACAAAATAAAAAGTTATACCTTGTGAATAAAAAGGTGAAGTTTAATTGTTTGAAAGGCTTTTTTGTTCCGTCAAAAATTTTATATACCAAGTAGCTAATCAATATGTCAAAATTTTTTTATATTTCTTTTTCTCAGTTTAATAGATTGAAAATATCATTTATATAATATTGTTATCCTAACTTTAAATAAGAAAACCAATCAATAAACATTTTATGTTTTAAAGATTTTATTTTATGTTTTTATACATTGTGAATAAAGGCAAAGTTTCGAGTTTAGAAGGCTTTTTTTAATGGTATTTCATAAAGTTCAACAAATTTAAAGACTTATGGGAATTATTGTAAAACCCACAAATAGATAATAGGAAAACACACAGATAGAAAACTGTTAGAAAACCACAGATAGAACAACCAAAATTTTTTTTATATATGTATAATATGTAATTAAATAATATATAGTTGCTTATTATAATACGTATAATTTTAATATGTATAAGTTTAATATGTATAAGTTTAATATAAGTTTAATATGTGTAATTTTAACATGTATAATTTTAATATGTATGATTTTAATATGCATGATTTTAATATGTATAATTTTAATATGTATAAATAGTGTCATATATTAGCAATGTAGACCCGGATGAAAGTAAAATCAGACAAAAAAATAATGTTAACAATGCTGTCAATAATGTCAACAATTGTGTTACTTACATAGGTGAATGGTGTTAAAATGTTTAATTTGTCTTTTTCTTTTGTTAGCAAGTATTAGTGGTAATCGTGGCATATTGCATGTAGTTGAAAGTGATGATGATGTGGATTGGTTGGTTAACAAAGGAGCAAATCAACCTTATATCCCTCTGCTCAATTCTACTTTTTTTAATGAGTAATTTTTTTTAGCTTTATTCTACATCATGTTAGTATTTATATTTCTACTTGTTACATCTGTAACAGAGCAAAAATATATTAGTTCAAGGGGGACAGGGGAGGAATGAGGTGGTTCATTGTCATTTTATATTAGTGAACCTTATACTTGCAAAATATTAAAAAATTTTTTTTTGAAATTTTCTATTATATTGTTATTTGAATTCAATTTTTTTTAAAGATTTTCTTTTCTCTTATTTATAGGAACGTAATGAATAAACTCATGACCTCAAAAAAGGTTTCTGGTGTGCTTGTTATTCATAAGCTAACAACAACTCTACCACCTCGTAAGTAAAATACAGGAGTTACATGATACAGAAATATTACTTATACTAAGATTTTTTTTTTTTTTTCAACCAATAAAGGAAATCAAAACAAAAAAAAAATAGTCAATTCAGACTGAGGAAATAAAAAGCTTTTGATTTAAGAAATGAAAGATTTAATAAATCACAAAGTAAATCAAATGCAAACAAAAATATGTATGTGACCAGCTGGGAGAAAAGGTCCCAAAAGTGTGGGATGGATTTAAGAGTGCCAATATGTTTACTGTAGTCATTGGCATTAATATCAAAAAATTCATAATGATATTTTCCTACAAATTCCGGAGATATTAAATTTACAAATAATATTATTCAAATATGCATTTTTTTGTAAAAATGGCTTTAAAAATGGTACCTTTTGCATATTATGATTTTTTGTTATTATATTAATTAGTGATAAATAAAAAATCTAAAAAGTTGTGCAAAACATACTTCAGAGTTCATAAAAAACAAAAATATCAAGAATGAAAATAGCTAAAATTTGATCTCAACTTTAATTTATTGATTTTCTTGTTATTTAGTGACTGCACTTTTGGTACCTTTTCTCCCAGCTGGTAACGTATTGAGTACATTAGTAATTGACCATGCATTAGCAATTCACCAGTTTCAAATTGTGCACATTTGTTAATAGTCTATTGAAGTAGTTCCCTCTGAAAGTTGTATTTAGCTTTTTCAAAGTTTTATAGATATTCAAGTTTGTTAAAAAGATAACCAAACTCTTAACTTAAATAATTTAGTGAAGAAAAGTGCTATAATTGGTCAACTACTTATACAATCTTATTTAACAGATAGCATGATTAGATTATTCTCTGTAGCTTCTGTAATGTACCTATGAAAACTTAAATAGTTAAATAAAAAAGTTCTCTAACACCCTCTGCCTCCCATCATTAAATTCAACATAATGGTATTTTATTTACACTATCATTCATAATTATTCAAATGACATTTTATTTACACTATCATTCACAATTTTATTCAAATGGTATTACTTGTCAAAGTGTTCAATTTTTTTCTTTTAAATAAAGAAAAGAAAAAAAAAAGCAATTGAAATATATGCTCTATTACTATAAATTAAAGTTTGATTGAAATAAAAAAAGTAGTATATAACTTGCTCTCATCTGTGTACCTTTAGTGGCAATAACTGCTTATGACTTCTTTTTCTGCATTTTTTAATTTAAATCATCTATACGTGTTTATATCACTATGATTTATCTTTATTAAAGGGTTTTTCAAAAAAAAAAAAAAAAATTTTGTAAAAATGTAAAAAGATATTTAAAAAGTTCTACAGAAATAAATAAAAATGGATTGAATATTAAACCTTGCTCACTGTCTGAAATATTTTTTTGATTCTGTTTTTTTTTCTTCTTACCAAGTGAAATCCTTTAACTCCTTACTTAAATTCCAATAAACTAAAAAATATTTCACAAAAAAAAAATTTTAAGAGGAAAAGAAAAAATTTTTTCTCAAATGTAAATCAAATTCCATTTAATTTAATTCACTGCTTGTATACTGCAGTGCCTTGCAGCATTAAAAACTATATCTGGTGATGTATCTTAATACATTATCTATTTTTTTTTTTTAGACTTACATAATCTTGTGGAAAATTCAAAATGAATTAAAAACTCTCTCTTTGATAAAGTGTGTAGCAAAAAATTTCTTCAGTTAAAAACCAAAAAATACCAGAAAATAGTTTACCTCTGTTACTAGCTATAGGCAAAATTCAAAATGATTCTATTTTGTCACATACTACATTGAAAGTTTAATACCACATTGTTTCTTTCAACACCTCATATTTCTCTATGCACCTTAGCTATTAATATATGATTTATAAGAATTTTATTTGTATCAATGACTTCAGAGTTCCAGTCAAAGTTTGTCAATCTGAAAAATTCAGTTTTTTTCTTTCTTTTTTTTTTTTTTTTAAGAAAATCAATGAATTACACAAGGAGAAATTGTGCAAAATGCATGAAATTGTGATGTTTGACATTTTATTATAATGCAGTTATTATAGTAGAGAAGGTTTAGTAATTACTAACTTTCATGATTTGATAGTAAGTCTTGATGATTTGCAGATAATAACATAATGATAACATTCTGTATATAATATGTAATTGAATCAAATTTTACAACTTTTTAATATTTTATTAAATAATTTAAGACCTAATAGCTTTAATGATCATTGTAAAGGAAATAAGGGAGAAGTAAAAATGGTTTGTTGAAATACAAGGTTACCAAGAATCTTCCTATAAGTTGATAATATCTATAATAATTGATAATATATCTATAATAATATGCCTTTTTTAAAATAAAAACCTCTGAATGATAAAAAGATATATGCTTAGCAGAAAATATGTTAAAAGCACAAAATATGTGTAATTTGAGTGTTAGTGTGTAAAATATTAGTCATAAATATAAATTGTACAAAATATTTTAAAATAACTCTTTTGTAAATGTTGTCATTTGTATGCCAAAATATTTTTGTAATTTAAGTTAGCTATTTTTTAATTCAGTTCTTACATTTAGAAATGGATTCTGATATTTGTGCATGTATATGTTATTTATGGCTTAAAGAGACATAATTTTTTGTATTTTATTCCAGACTTTTCTCCAGACTCTAAATGTCCTTTGGACAGTTTTGGTAAGGTGTTTAGTTTAAAGAATAGTACATATTTATATGTATGTTTGAATGAATGTGTATATATATATATATATATATATATATATATATATATATATATATATATATATATATATATACAAACACACCACACAGAGTATGTAAAAAAAATAAGTTTAAAAAATATATATATACATATCGTAAGCTTAAAAATATATATATACACACACACACACACACACACACACACACAAACACACAGAGAGTATGTAAAAAGAATAATCGTAAGCTTAAAAATATATATATATACACACACAGGATGTAAAAAAAATAATCGTAAGCTTAAAAATATATATATATATACACACACACACACACACACACACACACACACACACACACACACACACACACACACACACACACACACACACACACACACACACACACACACAGTATGTAAAAAAAATAATCGCAAGCTTAAAAATATATATATACATACACACACACAGACACACACACACACACAGAGTATGTAAAAAAATAATTGTAAGCTTAAAAATAACAATTTTAAAAATCCCATCAAAAAACATTAAAACATTTGAATTTTTTTTTCTCTTGATATCTTTTTATCAAAGTTAAAAAGTATTGTTTTTATTGAGATCTTTTATCAGAGTATTGTTAAAAAGTATTGTTTTTATTGAGATCTCATTAAGTATGTTGTTCTCAGAATCTAAGACAATAGATCTGATAATGGATTAAATTGAATGCAAAAAAATTATCATATACTGACAAAATAGGTCATTATTTTTGTGCAAATTGAGTGAATTAAAGGATCAAATTGATATGTAAAATAGCTAACAAATTCTATCAACAAAGCAGCGTAGTTGATTTGAAAAGGAAAATCATACCTTCAAGTCCAAAAAAGACACTAGAATTCTTTTTATCACAGTGTCCTCAATCATTAAGAAACATGATCTGATTAGAACCATTTTTACTGTGGCTGACAGAAAATGAAAAAGCAAGACTACTGTGCTGTTAATAGGAAAAATAGATTTATTTTGGCAGCTCAAATTAGCTTTTAAAGTTCAAGAAGACCACAGCATTACACTGTAACATCAAAAATCAGATATTGAATCAGAGAGCAAGATTATAGAAATAGAGTATTTTCAAAACATTTAACTGCAAAACAAGTGAATTATCAATTAGGGCTTTCAAAGAAGTAGGAAAAAATGGCAATATCATTGGAAAAAGGTTTTATGGCCATATGAGTCAAAATATAACCTCACTGGATGTATAACCTCGTCTCATTAGATGGGGTCCAGAAAGTG
This sequence comes from Hydra viridissima, assembly GCF_058129835.1. Taxonomy (NCBI): domain Eukaryota; kingdom Metazoa; phylum Cnidaria; class Hydrozoa; order Anthoathecata; family Hydridae; genus Hydra; species Hydra viridissima. The sequence goes on along the minus strand of NW_028324315.1, from coordinate 5,031,547 downwards.
TAGTAAAAAGAAGCTTATTAGTTGAGTTGTTTTTGTCAAACATGCAGGAGGAAATTTATGGATTTGAGGTTGGAAAGGAGTTGGAAAGGAGTGGAAAAATTGACATTTATTGATAACAAAATGGATGCTTCAACATAATATGATATTCCTTCAATAAAAAATTGAGGATGAGCAATGATTTCATATTAACGCAGGATAAAATAAACCTATAATTTAATATAAATAGCCTCAATGTTTTGGAATGACCAATTATTAGTACAAATCTTTTGGTCATAAACAAAAAAAGTTGAGATTTTAAGGGTACAACTTGTTTTTTTTATTTCATTTTTTGCATACTGTGTGTGTGTGTGTGTGTGTGTGTGTGTGTGTGTGTGTGTGTGTGTGTGTGTGTGTGTGTGTGTGTGTGTGTGTGTGTGTGTGTGTGTGTGTGTGTGTGTGTGTGTGTGTGTGTGTGTGTGTGTGTGTGTGTGTGTGTGTGTGTGTGTGTGTGTGTGTGTGTGTGTGTGTGTGTGTGTGTGTGTGTGTGTGTGTGTGTGTAACTAGGAGGAATTTCAAAAGATTGATAACCTTACTCTATTAACTTTGTTTTTTTCCTCTGTACTTAAAGGAGCATACTCAAATGACAAAGAATACAGTAATTGTCAAAAGATAAAGTGGAATCCTATGGTAAGTATAACCACACTCTGAACATTTTTTTGAACCAGGGAATTAAACTGTTATTGGGTATTAAATTCCTATGGTAAGTTCTATGGGTTGTTTTCTAATAATCCAATTGAAACATGCGATAATTGAAGCACATCATTGTAGAATATTATAATAAATGTATGATATTAGTCTTGTTTAAAAAGTTTTTATTTGTTGTATCAGTTGCCAATTTTCATTTACACAGGGAAATGACATGTCAAAAAATTATTATGGAATTCCAATTTTCGTGCTATCAGATGAGGAAGAGATAAATGACTTAATCAAGGTTTTTTTTTTTAGTTACTATTTTTAGTGATTATATCTTATAAATTTTATCTCATCATCCTATTACAAGTATCATCCTAGTACAAGTACAATCCGATGATCCAATTTTAAGTAAATCCAAAAATGACTGAATCAGATTAAATACTAATTTTGTTAGAGATTGTTTTTTTCCAAATAAAATGAAATTGCTTTACATATTGCATCAGTTAATTTTACAGCAATAGATTAAGCAATCTGTGTTTGATTTGTTAAGAGCAAGTAAACAAAGGATAACCATTTACACTAAGGCCATTCCCTATCAAATCAATGAAAAAAAATTTTTTTCACCATCCCTTCTCAGATTTTAATGATTTTTTATATACAAGCTTACATTCTTGAAAAAAAAATTCACTGCATGTTATCATGTCTAACTTAATATGGTTTCAGAGATATCGATCTCTTTTTGACTTTCTTTCAGTGCCATTCATTTTTTTGCAAATCGTGTCACATAAATTAAAGTTTACTTTTGTAATGTTTGTACTTAACTTTTTTTAGGGTTTAGAATTTAAAAATGATTAGCAAAACCATACAAAATCAAAGCTTCTATATGAAGATTCATTTTCAAAATAATGCAATAATTCTCCTAAGTTTTTTGATGCCCTGTATAAAATGAAGAATATTTTGAGATGCCTATAATGTAACATGTTACAAACTCCATAATACAAAAAAACTGCAAGGGTTTTCTTTTTTAAATATGATTTAATATCATTGAAAGTATATAATAAAAAACTAAAAAAGTAGAAGTAGTAAGTAAAATTGTTTTTTATTAATAAAAAAAATAGTTGTGCTTATTTATTTTGCATTTATTTTTTAAAGATTTGTAGAATCCCAGTATTTCAGGAGCAGTTCTAGTATATACACTTGTATGCATTTTACATCAAAGAGTATGTACCTTTATTTTATACAAACTTTATGTTTGATAGCTAAAAAATATGTCTGTTTACGAATTTGAAAGAAAACCTTAAATCTTCCGTGACCTCTATGAACATAAGTCCTCTTAAAATGCATGCTGTGGCTAGTCACTCAAACAGTAAAATTAGGAATTGCAAAGACTTTAAATATAGATCCTGTTCAGTTAAGCCAAGACGATTCCCTCAATAAACTAATTAAAGAAGTTCAACATAAAGCAAATGACATGGATATATGTACAGGAAAAATTGAAGCAAATGACTTGGATGTACAGGAAAAATTAAAACAAATTCAATTACAATCAGAACATTCAATTACTAACACTGGTTCCAGCTTCTTGGTCTAATAAATGTATCAAAGATTTTAATGTTACTAATTGTATGGTGCAGATATCAAACAAATTGCTGCAGAAAAAGAAGACTTCTTCTCTTGCCTGGAAAAAAGAAGTGAAAGGAAATGTCTCATATATAAATAAACTTTTTGAATTTTATTGTAGTGATGAAAACAGCAGGCAAATGCCTGAAAAAAAATTTTTTGAGTATAGTTTGAAAATCTCACTTGCAAAAGCATTAATTCTCTCAATTGTAAAAGAACTGTATGCTAAGTTTAAAAGTAGTTATCTAAAATAGTACATTAACATTGTTCAAAATGGTGCATTAAAGTAGGGTTATCAGGGGTGCATACAGTATGCTTCTGTACCTACTACACTGTGCTCTCCTGAGACCGCCAGGGTAAATTTTGGTTTACTCTAATTTTTTTTGTTTAATTATTAATATTGGGTTTAGGTAAGTATTTTAAAATAATTTTTAAAATCTAAACTAACTTTTAAACATATTTTTTTTGCAAAAATAGTTTTTACCTAAAATAACATATGGAGGGGGAGGGGGTTTTATGAGGAGGGCAGGGATTTTTTTCAAAATTTATAGGGGTATTACACTTCTAAAACAATTTTTGTTACAAAAAATACAACTTTAAAATGAAAAAATGAGATCATTTATGATAAAATTAAGATAAATTCTAGATTAACAATATAACATCAAGGCAATAAATGTAGCAGTTTAACATGAAATATTGAAATTCCTTATAAAATAATTCAATCATTTCAAAGTTCACAATAATTAAAAATTTTAAAAAATGAGAGAAAAGGACTACTTGAAACTGTTTATACCAAACTCAATCACACTTTTCTTAAGCTGTTTTGCATAATCATTGTGTTCCAAACGACGCTTGTATCGCTTCCATACTTGATAGTGATAGTGGTGAGCACTTTCTCCTGCCTGCTCGGCATATACACCAAGCCCAAACTGACTATGCTGAAGAAAAGGAACAAGATGACATACTAAAATATGAACTTTCCAGCTAATATTTAATTGGTAGTTAAACTTTTCCAGAAGATGAAGCTGCAGATTTTCGAAAGCTTTTTTAAAATCTAAAACTGATTCAGCAATAGATTCTCCAATAAACATGCTAAAACCTTTTGTTTTAATAATTGAAAACTTTCTAAGACAGTTAACTACAGGTTGGAGAAATATCATATTTGGTAATATAGAGGCTGCACTTAAAAGGTCAACTTCTAAATTATCTAATTTATCTAAAAGTCTCTGTGAATTATTACCATCCAAACCAGTTCCGTGGTAACCTCTAAAGATTATATAATTCGACTTAAGCCACGAATCAAAATCAGGCCACAATGTAATTAATATTTTTACAAACATAGAAGTAATACCAATAAGAATGTGTAACTCTGGTGGAGGAATGAGATGTTCTACTAAAGTTTCTAGAGGTTCATCAAGATACACAACTCTAGGAGAAATACAGTTTTTAAATTCCATCATGTGATTCTTTTTACATCCATCTTCAATGAACTTGTTGTAGTTGGTATCAATTGAACCTAAGGTTCTTTTTTTTCCGCTCTCAAGAGCACTTTCCCCTTCACACCAGAGACATGCATACTTGCCGCTGTGACTGCTTAAACCAAATAAAGAGTTACCACATTTTAGATCAAATGCTATTGAATATTTTACATCACTCAGAGCTAGTGGTTTCAATAGTTTGCTAAGATTACCATTATGCTCTGAAACATCTTCAACTAAAGCCAAAACCAATGATCTTTTTACACCACAATCATCAAGACTTTTTGAAGTTGTATGTTTACATAGTGGGTCAAAAACATTTATAACGCATTTAAGAAAACCCTGTCCACCATCAATGGAAACCCTAGCAATAGTGTTATAAGGATTCAAACTTCTTTCATTAATCATATGAAGAATTAAATCAGAAGTATCTTTTACAAATACCAAACTCCGACTTATCTCTTCATCCCCTGAAATGAATGATTCAGTTTTGACATCATAAAAATCTGAAAATACGTTATGCAGCTCCTCTATCTGAGTTGATATATTAGGTTCTAACATTTTCTTCCCTAAATTTTGTCGCATATGTTTACAAAGTAGGTTAGTCTTTCTTTTACTCAGGTTTAGAGTATTAGAGATTTCCATTATAGTTTCTAGAGATAACTTTTTAACGGATGCTCTGCTGCATTTATTATCAGGTGTGCCAACAACAATAAGAAGATTGTTTCCAAAGGTTTTTAAAGGAAACTTGTCTCCAGATTTAATATGGTCTCTTTTCATTTTTATTTTGAGAATCCCAGAAGCAACTTGTTCACTGGATACACTTCCAAGACCTTCAGCCAACATAATTAAGTTTTTTACAGCTTCACTTTTACAGCAAAAATGAGAAATTCCTTTGCCTAAATAGAAATTTAAAGTAGAAAAAACTCTGATATTATTATATTTGTAAAACATATAAAAATAATACACTAATATTTAATAAGTCTATCATAAACTATGCATTGACTAGCATAGACTCTGCTAAATTTAAATTTTTTTTTTTTACTAATTGAAGAAATAGTTTATTAACTAAAATATATAAGTTATACAATATTTTTAATTTGTTTAAGGAAATCATACCTATTGTAGAAAAGCAAGAAGGACATATCTTTTTAACAATTTTATCAACGATGTCTTGATTATTTGTTGTGATCTGTTCAGATATTTCACTAATATCAGATGATCTTCTAAGCTTTTGTCTGTTTATTTGAGATATTTTCTCAATCCAATCATTTAATTTTGATGTTTCACCCCTGTTCAATGCATATAAATTTGTTTTGCAAGAATTACAAATGTTTTTTGGACAACACTCTTTTTCTACATCATATTCTCTCCAAATCAAATTTTGAATGTGAAGTTGTAATGCGGGAGTTACTTTAATAAGTTTATGTGATCCTTTTCCAAAGGAAATAAAGCAACATGCACAAATTAGACATTTTTCATCGGCCATTTTGACAAAAAAATATAAGTTTTATATGATCGCTTTTAACTGTAATAATAATTATTTTCATCGGTATTGCAACATTTTGTACCAAATAGAATAGATGACGCAATCATAAAATGACGCAATTTATTTTAGGCATTTTAATTAATTAAATCTAAAATTTCTATGTTTAAAAGTTAGTTTAGATTTTAAAAATTATTTCAAAATACTTTGTTTAACCCATTAATAGTAAATAAACAAAAAAATTTAGAGTAAACCAAAATTTACCCTGGCGGTCTCAGGAGTGCACAGTGACTATCAATAAAAGTTCTTTTTTATTGTACTTCAGAAAATTTGATTTATCTTAAAAGACTAATATAGAAGTTAGAACTTTATTCATAATTATTCATAATTATTTGTTATTAACAGAAAAACACCTCATGCTTAAATAAATGCATTGTTTAATTGAATTTCATGTGAAAAACTATACTTCATAGTGCTACATGGACCATAACAGACCTGGAGAAGGGACATCTCCTAGCTTCCCACTCTGCGCAGTTGAAATGAAGGATTTTATGTTTGCTGCAAAAGATACTCCAACATGTCGTAGAAAAACAGAAATGCCAAACCCCATTCAAAGTAAGTATTTAACCATAAATATCAATTAAGTAAAAGTAAATGAGAAGGGAATAGAAGCTGTTTATTTTTAAATTTATTTCCATATTTGAAACAGCTTCCCATTTGATTTTTGTTTTAGAGTTACTGAAATTTAGTTTTATGGGTTTTAATAATTCATTATGGGCAGGGAACAAGTAATATTCTAGGTGTCTAGTTTTTTTTTACATATATGTATAGAGATTTAAGAGTTTTTTTTCTTAAAGGTACCTACTGTGATCCACTAGGGGATAATAATGTGTATGGAAGCCTTTTTCCAATGGTTGGTGAAATTGAAAATGATGAAATTATTATGGCTGCTACAAAGGTTTCACTTCTTATATTTCTTTTTATTAACTTAGAAAAATTATATATATATATATATATATATAAACACACACACACACATATACATACAATTTTAATATGAAAACTTAAAACCTATTTGTACATTTTTATATTTTCTAGAATATTTAGACTTTTTTTAAAAAAATTTAGCTCGACAGTACTGCCTTTTTTCATGATTTTGCACCTGGAGCAGATAATGGTGTAACTGGTATTGTGACTCTCCTTACAGCAGCCCATGCTCTAGGAGATTACAAAAGATATTTAATTGTAAGTAGTTTAAATTGATAACAAATGGGTCAGCAACTTAAACATTTCTTTTTTTTATGTTGTTAATCAAAAACATTGAACTACTCTTTACAAACAGGAAGTTAACAAAATTTTTTTTTCTTTTGACGATTTTTAAATTTCCAATAAAAGATACAATTTTTTTTAGAAAGAAAATATCACTGAAAAATTGAAACCAATTGTTTTTGCTTTTTTTAATGGGGTAAGCATTTTTTTAATGGGGTAAGCATTTTTTTAATGGGTAAGCATTTTTTTAATGGGGTAAGCATTTTTTTAATGGGGTAAGCATTTTTTTAATGGGGTAAGCATTTTGTAACAGATTTAACTTCTATTTTTGTAAACTTTACATAAAATTTATTTAATATTTATGTAAAGTTTAATAAATAACTGCAAACTATGTTTGTAGTTTCATATGAAAGGAAAAGCCAAATTTTATTTTGACAAGTTCCAACAAAAAATAATTTTTACTAAGTAATGGATGACACTCAAATAGTTCATGCTACTTCCAAATTAATTATAGCTTTGTTTACCTATTCACTGTGTTTAGTTCACCGTTAATCATTTTGAGGATTATTTTACCAATATATATAAATTTGCATTTGCTGTTCATTTTAGGAAGAGTGGGATTACATTGGCTCATCAAAGATGGTGTATGATATGGAGCGGGATAATTTCCCTTACCCCTCAACAAAGTATTTATCACCTGAAAACATGTATCCTAATAATAAAGTTAGTTTTCGCTGGTTTTTCAAATTTTCAGTTGTTGCTTATTACTCAAAAATAATTTTCTTTTTCCTCTTCTAGTCTAAAAACAATGATGAAGCGTGGACCAGCCGATTTAACTTGACAAATATAGGGTATTTCATGGAGATCACTCAGGTTGGTTTGAATGAGAAAATTTATTCACACACTGACCCAGTATCGCAGCACAATGATGCAGTTAAACAGAAGGTATGCTGCTTATGCATAGCACTTATAGTTTTAAGTCTTATGTGTTTAAACTGCAGGTTTCAATTCTTGATAATTTGTTTTATCATATTTTATCATATTAATCATGTTGACAAAATAGAGATGTTTGTCTAAAAAGTAGGAATGCATTAATTTTGAACATTCTTATCGGTGTGTAAATGTATTTGTAAATATGAAGTCATCCTATCTGTTTTAGAAAGCGCATTTTTTAATCGCAATTATGTGAAAGAAAAGTATTACAAAGTGTTGCATAAAAAGTTCCCTCACAAGAAACTTATAAATTTTCAATTTATTAGGTTGACGTCATGCTAGAGTATTTAAACAAGTCTTTTGAAGATGCATCCATGCCTTTTGACGTTGTCGATCGCTCATTAAGACAGCCGTTACCTCCTGCATCATTTCAGCGCTTTCTCCGTTCTCATAAAAAAATACCTGGTGTTGTATTGGCAGATCATGATAAAGAATTTTCAAACAAGTATAATAAATATTAACGAAACAATTTGAAAATATCAAAATTTATTATTGCTATTACATTATTAATACATTTTTATTGTTAATATTCTTATTATTTTGTTACTGCTTTCCTTTTTTCTTAAATTAGTTTTTTAATATATATAAAAAAATAGTAAAATGTTTTTTATTCTTTTTTTAGGTACTACAACAGTCGTTTTGACAATCATGATAACATCGGTCTGTATGTCAAAAGTATCAACAATATTTCATACATGAAAATACATGGACCTTTAGTCAAAAGGCTCAGTAATCTCTCAGAGGCTGTTGCTAATTCACTTTACTTATTGGCATCTGGTGGAGTACCTCCAAAGCAGCGCATTGTTGTTCCAGCTAATTTGGTAACGTAGCAACGGGCTTAGACCTAAATATTTAGAAAATGTTGTTATTTCATTTTTAAATCAATTTACAGTTTAACTTTGTTAACTTTACATAGAAACCATCATTCAAACTTTTCTTAGACTGCCAACCTTCTTTTTTGCCTAATGTTCTCGGCTAACTGTCCTGGCTTTAAAGAAGTTCTTGGTAAGAAGGCTGATCCGTTGCCGAACAAACCCATGTCGCGGTATATAAGCGTCTTGCAAATCGATAATCCTTTTACACAAGTGATACATCGCTTGTTGAGTTATTATACAGGAGAGTGGTTGCCAGAAACCTCGTGCAAAAATAAAAAAAGGACTTCGGTATTTATGATGTTTCTGAAGTTTTTAGTGTATTTATCAAAAAATGTCATGGCCTAAAACCCTAGAGATTATTTTAGTACAAAGTATCAATAAAACAGCAATTGCAACATTGTTTTTTTTTTTAACGTTATTTTTAGCGTTTATTTTTAACTTATTCTCTCTTTAGCTTCCTTATGCTTTCTCTTACATCACTGTACCCGGTCGAGGTTTAATGGTATGTGTGCGTTCAACAACATACATGACACAGGCTGTTTCTCCGGCATTCGAACTCCAAGACTACGACTCGTCAGAATATTCAACGTGGGCTGAGAGCATGTAAGTAACTTATTTTGGTAAACAAATTCATTTCGTTTTTTTTTTTTTTAAGTATTCTGTTGTCGGTTTATATTTTTTTGGTTTGATTTCTGTTGTTGTTCATAATGAGAAAATCTGCTTTTTTTTCTCTCTAGGTGGAATTCAGATATTGGTATACAAATGTTTCTAGTCGCCAGTCCAGCCTTAGAGGCCGGTGTTTTGTCCTCGGGTATCATTATCTTTGCTATTTCCTTCGCTGTTGTTTATTTTGTCAACAAGAAGGCCGAGGTGCTTTTTACGCCGACTGCTGATAAGTAAGCATCACAACACCTGCTGATATAAGTAAGCATCTGTAATAGTATCAAGCAATAACCTGCTAATATCCAACACGACCTGAAAATATTTTATAAATTCAAGTTTTTTCAATGTCATCGAACTTTTATTTATTGTTTGTATAGATTGCATTTTTGTAAATGGTTGATTAACATTTTTGTTCATGTTGTTTTCAATTTGCGCAGAAAATAAACTGAGAAACCTGGAATTAAGGTTTCTGTAATATCTATGGGAAACTATTTAGCTTTAGATACAGTAAAATCTCAGAAGATGAAGATATGTAGATCAAAAAATCTACATCCTCTATCTTTATCTTCTTCAGCCTCAAAATTTTCTTCCCCTGACACATCTGATATAATCTATTCATCATCCATCATCAGGTCGGTAGTGTTGACAAAATCATCCATGGGCACTAGATTATTTACCTTTGTTCCTTCAGGAAAGAACTTGGAGGTGTGAACTGCAAGTTTTTCTAACTGGTCCTTGAAGGCCTCAGTACACTTTTTCTCTGAAATTCCAGCTTTTGAAACAAACATTTACAAGTAGCTTCGGTTTTCACCTTCCCCAAGCAACATCAAGCATTTGCATGGCATCTAATATAAAGAATTCTAGAAAAGGCTTTTTTTTTCTCTATTTAATCTAGAGCAATTCCATGACCGTCACAGCGTGACAACCGTCTTTTTTTTTGCCTTTAGCCTTCAGTATTTTATTATTAAATAGATATAAAAATAATTTTTTTTGCTATTTTGTTAGCTCATAAAAGGTGCTACAAAAAACAAGAAAAATTTGGGTGGATATATTAGCCTCTTATTCATGCGAGAAAATATAAAACGTCACAGCGTGACCAAAATTCTCTCACTGTTTTTTAGTTTTTAGATCAACATCGCGATTCAGCTAATATAGATGAACTGAATTACTAACTTGGCATTAAACAAAAAGTTTAGACATTACTCTTACAAGTTTTATAGCTAAATAACATTTATTTAATTAAATTTCAAACAGGTGCACCTTTAATTAACTAGTGGTAAACGTCACAGCGTGACCAGACACATTTGGGTAATTATAAACCAGGTAAATGGGCTGTTTTTAATAAATTTAAAACTAAGTAGAGAAGTATTGGACAAATATATAACTACATCTTCATAAAAATAGTTTTTACATAGCAATCTGCCGAACACGCCCATACTATATCAGTGTCAAATTGCATCCATATTATTTTGCTGTCATATATACAACGTTTTAAAGTTTTTTGGTGATTTCGTCTGAAGACGTAAGTTGTTTCACTAAATATTTGGCATTTGAATAGGGTCGCATTTCTATTTTACCATTATTGTTTTGAATTAGGTGCGCTGCAAATATTCCTGGTTTTGCTGTTGCTTTTGTAAATAACTCATCAATTTAAAATTTTTTTTATTGTATTTATATTATCTTCCATAGAAACAAAATAGATATGGCATCAGTTATACATTTTCTCTGGATTATTTTTTGCGTTGCTATTCTTTTAACGGTCCCACCAATAGCATCTACTGGTCCTTTCCCATGAGAAGCAGCGAAAAAGTTCCAGAATAATTTTAAACCATGCTGTTCTTCCAACCAGGGTATTGCTGATGCAATAAAACGATTTTTAAATTGATTGCTTGGGGCGTCTGTCCAAATCTGTAGTATTTTAACACTTGATTCAATATGCTTAGATAATAAACTATGAACAAATACAAGAATAGATTCTTTTGAATGGCTTAAATCATCTGAAACTATGACAGCTGATGAGCATGAATTTTGGTACCAAAGTTCAGCAGTAAAAATAGTAACTTGCTTCTTGTGCCAATGTGCTGACTGCACTTCATCTTGCCACAAAGTTGAAAAATTTTCAGCAAAATCCACTTCAAGAACGGCTGTGTCTGGATTACTTTGAAGTTGGATCTTATGATCACGATATGTAATTGATTGTTTCTGTTTAATAAAATAATGCCAAAGAAATGAAGGTAAAGATTTTGAAAAGCTGCTGTAAAGATCATCAACTCTTCCCTTTTTTTCAATTTTTTTAATGTATTCCTTTCCATTACCTTCTGCAACTTTTTCCCATTGGTACCATGTAATGCATTTATTCTTGTCAATTTCATTCGAAACAAATAGATTATGAAACTTTGCAGCATCTTTACATGTGGTACACATATTATTATAACAAATGTCTTTTTCACTATCACATACAATGCTTAGAGGAAATTTATGTGAATACAATGGAAAATTTGAATCAAACTTGTGCAAGGCTTCAAGGATAAGAATTATATTTTGATGCTGTTGACAACAACAAACGTTTCTTGACATTGAACTAGACAAAAGCACATGTGGTGGGCGTAAACTAGCAAACTTTGATTTTCCGACTGATTCTTCAGGATAATCACTTTTAAAAACAGCATAAGCTTCATTAAAATTCATATACAAATGACGTTTTTGCACAGTTTCTTTCTTGTTCTTTAATCTCACCACAATGGTGTCTCTTTTACCGGGTGCTTGACGGGATATATCATCACGCTGGTAAAAATCAAGAACCAATTTTACAGTTAAAGCATCTAATGCATTTTTACTAAGTATTTTTTCTGGGCTTGGGATTTCATTCATTTTTGTTAAAAGTTTTTGTACAACTTTAGCCCTCTTTCTGGGTGATTTTGGTAGTGCTGACTCGGCTCTCTTAACAGCTTTTCCAAGAGTGCTTGCAGATTTGTAAAGGGGTGATGTAACAGCTACAGATTTTGATTCTGCTATTTTTTGTCTGCTCTTTCTCTTTCGCTGCCTTTCTTTTTCTCGTTCAGCCTCCAAATTAGCGAGTCTTCTTTCTTTTCTTTTTTTTGATTCTTTTTCTTTAACTAATTTTTTGCCAAACTTTTCTAACTGTCTTTCACAATATTTCTTTTCACGCTCAGCATGAGTAAGAGGCATGTTAAACCCTTGAAAGATTAAAAAAAAGGCAACACATTAGTTATGGAGATGCACGTATTACATCTAAGGCTCAATGGAGTTACAGTTATCCCTTAGAGAGGCTCTATGTATCTCAAAAGAGAGCCTCAAGGATAGCTGAGCATTCATCCTCCAAATGTTGCCTATGCAAAACATACCTATAATTTGTAGTTTTTGTAGATGATGTAAAAGAAAGTAGGCTGCTCAGTAATCTGGGTCCTTAAAGTTGATAAAAACTCAATTGTGGTTTCAGTTTAGCAGTTTTAAATTTTGTTTTAAATGTTGTTAAAAAATTGTCACGCCGTGACGTCACGGCGTTACAAAAAAAGATCCTAAAAATAACTTGAGCTAATTATTTTTTTAAACATGTTAGTATTTTTTTAGATGTACTAGATTGAGTTCTGATTGCGCTGGATTTTTGAAACCCTAAGTTTTACTGGTTGTCTAAGAAATAAAACGATTGGTACCCTAATTGTCACAGCGTGACAATAGTGGTAATAGCATTTGATTAAAACAAATGGTATTCTGAATTCGTCTGGCAATAAGTATGTTTTTATCATAAGCAGGAATGATTAGTGCAGCTAAAAACCTGATTGCAATGAGCAAGACAGTTTTTGAATTTTTTATAGGTTCAATTTAACTTTGGTGATTAAACATGAATTAAATTATTGCAAAAACGCCTACTTTTACCTTCTGTTTCAGCCCATGTTATTTTTTATAATAGAGGCATACTATAATAAGCTATATATTTTCTGAAAGAGGAGAAGTAGAGCTTTCTACTGATATATAGTACTATCTATATTGGGTTGTTTTAATTTTATCATTTTTTGTGAGACGGTCGTGGAATTGCTCTCTATCAATTTTTGAACAGACAATGTTCTATAATAGGTCTTTAGTGACCTAACTACCTCCTGGTCCATTGGTTGGAGTTTGAAGTAGTGTTTTGTGGTAGAAATATTAATTCTATTGATTTGAAATAATGGTTGGATGGACTGGACAACCATCAACTAATAAAACAATTTTTCGTCTTTCCTTCGTAAACTGCCAATCAAATTCACGAACACATTCCTCAAACAGTTGTCATCCATTTAACTTTTCTTGTGGCTGCGATAGCAACACTGCTAGTACTTTACATTTTTGAAGTATCTGGACAATCACCGAAACTAAATATTGGTACTTGTGACTGGGAACCTCTCGATTATGTTCAATGCTTTCTTGATTCGGTATATAAATAAAGTTCAGAATATGGCTGATTGGGTAAATGTATCTGTAACTGATATCTGGGTTGTTCTTCGCGTGTTTATACTATCTGGACTCGTTCGAAAAAGTTCAACAGATAATTATTAGTCTACTGATCCACTTCTTATAACACCAGCTTTATAGTCAATTATTATATAGTTAAACTGCAGCCGAATATAACAGGGACAAAAACCCAAAAAAATGCAAAAACGTAGCTTGATCACTTTTCCAGTGTGGTCTTCAATTATTTACACTGGTATTCAAAACAAAATTACTCTTTCTGAACAGCTAGGAATAAGCGGATCAATTGCTATGACACTTATGAGACCGTTTTTCAAGGACACAATCTTTACATTGACAATCAGTACACAAGCCAACATGTATAATTAATTACAACAACTTCACGGATAAAGTAGATATGGAGGTTTCTTTTTCAGAATGAATTAGGAAGCCAGTAAAGTGGTATAAAAAAGTTTTTTTTCATCTCATTGATCTTTCTTTCTTTAATGCTTATGTTATCTACTGTAAAAGAAAGAGGTCAGACAGAAGTCTTTTAAATTTTCAAATTGATTGTTGCTAGAAAAACATTCAAAAAAATGCAATTCTTATAGAAATTCAGCGCTTACACAAAGACCTTTTGGCCCTGCAAACCAGTCCAGTCCAGATTGATTGAGCGCCATTTTCCAGCTCTCTTTCCCCAGATTGCAGGCAGAATTCAGCGTCGTCGTTGCGTTGTATGTAGTTTGCGAGAAAATAAAAGCCAAACAAGTTTCTAGTGTGAACTATCTGAAAATGGGGTGCCATTATGCGTACTAGAGTGTTTTAGAATTTACCATACACGGTTACATTATGAAAGAGAATAACTGAATTCGATCATTTTTTGCACTTTCTTATGATCTTTCTATTTTATATTTTAAAAAAACTATTTTTTTTATCCTATATTGAACTTTGAACAAACCTTTTTTTTCGGTGTCCCCCCTTTGGTTTTTTTCAACACCAACTTTAGTTATCTTAAAAAGTATGTCTTTAAAATCTGCTGCTGGTGGTGAAAGGTTTAAATGAATTAAACGTTTTGTTACTTGTGATTTTTTTGATTCAGTAATTCATAAGTAGACATAAAAATGTTTAAAACAATTGGAGTAGAGGTTTTTCTTTAGTTAAAGATTAGCTTAACCTTTAAAGACAAGCTTTTTACTTTTAATTAGCGGCACAGAAATGTGAATTCTAACTTACATCAGGTTCATACTGTAAGAAAAAGGAACGAATACTGTAAGAAAGAGGAACAAGTGAAATTACTAATATAAGTTCAGTATTTTCACTTGATTCAAATATTACTCATCGAACTATGAGAAGAGCGAGACAACCGCCGTTATGGAAGCGTGTTTACAATATTTGTCGTCTCTATCAAAGAGATGTTAAAGCTTTAGATTAATCTAAAAAATAGAAGCCAATGAGTCTACAATTACACGAACCACGTTACAACTAATTTATTAAGTAATGTTTGGTTATTTTCTTTAGGTTGCATAAAGCTTGCTTGATCAGTTTAGTATTTTACGATTTTTCTTGTGATTTTGAGAAGATCTGAAAGTTAAGATACATAAAAACGGGTTGAAAAGCAGAGAGTGATCCAAAGGTTCGCATCCAACATCATCCAGCATCAGGAAGGTAAAAAAGCTACCTAATGCGAGTACAATTTTTCATCAAATAAATCCAATCTAAGATTAGGTTAATAGCCATTTTTATAAACATTCAACGTGTTTCTTCAAATATAATTATAAGGTTTTGCTTAAAGAAAACACTGATAGCCAACCTACATATTAGAAAATCGATGAAAAAAACCGGAAGTTAACGTGGTCTAAGGAGAGTTTTGGTTTGTAGAAAGATGGAACCAAGTAATTTTCTAGGAAATGAAATGATAAACAGGAAAAGTATGGTTCTTGTTGAAAGATTTAAATCTCAAAAGTATATAGATCGCTTTTTCGTTGCAAAGTTGCTGTGGCAATAGTTAGTATTAATGGAGCAGGTTTGTTTAAAATCTGTATTGGTTGAATCAACCAGCACGCTTACATAGACGCTACAGAACCGCATAGTTCCATCTGCAAACGTACTGATAGATCAAAACGAATGGTAGCAGTTTCAACAAGATATGAATATGTCTTAAGCCATAGGGTATTAACAGGGCTACAGGGAAGGTGCAATTAAAGTAACTTGGCCTATGCATCACGATAAAAGGGTTGACTTATCCTGAAAATAAGAGACGAGCAATAAATCAACAACACTATGAGGTTATTTCATGATAAAAATTCAAAACAAATTTGAAAAAACATAAGCGAAGTTTTAAATTAAACGATTTACCGAATTTCATCTTGTTAATTTCGTTTGTTTTAAGTATACGAACTAGAGAAAAGACTTACGATTGCGATTAACCGAAGTTGCGTCAGCTTAATCGCGAACGAGGAAAATTTTGATCTTCCGAAAATCGATTAAATTAATTGCCTTTTTTGTAATAAACGTCATTATTTGATTCGTAACTTACGATCATATTCTAAGTAGTGGAATTAATTGAAAATTCAATCGTAATAATTTGTATTTTACATCAGTTGCGAAACATCCATTAATAATTTGCGTTAAAGTTCGTAAATAACGATATAGGTTTTTTTATATGTAGTTTTTTTTATATAATTTTATTTGTTTAAAAAATTGTGCTTCACATTCCAAATCCAGTCCTCATTTTAAAGAAAGAGTTTTTAGAATCTATTTTTTACTGGTATTTTTATTAGTATTGTTAAGTTTACTGGTATTTTTATTCGTATTGTTAAGTTTAATAAAATTTTATTTTTGTTATTTGTATTTTAATCGCTGTTTACGATTCGTAAACGTAAATATTCGTCAGTTACGAAATTTAACTTTATTTTTTTCAACTAAATTTCTACAGTCCAGGTGTCATCAGCATGCCAAGATCCCCCATATGACAATTGTTTTGTAAGGTAAACGAGGGTGGTCAGGTAAAGGCCCAGTGCACGTTATGTGAGTATAAGGGTAAGCAAATCACCCTTGGAATGGCAAAAGGCACCACTTCAAGCATCAGATACCACTTTCAGCATAAATAAAGAGCAGAAGAAGCAAAGAAAGTCCAGTAAAATTCCGACAACAATGCTGAAGATGCTGACCGTGGTGAGAAGAGGAAGCATGCTGGAGCCACAAACCAGTGGCTACTTCGTTAGCTTACAAAAGATATGGAAATCATGGAATGGTTGGCAATTGATAATGCCCTTTAACCTTGTCAAAACACCTGCTTTTTCTAAGATGATGGGGATTATGTGCAAGAAGTACAACGTGAAAGCTCTTGTACCTTCGCCAAGTACTTTAAAAAGTAGTTTAACTGTAGCATTAGCAATCGTCATTGACGTAAGATTTGAACCTATTTAACTCAATTACTGACAATAAGTAATTGTAATTTCTATTACTGACGAAAAAATAACGGTCAGGATTCGTCACTCTTGACACTGATGATTAATCTTTTTAGTTTTAGGTCAATCAAAACAATTTTTCTATTCTATTTTTTTCCATTTTATTGTTGTACCAAGGCATGAAAGCCGCCTTGGTGAAATCTTGGATGAAGAAATGCCCAACTGCTAGCAGGTAGCCCTAATCTTGAGCCATTGGACCTCTTGTTCTAATAAATAGTATTGTTAACAAATATTCTAGTTAATACGTTGATATATCATAATATTCTATTAATGTTGTAATATTCCCCTCCCTCCCTCCCTCCCTCCCTCTCTCTCTCTCTCTCTCTCTCTCTCTCTATCAAAAATAAAAAAAAAAAAAAAGTAATTATGGTTTCAATTTTTGAGGCTTTTGAAACTAAGATTTTCTCGTGTAACTTCAGATTTCAAAACTTTTGGACAAATTTATCTTAGGAAAATTCGATGGAAAACAATTGCTAACAAGAAACAGGGCATACTCACTATACTTAGTGGAATAGTGTATACTCACTGCACTTAGTGGGATGGTCTGGGTAATATTGATGACTCGCAATGGAACTATTTTCTCGAACCAAAATTACTTCGCTAAAAAATTTAATTTCTCTGAGAAAATTGATTTCGTACTCAAAAAAAGGCTTTGTTTTTGTGTTCTCTCCGTAACAATTTTTATCATTGGGACAAATTCCCGAAACTCCTTAGTAATATAATAAAAAAATCTTGTCGTACATATACTTAGAGTCCTTTGGTAGAATTATGATAAATATTTTAACAATACCACGCTTTAAAGGTCTAAATCTATTGCTAAACGTTTTTGGTTTTCAGTACCAAAAAAAAAAAGCGATTTTATATATTTGATGTCACTTCGAAGACTTTTCCAGATTTTTCGTTATATCCAGATAAAAGGTTGTATACAAATGATTGTCTGAGATTTGTAATTCCCATGCAGTGATTGGCTTTGTTTACTCAGGTAAATGGATATTGATTTTGAAATTGAAATCTAAAATTAGTTTTTAATGTAAGTGACATTTTTATTTCTCTTCGTCATAATTTCTCTTCAACACAAAACAAATTTCAAATTAAACAAATTCGAAATATAAATGAAAAACATTTCTTACACGCGTTTCATGTTATAAATTTATTTTTGCCATTACTAAAATATTTCATTTATAATCTCAATATTTTACATCTTTATTAAATATGTAATATTTAAACATTGAAAAGGTTTTTGTGTTTCTCACATCAACATTTTGACGCATCAACATTTTGACGCTATAAGAAGTATTTTCCACAATATTTGACCTGCAGCTTCTTCACATTCAAACCACGAAACCATTTACAAATGTCGTCGATGAAGTTTTTCGGGTGCTTATCTGCATAACAAAGTTATGCTTCGAACTCCATCCATCATTCTTCAATGGATGATTAAAGAAGATACGACAAACGTTGATCGAATATGTAATGAGAAGATTTTTCTCATCCTCAGATAAAATATTTCATGAACACCTAATCGATTCAACTTGAATCCTGCGTTGATTAATTTCTCTAAGAAATATTTCTCACCTGAAACTTTAGGAGCAGTTTTTCCATCTCAATCAGCCTTCATGGTTCATCAATTTTTTCTTCAACTCTTCTGTTTTCGATGTATGCGCTTCAAAGAAGCATTCAATGAACAATCTTCGAACATCTGAGGTATCTGAAGAAAAAAAGTAGTTATCAATATCAACATTTATTTGCAACAAACTTTACTTTGATAAACGGTATTAATTTTTTAAAACTTCAGTTTAATAAATATATGTATATTATTAAATGTAGTGAAGAGAATAAAATAGTAAAAAAAAAATCGAAAATGAACGCAAATTGTCTTCGCAACATACCGTGGTGTGACCTAACATAGTTCTATGCTTTAAGAATGTCCTAATTTAAGAAATGACAAATTTCGTATATAAAAAATAAACGTTTAGAGAAAAAAAAACTAGTTATTTTAACTAACTAGATATCTAGTTAAAATAACTCAGTTATTTTCCTAAAAAGTTTATTTGATATATACAAAATAATAAAGTATAAGGTAAATATGTATTTAATAAATCAATAAATCACAAAACTTTTCGTAAGCTGTTTTCTAACTATTGTCACGCTTCAGCCAATAGAAATAAAAATGACAAAAAATGACCAGCCAATCAGAAAGCTTAGTTTGAAACATTTGAAAAAAAGGTCGATAGATTTTTAAATATTTTAAATAAAGTTAAAAAATGCTTCGCACCCAACGCATACTTTTAGAAAAATGTCAAAAATATTATTGAAACACTTAATATTCACTGAAATTTTTAAAAATTATGTAACTACGTTTTTCAAAGACTTTTTGTTTTCAAAAATAGACATCTGTGGTTTGAAAAAAATCACGAACCTTTGCACTTCTCTGCACAATCATCCTTTGGTAAAAATTTTGCGTAATTACGCAAAACGTTGAATTTGCAGCAGGTTTTTTTCGTAAGAAATTTGGCGTAATTTACTCAAAAATTCTCCGTAGTTTTGTTCATAAGATTGCAGTCTAAGGAGTTTTTTTGCGTAAGAAAAATTGTTTTTTTGCGTAAATCACGCAATTTTTCAGCTTTATGAGATTGGCCATGGTGGAAACAATTTTCGTTTGATATTTTGAATTTTACTGTAAATGTTAAGGCTTTCATCAGAATTCTCATCAAACATCAGTTATCTCAAAATCCCTGTTAGCATTCTTTAAGTGTGAGTGTGTTGATAGAACTGAGGATCAAAATAACTTTTTGTGCTTGATGAAATTTTCACTGCAGAAATATTTTTGGATTTACTGATATTTACTGAGTACTGAGGCAGTTGATGCAATTTTATGATGATGTTTCATTCTGCATGCATAGTCTTGTTTGTGCCATTTCTAAACACAACACAAATATAATAATTTTGAGTGCAAACACATTTTATGCAAACGATATTTCATGTTCGTAGTTATGAAACACAACTATATCTCATTCGTTATGAATATCAAGTTATCATAATCAAGTTAGTGTAAAACAAATAGCAGAACATCGTAAATTGAAAGTTAGAAAAAATGCTTTTTTGCATCAAATCTTAAGGAAAATCACTCTATCAGACAAAAAACTGCGTGGGAATCTTTTAAGACTCTTTTTCATTTTTAAAAGAAAGCAGAAAAGGGAGGGGAAGATGAATAGTAGGAGTTCAGAGTATAAAATCATTATCAAAGATTAAATGATCAATACAGAACACTCAAATCATATGAATGAGAATGTCTTTAATGCACACATTTTTAGATTGCATCCTGAGTATTCTCAGAAAACTGTGGAGATGTAATATACTGAAAAACAAGGGAACGGTTCTTTTTTATTTTTCCATTATTTTTTTGCGGAAATTTATCAAAATATATTGCAAATAAAACACACGTAAGGTATAACATTTATTAGTTTTAATAATACAATGTTATTTAAATTTAAGCTTAGAAAGTTTAACCTCGGAAAATAATTTTATAACTACAAAACGTTATGCTTAAAAAATCTTTGTTTCAAGAAAAACCAATCATTAAAAAAGATTGAAAGAAATCATTAAAAAAGTTGCAATCAGTGGATTGGTTATGCAAAAGAATCAGTTGCAGTAAAAAACCATTACAGTAAGAATTGTTAAAACGCTGCGCTGCTAAAATTCATTTGCTTGCTTGTAATAAAAAAATGCGAGGAAATATTCTAGTGATTGGTACTGCTCAGCCACGTGCCCGAAATATTATTTGACAACCTACTGGTCTAACATGGTTTGCAGCTAAACCTTATGGCATGTGTGACGTTGCTGCCTTTAAACTTTTTGAAACATCAGAAATGATTCAAGCAGATATTAATTGTCTAATTGCGACGCTCGTAAAATTAGACTTGAGAGATGGGTTGATACAACTATAATGAGACTTATAAGTTGATTGGCCTACTTCTACTACCTGAAGTATTTCCTTTTAAAATTCAAAGCATTAAAAAGTTTTGGAGCATTATAGATGGCATTTCTTTTTTTCTGCCTCGATGCAAATAGATCGATTATTAATTTGCGACGATGTATTCGATTTGATGAGAGAGAAACTAGAAATAAAATTGTATGTAATTAGTAAATTGTATGTATTTAATAGATTGTATGTAACAGTTTTTTAACGTTTTTTTTTATCTTATTTTTAGTTTTTATATCAATATATTTTTTAAAACATAAAAAAACGATTGTCGATACTAAATAAAGAATTAGCTTTGATAAAAATACAAAAGTATTTGTATAAAGTTAGTTTTTGAGCTGGGGTAGTTCAATACGTCAGCCATTCTTATCACAACTTGTTTCCCTCGTCCGTAAGTGGTTATTGATATCGCCAGGCTCTTTCAAGTTCAACTTTTTTTCGTCATAAAAAAAAATACGTTTTTTTCTTTTCCTAAAGGAATGACCTCTGAAAGCTTGATGTTTTTTTTAGCATAGCCATCATCAAGGTGATTCCCAAAGCAAGATGACACAACAGATTTAAACTTTCTCAGTGTGTCAATCTTGGAAACACTTCAAAAGCACAGTGATTTCTCAGCAAGCCCTTGCAAAGCATCAATATTTTTTAGAAGCTTGTGACGCTCATTGCCAGCAAACTGAGTACCATGTAGTGTCTAGCACTTGATACAAAGAGAGACTGAGCATTCAACAGCCTTTGTCCAAAGTTCCTTTAGAGCTTTGAAAAGGTAGTTCACAACACCAAGGAGAGGATGGAGTTCTATTGGGGAAATCACATCTAAAGCAAGTATTGAGTCCGAAACTGTGAGCAGAGTGAACAACATTTTTGATAAGTTTGGCCTTTTTCAAATTTTCACCTGCATTTAGTGAATGCTGAAAAGTTTACTAAATGTTCGAATATTGCTAGCCGTTGTATCTAAAATTATCTGCACTGATGTAGTGCTAGGGGAATGTTCTAAACCTGGTTTTATTTTTGTTTATTATTTACGGCTTATATTGCTGCTTCATCAGCTTTTTTTTTTCTTGAACTTTAAGGGTACTTGTTTAATGGAGCAGTCAAGATATTCATCCACCATTTTAGATCTGTATTTTAATTTTATGATATAAGTGAAAAGAAACAGAAAAATTACTTGCAAATTGTACCGACCAAAAAATATTTGAAGTATTTGTTAAAATTGTTTTTTTTTTCACAAGTTTATAGAAATCAACGAGGCGAATTTTTATTCATTTCATGCATTTTGTTTTACTTGAATTGAAAGATGAATCTTCAATTAACAACAAGATGTCGTTTTATTACAAAGCATTTTTGGACCAACAAAATTTAGCCCGCAGGCTAGCCGTTCGATACTATTGGATTCATACGTTTATAATTTTTAGTATGTTAGATTAACTCCCGGTTTTAAATTTCAGTACAAAAGAAAAGTTTCAAAATTTTATTTTTGATTTTGCCTCAGTTGTTTTTATTCGCGCGTTTTTTTTTTACGAAATAATAGTTCACATATTATAGAAACTTTATTTGTAGTGGGAACTGTTACAATCCTTCGCTAACTTATAAAATACCTAATGTTCACTTCTCTTTGGATTTCTATTTTTGTAGCATAGGCTTAATAATAGCGCTGTTTTGCTACACAACATGGAGCTGTCAGTTAAACTATCACTTGATGGATCACATGACCTCAGAAATTTTGGAATTGACTTATAACTACTCGAAATATGGACAGACATCAAATGAGCAAACATTCAAATAAATAGAAATTCATATTTTGAGTATTGATAAGTCACTCCAGTTATTCTTTTTTGGTTTAAATACGCGAGATCTCTTTAGACTTTTAGCATTCTTTCCTTGAACAAAATTAGCTCCAGAATAGACATCCGGTTTTTACAAATGTTGTTTTGAAAATATTGGGTCTTTACTTACATAAATTAGCATAACAAACTAATGAATTAATTGATAAATGTTTCGTTAAAGTGTTACTCTTCTCAGGTTTTTCCTTTGCACATGAATTTTCTTCACTGTGCTTTGGAAAAGTCTTGATTTAACTATACCACAGGAAAAGGTTACAATTATCAATCCACTAATGTATTCAAACTTTTTAGCCTCAATATTTTTGTATAGAGCATTTTTTGCATGGAGAATTTTTTTTGCTCGAAACAAACATTAAGTTAGAAACTGCATTTGGTTTGAGAGAAAAGTTTATGTAGGAACGGACGTGAAAGTAGTGAGTATTTTAAAAGATAAAGTGTTATCAGAATGGAAAATAATTGCACGTGGCACTAGTTTTAACAATGTAAAGGCTGTCATTATTAAAATAGGTCAAGATGTGGATGCTGCTGTTGATCAAAAAGGTCATGATCATTTGACATGAAAAATTTGTTAAAATTGAGATTTTTTTAAAGAAACTTTATTAACATTTTCCAAATGATTACACAACTTGCATTCAGAATTCTCTGAAATTTACGAGAATTAAGTTAGTTAATTGATGCATAGTTTATATTAATATAGTTTTGTAGTTTATGTTTTTCTTATCATTTTCTTTTCTTATTATTCATTTCATTTTTATTTTTATTTTCATTACCACCATTTTTATTATTACTATTACAATCATTATCATTTTCACAATAGTTATAATAATTACTATAATTATAATAATAAAAATAATAATTATAATAATAGTTATGATAATGATAATAATAGTTACAATACATTAATTCATCATTAATTTTACTAAAAAATTTCACTGTAATTATTTATTTTATTTTTATTATTATAATTCTTGTTCTTGGTGTTGTTAATTCCCTTTTCATTTAATTATTTCATCTCTAATTGGATCAAGCGTCCGTACAAACAAACGTACCGTTCGGACTTTATTTTTGGTATGGGGAGGGGGGAAAAAGGACAGAGAGGAACGGTAGGAGGAGGAGGGTATAGTTTTGATAATAGAGATTTCATTATTAATTTGGATAAGAAGTTGAAAACAGAATTTTGATGCTCGAAAAATAAAAAGCGCAGTAGCTGAAACAACGTTTTTCGTAGAAGAGCCAATAGTGAATTTTTTAGAAGAGCCAATTGTGTTTTTTTATTAATTTGAAACGGTTGCGTACATGTACGAAATCACAAGTTTTTTGTGGATTTTGCGTTAGAACAGTTGAAAATGTACATGCATGCGATATAAATACCAACTCTCAAATATTCTTTTCAAAAAAAAATATTCTTATCTTTGAAGAAAGAAAATTATTTTAAAAATAAGTTTTATTTTTAATTTGTTAATAAATTTATAAAGTTTAATTCATTTTTTGTTGTTAAATTATTAAACAGTTAAAACCCTATCTTCGATGACTTCCAGTGTAATGCGCAGTGTTATCTTTCATTTCCTTTATATAAGTACTTAAGATTTCAAATCAAAATGTCATATTCTTTTATTTCTCTTGTCGAAACAAACAAAGAAATTGTAGGTGCTTTTGTTCCAACTAATTGGTTAAAAATTACAGAGTGTTTTGATCTTAAGGAGCATGTGTAGAACGAAGTGCAAAGAACTTGGATGAATTATATAAAACCTGGCCATCATATAAATTAGTTAAAGTTAAATTTACTGCAGGCAGGATATGTTACCATTATATAAGACTTTTTAATCTTAATACTTAAAGGTGTAACTTAGTATGTAGAAATATTATAATTTAAACCCCTGCCTATATATTTACCTTACTGGTTAACATATGCAGAAGTTTTCAAAAAAGGAGTCATCTGTAAACTGCAATTTCATTAGACGATTATAAGTGGTGCAAGGGCATTGAAATGTCTGAACATGACAGTGATGATGACTACTGACATGACAGTGACTACTGAACATGACAGTGATGATTACTGACATGACAGTGACTACTGAACATGACAGTGATGATGACTACTGACATGACAGTAATGATGAAACTGAAACAAACCAAACAGCAGGTCATATTTATGACATTGTTATAACATCGATAAAATGTGTTAGATGTTATATATATATATATATATATATATATATATATATATATATATATATATATATATATATATATATATATAAAACCATATAACTTTTACTCGACATTGTAAAATACCTTGTTATTTATTACAATTCAAAATTACCCAAAATTACTTTTAAAATAAACTATTATAAAACTGTTTCAGTTTATTTTTTGGTTTTTTAATTACTTTTTTTTATTGAATAAAAAATTGATCAACCTTTTACAAAGATAATGGTTAAAAAGGTATATAAATATATATACAATATGCAGACATACACTTGTATATGCATATATGTATGTAAATTGCTTAATATTTTAAGTGCATCCAACAGTTGACCTACCCAATCATTCAACAAAGTCGATGGTAACGAAACTCTCTCAAACTGGTGAGTTTTTTTACAGTGTGAGGCATTACTTCCAGATTTGTTAAAGAAATTGAATGCATTAAAGTAATAAACTTATTGAAAAATGAAATTTATCAAACTAATTGTAAATACATATAATTAAAGTATTAATGGAAGAATATATCCCCCGCATAATGTCCCTACATTATATATTTATAATATTATATAAAATTTTGACTATTTTATAATCTTTGCTTACATATTATTATAATTGTTTTTAATTGTCTTGAGCAGTTTTAATGTTTATCATTTCTTTTTTATTTTGGTAAAACAGTTCATCAATTGGCGGCAGACACTCTGCTGATACCGTAAAAAATATTTTACTCACGTAAGTAATCAGCATGAATTTTAATTTTAGTTGCAAGGTATGAGTTTGTAGTAACTTTTGACTTTACAATGATTTTTATAATATACTATCTATCATACTCTAAAGAGTGGATTCGTTTTGAAGTTGACAATCGTAATTAAATAGCTATAACTGGTATGCTTAGTAACTTAATCTCGTAAGTTATTTGAATTTATTGTATTTATTTCCTTTATCTTTTAGGACATCTCTAATAATTGCATATTTTTAAATTCATTTTGTGATTTGGATTTTTATCTCTATTTAGTAGATGATGTTTTAAAGCGATATTTTTGTGCAACCCACGGAAAGAATTATCAAGAGGTTCAAACGTTTCATTTTAAACTATTATAGATTTATCTTCAGCAATTTTTTAAAGATTTAACTCACTAAGCTATTTATATTTTAGTCTCTAAGAGATAAAGATAAGATATTTTAGCCACTAAGAGATAAAGATAAGATATTTTAGCCACTAAGAGATAAAGATAAGATATTTTAGCCACTAAGAGATAAAGAGACTGTGTGAAGACATTCAATATATTTAGAACGATAATCTACAACAATCAAAAAGCGTTATGTAAGCTATTTCAATGTTAAAAGAAAACCAACAAGAATTATTAAGTTGCAACCAAGCTATAATTTTCTAGGAAATTTTAGTCTAAGTTTAAATTTCTCTGAATTTAACTGTTTCTTATTGAACATGTAAAGCTGTTTTTAGATGAGATGTAAATAAATAAAGAAAACAGCTTAAGTCAAATTGTAATTGAACAAATTTAAAAAAACTAACCCAACTATACAGGAATAAAAACCTCTTGAAAACACTGGTGATCTTTCAGCAATGTTTTGTTGAAAGACAGGGAGTTTATCTCAGAAAGTTAGGTAGCGTTTCTTATTAAAGCTAGTAAAAAAGAGTTGTTTTTTTAAAAGTTTTTTTTACCTTGGAGGCTAATGATCATTTAGCAATTATCAAGCAATAGAAACTAAACAATAGAAGCTAAACAATAGAAGCTAAACAATAGAATATGTTTAACAATTGTAGATTTATTTTACGTTACCATTTTAATTACTTAAGTTTTATAGGAGATAAAATGGTTGCATTGACAAGTTGCTGGGGTTGTGATGCGCCTGGCTATGAACAAAAATTCATGTCTAATAAGAAAGTCAGTTTTTTAAACAGCTTTTTAATACGCAAAGTCAATGAAAAATACTTTCCCCCGAAAGATAAGCAGTTTTTCTTATTAAAACAAGTCGAAAAAAAAAATCTTTTTTAAAAATTTATTTACCTTAGATCTAACTATGATTTTATCATTTTTTTATTTTTTATGAATAATATTACTTTATTTTTAAAACTTATTTTCTAAAACTTTGGTTCAGAAACACAATGCACCAAAGCTCTACTTTAGGGTGGTCCTTATTCATTACAAAAAAAATTTTCTTCAGTTTTCTGACGGGGCACCCCCTTCAATGGTTAACGTTTATGAAAAAATAATTGTACTGAAAATTTTATTTGAAAAAAATACATTTTAGGGGTCTCTACCGCAGAGTTTATATCTATAAAAGTGCCCACAGAAGGCTCATATGCTCAGTATTCTACAATATGAATGATTAGGACAAATATGATCACAGAGCACAACATTGCTTTATTGAAGCACATTTAAACAACTGTTACAGTGTTACATATTGTAATTATTATTGTCCTTCTGTGTTGAGACTGTCAAAGTGACAAAAACCCTCTAGTTAGTCCATTGCCAGGGTATTCTTCGCTCGATCAGGAAATCGCTGGCGTTACTTCTTTACAATTAAGAGAAGGCACTGTTTCTGCTCCTCATCGTTTGTGTGCAGCTTGTTGTATTCGTCCATTAAGGCAACTCCACGTTCTGCTATGTTATTCACAACTCTCATACTACTGACAGTGTTCTTCACCAACTGATAGTCAGCATCTGCAGACCAGAGCTTCACATCTTTGTTGAGGAAAGGTGACGGTAGACTAGTGATAGTGAAGAATCTACGACTGCTCTCGGTGACAAAGTCTTCCTAGTTCTTGGAGCTCACCAGCGTAGGATCAACAGCTATCCTCTTCAAAGGATATTCTGCACTTGGTGCTTGCAGGGCACTGACCATCAGACGTTTAGTGTCATCGGAGACTTCGTCATCAAAGAAAGCCAATGCAATCAGTTCTTCTGACAAGTACCACAAATGTCCTAAAATTTTCTTCATTGCGATCTGAGAGACTGCTTGATTCTGTGCCTTGTATTTGTCGATCTCCTTGATAAGCTCGAGATCAACACGAGGCGAAGATGGTGCTGACGGCGCTCTAAACCAGGCCTTGACATACAGAGTCACTGTGAAAAGACACACGTCTGCTATTCCCTTCTCTTCTTTCTTTGTCATCTTGAACTGGCTTCTCAGCATCCATATTTTCAATGAATAAATAGCCTTGGCCATCCATCTGGCTCGATGCAGTCCTGCCGGAGCTTTAAATGAGCATCCTTGAGATGGAACGCCTCCCAGAAACATTATTGTCAGCTCTAGCAGTTCGCGATAATCATCACGAGGCTGAAACTGTTGCAGTTGGTTTTCAGCAAATGCAATAATTTCATTTGCAACACTGGAAATAGCACTGTGCACGATGTCATTCGAACTAGATGCCTGAAAGTTTGACCGGTCAATGATTTCCCAACTGCTTTTAAAAATCATAATGTCTGGACCCTTTGAAGGGCCAAGAGAAAGAGTAACCGTTGCCCCTAAGACTATTTCTAAAATGTGATGACGGCAAGCAAACCAGAGCAAATCTTTGTCAAACTTCTGCTCCAGTAGGATGCAAGCACCATTTCTTGGACCACTATTGACGGAAGTAGTGTCGAAGCACACGCACTTGACTTTATCAGCTATGCCCCACGCTACAGTTACATCATAAACAGTTGTTGCTGCAGCTTCTCCAGTTCCAGATGGCAGCTTCGGTACACAAAGAAGTTGGTCAACTCCTAGTCCAGACACGAGGATTGGGAGCCGGTCCACAATTTTTTTGCTACTGATATCTTCCAGCAATTTCCCATCCCAGTGTATTGTTAGTGGAACTGTTGGCTTGAATTCTGTTTTCAAGTTCTCTGCCATTCTCTGCCTACATTTCATCCTTTCTCTTCAAATGGACGATCGATTGATATTAAACTCTGCTGGGTCATGACCGAGGTGCTGCAGTGCTGGAGTCAGGACTAGTGCAGCATTTCTATCACTGACCTTTGCCATATCCAGACATACTGTTAACTTGTCATTCAGTATTTTGTGTGTGTCACGTTTACGTTTAGTTCTCTTTGAAGTTGTGGTTGATGATGGCTCACCAAATGCTTCATTATCATTACCAGACTCCTGTTCGCTTTCGGAATTCTGAAGAATAGCTTTCTCCTCTCTGGCCACTCTGTCCTGTTCTTCTCTCTCTTTTCTTCTCTTGAAGTTTTCTTCTCTACTGTGAACATCTCTTTCTCTTTTGGCCATGGCTTTGTCAACACTTCCCATCTTACCACGTCGTCCCGCCTCACGCTGAGCTAACAGGAACTCCCTGTCCTCCTGTATGCTAATCATCTTCATGGCGTCCGCATGAGCAATGTCAAAAAGACTCTCTAAGCCATCCTTCCATTCTTCTTCCTTCTTCAGTAGACTTTCAGAGCGCTTTGCTTTATTTTCCTTATTTTTCTTCAGTTTGTCATTCATGGAACAGACATTCAACTTTTTCAACAACGTGTTTCTTCAACCGTGTCGGGATGCGGGCTTTAGCCCACACTTCAAGAACGTCATTAGTTGTTGAATGTGATGCTTCACGAACGATCTGTTTGGTGGCCTCTTTGTAATAGAAGAAAAGTGCCATGACTTCCTTCTTTGACGGTAACTTTGTAGAGCTGAGAATTTCAGACATTTGGCCTATCAGCCACAACTCAGTTTCTCGTCTTGTAGTTGGTTTCGAAGTCCTACAGCAAGCATTGGGCATCTCCCTTAAAATAATAAATTTTATTTGTTACCATTCAATTTAATTATTCAAATTATATATAATTTCTAACAAAAACTTATAGAGCTCAGAAAACTAACTGACAAAATTTATGTTATGCAATATAAATAAACAACAATGACATATGAAAACTCTGACAAGGTCTAAAACCAATAAATAAAATACACAATTATGTGCATAAATGAAAAGTCAAGTTCGATACTATGGCGCTCAGGCAATTGATATTAATTAACAATTTAAAATGGATTTAGCACAGCGGATCGGTCATTCTGTCTGTTTTATAATAATTCATTGTTAAATCAATATAATTTGGCAAATTAATATTTAAGCAAAAATAAACAAAGAAAACACTCACTTTTGATCCAGTATCCACTAGGTTAGTTGTAACGGAGGTTTCCTTGAGAGAGTCAGTAGGCACTAATTCAGATTCATCAAATATTATTGTTATATTGAGTGTCTGTCAGTGTCTGATTACAAATGGCTGACAGCTGGTGAAATGCATTCTGGATAATTTAACAACAAATAAGTAACATCATATTGATAAATTATGCAGGCGGTATAGTGTGCAGTGAAAGAGTTCACCAGCATAACAACTAGTGACATGCAGCCACGGAACCCCACATGATACTTAACTATTATATATGTGATAGGGACCTCTAAATGTTTTCAGATTTAGCTGATTTTTTTTGTGAATTTTTTATGCATGCATATAAACAAAATTCAAGGGTGCCCTGTACAAAAATCAAACTTTGAAAATTAAGGACCACCCTACTCTACTTATTGATATCCGAAAATTATTACCATCTTGATAATACTTTCTTAATAATACCTTCTTATAATATAAATCTTTTGTTTAATGAGCAGCATACTTCAAATGAATATCATTAATGATTTTCATTGAGAGTATGCGGCTTTATGCGGCTATAAGGGTGTAAGGAACGCAGTTGAAATTTCTGAAACCTCAAATAGATTAAGAATACAACTTTTAAATTCATAGTTCTCCTTCTAACAACAAATTAAATAACGAGCGGAGGGAAAAACTGATTGGTGTAATAGAAAAAGATCGTATTGTGGATTCTAGCTTGAAGAACTCAATAGAAAATTATGTTCTGATTATCAGTGAAAAGCACCTTTCACCAAATATGTTATTAGTATTAAAAAAAGCAGTTTTTGTCAATCAATTTCAAAGTTAAGAGAACCGCCATCATTTGAATTTCCTCATGGCTATCTTTATACTAACAGGCCGTGTAAACGAACAAAATGTCCGATAAACTGGGGGCCAGTTTTATTCAATGTTTAAAAAGCAAGAATTTAAGAAGTTCACTTGAAAAGTTAAATTCGATAAAAAGTTTTTTTCAAGGGAAATCTTTGTACTTACACAATATTGTATAAGATAGAAACGTTACGATTGCTTTTGTAGTTGATATAAAATTTAAAAAGTGCCAAAGAAATGTCGTGTGATGAGTTGCAATGGCAACTATAATAAAGAAAATAAAGAAAAGGTGTTTCGGTTACCAACTGATAAAGAAGAACGTGCTCGATGGATTTATATAATACCACGGGATAATATACCTGATAGTGACAATACTGTTGTATGTGAGCGTCATTTTTCACCTAGTTATATAACAGTTAATAAGCATGGTAAAATGAGACCTCGTGACCCACCTTCACTGTTTACTTGTGTGAAAAAAAGTCTTTTTCCTACAAAACCTGGTTCATCTCGAACAACTAAAACTTTGTCTGAAGTGCTGAGTATAATTCCAGATGAACTCCGTCTTTTCAATTAACAAGATAAAGTAGTCAATTTTGAGCATCTTAAAAATAAGGTCGAAACTGGTAGTCTGGATTTTTTGAAAAGCTCTATTTGGTACTTCACCAGCAATACGTTTTGCATACAGTCTACTGATTTTGAAAAAAATATATCAATACCCAGAGTTTTGATAAAGATTAAGAATGATTTGAACTTTGAAAAATTTCATTGTGGTATAAAAAATACCATCCAAAGTTTATCAACAGAATATTCAAATTTAAATCATATTCACAACTTGAAGAATGTTGGAGATATCTTAATACTTTAATGAAAAGCAACAAAGTTTATGTACTTAAGGAACATTTTGATGAAATGAGTCCTGTTATCATTGGAACAAAAAAGAATAATCCTGAAATGATTATTCGTGGTTTTGAGCATTATTCGTTATCGAGATCGATGACAGACTGAGACAAGACTACCAGTTTCCAAGTATTTCACTTCTTCAAAAACTTACATCAAAAATTAATTCTTCTCTTGATGATTTTAAGTTTATCAGTGAGATATTTAAAATAGCGAAGAACATTTATGAAAAAAAATGTATTTTTGTAATAGACGAAGTTTACGTAAAGCCTTCTCTTACACATTGCTCTGGGTCTTTATTAGGAAAGGCGGTAAACAAAACTGACTTATTAGCATCAACCGTTGTAAGTTTTATGTTGGTTTCAATTTGTGGTGGTCCAAAATACTTATGTCGTATGTTGCCAGTATTTGAACTCAATGCTGATTTTTTATCTGAGCAGGCGAATCATTTCATTGATTGTATTCATAAATCTGATGGAGAGTTAATTGCTATCTTTTGTGATTACAATCGTATCAAACAGTCTTTTTACTCTAAGTTTACTTGTAGGGAGCCATGGCGAACAGAAAATAATATATTTTTACTTTATGACTTTCCCCATTTAACAAAGTCAGTGCGAAACAACTGGCTAACTGAGAAAACTCAAACTCTAACGTTTGAAGATGATGGTGAATTGAAATCAGCATTATGGGCTGATTTACATGACATTTACATGAAATTTACATGAAATTAAAAAAGGAAATTTTGTTAAACTTTCAGAACATAATGATGTATCAATAGCACCAAAACCCATCGAAAGATAAAATGTATCTACTTGTCTCCGTATATTTTGTGACGAAACATTAGCTGCACTGAAGACATGTTCTAACATTAGTAATTCAGATGGTACCATACGAGTTATTGAAATTATATTAAGGTTTTGGAAAATTGATGATGATAGAGCTGTTACATCTACAGAAACTGATGAAAGAATAACTTTTTTTGAACAAAATTGCATGAACAGCGCAGAAAATGACTGGTATTCAAGATCAACGTCAGTATCAGCTCACACGTGATACAGGGACAGCACTTTGGCATACATGTTCAGGTATGATTGCTCTTGTCAAGTACCTTCTTAACTCTGGATTTCGATACGTGGTACTTGTTAAATTTACAACAGACCGTTTAGAGAAAATGTTTGGGACGCTTCGACAAGGGTCAGGTGGGACTTATTTTATAAACATTCAGCAAACTTTCGAAAAAGTCAGAATATTTAAAACCAAATCAATTTTTCAAGTGGGTTTAAATATAAATGAAGTTGCAGAAAACGAAGCAGGTCATGATTGTGAAAAGTGCAAGTTTTTATTAGATGATAGTTCATCAAGTGTTTTTTACCTGACCTGGAAGAAAAGCTGGATGTAAATGTTAAAAAAGCCCTTATTTACATTTCTGGGTATGTTAAAAAAACAGAAATAGACGAAGGAACAAAATTTTATTAGAAAAAATATGGCTACTACGTTAAAGAAACTAATCGTGGAGGTCTTAACATACCATTTGACAATGCCTTTCAATGGACCATGTTTTGTTATGCCATGTTTCATCCACTTACTGATAGAGTATGTCGAAAGTCTTTATGTAATATATTTATGTTATGTCAACTAAACTCATTTTCTTTTTGTCTCCCTTGTACATTCCTTCTAGACTCGTATTGTTTCTCAATGAATGTATTATAAACCAACTGTTACAACTTTTTAATTACGCATTTTATTTGTTTTTTTTTTATCAAAATTATCTAATCTAGTTTCGCTAATAAAACATTTACTTCACAGATTTAACTTATTTATTGTTAAGTAAGGTTTATTAAACTTGGTTTTCATTTGAAAAATGTTAAACCTGTGTTTTCCCATTCAAAAGAATTTATTAAAAACGTTTATTTAATATGAGACATAAATCAGCTGTGTTCTTCAATGGCCCCCAGTTTATCGGATGTTTTGTCCGTTTACACGGCCTGTTAGTATAAAGATAGTCATGAATTTCCTAAAAGTTATACGCCAAAGGTTTAAACTAATTCAATAGTTTTTTAACTTTATAACAAATCTAATGAAAAATTTGTAAAACGCATTTAAAAGTTGATACTAATTGAATTTTCAATCTGCCCGTAGCTATTTTTTGTTTGTGGCGTAATAATTTCCGATGAGATGATATATTTTTCTTAATCAGTTGTCAAAAAATCGTGGCTTCATACAAATAAAATAAAAAAGACAACACAAGAACATTTTATCAGCAATTATGTCGCTTGGAGCCAAATTAATTAATTGCGACTAAAAGGTGGCTGAATAATGGTACGATTATATGTTCATGACGCTGAATTTTTCAAGAATTAATTTCTGCAACTTTTCCCAAGCTTAATTCTTTCTTTTGTTTTTGTTGTGAGCGCTTTTCTAATTTCTTACTACCATTAAGCAATTCCAAACTTAGCATTACATATACTACAAAAAAATACTAACAATTATAATTAAAATAAAGTTTATAGTAAAAATCATTTTATGGTTTTACATTTTTTTTCGAAAAACAGACATGTATCAGCGTTTAGAAAAAATTTTTTAAACTTTCACCTTTAAATTAAAATATTGTGCATGGTGAAAGTGTAAAATGAATATCATTTGCTATCCTTTTAAAAAAAAAAGGGAAGGACACGAAAAAATTCCACTCTGTTATGTTTAGCAAAAACAAAAATAGCGCAGCAGTGTCACGTTAAGCGAAAAGAAAAGTAGCACAACGGCTAAAAAAACAACATAACACAACTAATGTAACTCATAATACAACGATTACAATTCATAATATAACAATCAATAATTTGTAGCTAAACAATCTGGAAGTGAAATAATTCATATCACAATAAAATAATTCATAAAAACAGCCAAAATCTAACAATTCGTAATATATCGAAAGTCATGAAACAACTAAAGTCTTATGTTTACGACACATCTGTTTGTTGCCATGGCTAATATAAAATATTATTCTGAACATCAAATTTTAAATTTAAAAATTTGAGGCATGACTAAAACTTTTTTTACAAAAACTTAACAGTGTAAGTTTAATCTTTAATTTGTTCTTTTAAATTTCAGTAAGGACAACAGGTTTGCTTCAAGTATTGTTCACTACAAGATAATTATCTGGTGCAGTTAATGATCTATTTTGTTTACCGATGATAATGTTTTTTGCTATTCAAAATGCGCAATAAATTTGGTGTTAAGCACTAAACAATTAAATTAGTAATAATGTTAATGTTTTAATGAGTGATCAAGTTGACATGTACAACAGTCATTTTGACTCAATTCCTAATTAGTTTTACTTTAATAAACACTTTATTAAAACTTTTAAATAGTTGTGTTAAATTTCTTATAAATTATAAGTGATCTTATATATATATATATATATATATATATATATATATATATATATATATATATATATATATATATATATATATATATATATATATATATATATATATATATATATTATATTATATTTACATTAACAACAGTCAGAAGTTTTTTATCATACTTTGTACTTTCAATTTACAAAAATTATAACCTAAAGTAAAGACTAAATATAAAAAATGTTTTTTCTTAGAATATTTATTCAGAGAAAAGTTTAGTTATTGTTTTTATTATAACTATTAGCAACATTTAAAAAAAAATTACTAATTAACTTGTTTTCTGAAAATAAAAATGATTAAAAAAAGATGAAATATTTTCTAGTACAAATAATAATTGTACTAGAAAATATTTCATACGTTATACAATAAAATAAAGTTTTTGTCAACTTTCGCAGCAAATATTTTAATATTTATTGAAGTCCATAAATACTTTGTCTGATATAAACCAGGGCAATGTCTGTGTCTGCTTTTCTAAAACGACATTTTTATCGAAGAAGGCTTAAGTTTTTTTAGCAATGTGTTTGGATCATTCTCCTGTTAAAACATAAAAATTTTTCAACAGGAGAATGTTGTTTTTTCAGTTAAAGATTTAAAATTGTGGTCCCATGTACCAACATAAAAATTACTACTCATGGTTTCATCAATAATTTCTATTTTACCAACACGATACTTTGCCAAACAACCTCAAACCATTTCATTTTCCACTAACATCTTTAACTATGAAGTTTTCAAGCGAAGAAATAGTTACAGACTTGCTGCAAGCATTATTAACAGAACTGTTATCATTTTAGCATTGTAGATACAAGTGAACTTCAATCAATGTTGCTTTACTGTTTTATAAAAGTGTTTATAGATATAAAACAGTTACATTTAAAGCGGTTTTACTTTTCATACATTGGGGCATGTGTGTCCGCCTGCTGAATTGTATTAAGGAAGAATTAAGCCATGTTGTCTAAATTGGTTTTTCTATATTTAGAGTATAATGAAAATATTTATTGCATCCCTGGTGCTTTCAATAATCGGAGCAATTTTGAATGGAATTGGATTATTTCTTTTGTTAAAGTGTAAGGATTTGGGAGTTGACTTAACACAACGATATATACTCATCAACCTCTGCTTCATCAACTTTAGCTTGAGTATAATGTCTGTAATAGACTCAATACTTTTCACTTTAAATACTTTTCAAACCAAACTATTACAATATTTTTGTTTCAGTATTATTAATACAGGGTATTATTTAGCAATATTTTGGTTGGTATTCGACAGGTTTTTGCATATCAAGCTTAACTTAAGATATGTCATCTACTGGTCTAAAAAGAAAACCATAATTGCCACAATCTTTTTATGGATGCTTAGTGCATTAACAGGAAGTTTATTTGCAATTTATTTGGCAAATTACATTTTTATTCTTAATACTTTTTTTGACTCAATAATATCTTTATTTACCGGCTATGTGTATATTTACGCTTTAATGCTTTTCAAAAAGCAAAGGACAACTGTTAGCTCCAATCAAAACCACAAAAGTATATTTAAGGGGTTGAAAGTATCTTTCTTCATACTGGCAGTGTTTGCACTCTTTGTTGCAATACCTGACGCAATGGTTGTGGTTTTAACTTTTTACAGCAATTTGACTTACAACAAAATAGCGTTTTGGTACATGTACTTATTTTGCCCATTTTCGTCCTGGACAGATGCGTTAATCTACATTTTTTTATCTCCTAAAGTCAGGCTTTTACTAAAAAGCAGAATAAAATTTTACTTTGGCAAAAGAAGTGCTGCTAAAAAAAGACTTGAATTGTACTACATAAAATTATAAACTACGTAAGACATAAAATTATAAACTACGTTTGCGGCTAACGAACTATGAATGCAAACTGGTAATAAATTTGGAGAAGGATCTCATCAATTTTCTGGCGCACGTTTTGTAAAAAAATTGAATAAGAAATTCAGGTTATGTGAATTTTTTGTCTTAGGGAGATAACAGAAGAACTAGAACGAGTAATGAAGATCTAATGAAACTATGATATTTCATTTAACAATCTGTTAAACCATGAAAACGGACCAAGTTATATATACTTTAAATATCTCATAGTTATTCCATGATG
Source organism: Hydra viridissima (assembly GCF_058129835.1). Classification (NCBI taxonomy): domain Eukaryota; kingdom Metazoa; phylum Cnidaria; class Hydrozoa; order Anthoathecata; family Hydridae; genus Hydra; species Hydra viridissima. Next base: position 4,994,166 of record NW_028324315.1, on the reverse strand, counting down.
ATTTGGATTTTGAAAAGATTTAGCAGTCAGTAACGTTATCTAAACATACAAGAGGAAACGTCATTACACTAATCATAATCACTGAGCAACGCTCGCGTATATTTCAAAAAAAACGTTATTGATTAGAAATTATTCGCAATAGCAGCTTTTCAGATATCGAAAAAATCTTGAGGCAAAAAGCCGCATTTGGCAGCGGAATTCACTTTATAATTATCATAAAGTTTGTATAAATACCAATTTACACCAAATTAATGAATTTTTTTTATAATATTTGAATTATTAACCTAAAAGTTATTACTAATAATACCAATTTAATGAAAACGAGTTGAAGAATAAAGGAACAATAATTTTTAAAGACAATATTTTTAATCAAAACATTAAATTTGACAGTCATATAACTTATTGTAACATTTGTACACAAATAGTTTCATAAAAAAATTAACGAACTCACATGTAAAAATGTATATACTTATATAAAATGTAAAATATTGAGAATTGCTATTCTTACTCCTTGTAACAGTTTTTGTAAATCTTGCTATTATGAATACAGTATCTTGCTGCTATGAATACAATAAAATAGAAATCTAATTAAATTCACGTCAAGCTATAATGAAGAACAAATTAAAATGAAGCAAGACATTGACTAAAGCTCTCTAAATGTTGTATTGTTGTCAATCGCAAATAGTCATTAGTGCAAAGCGTTTTTAAATGAATTCATTTCTTGTCTAAGTTTAGTATTTAACTACTTTTTGCATCTTGGAAACATAACAAATAATTAAATTACGTTTCCTGTTCCTTCCAGGTCGATTTTGAGCTGCAGAATGGGTTGCAATTTTATTATAAAAAGCTGAAGCTAATAATAATAAAACTGCAACCCATCCTGCAGTTCTTTACAAGGTGACGTTAAGAGTTCTAAATAAAAATTCAACAGTTGTCCCCTTTTAAAAAACGCAACAGCATTTTTGCTAATATTGCTCCCTCTCGTGTCAAAAATGATAAACTACTTTGTAGTCTAACTTAGTTTCTTTTTATAGACAAAGAAAGCTGAAGAAATGTTTTTTTAGTTTTTAATTTTGAAAAAGTGTTTTTTGTTTATCAATTTTGTTCACCCATTACACAGAATAATTAGGAGATAATTGTTCTCAAAGTTGAAATTACAGTTGAAAACATAAACAGTAAAAAAAAGCTTCATGACTGAAAAATTGATTAAAAAAAAAACCTCATGGTTTGGCTAAATATTTTTTCTTCTGATGTATAAAGTGTGAAACATACATTTGGTGGTGAATAATAACTAATTTATTTAATGAATTTTACATTTACACATTAAATTGAAATATTTTTATTTTTGCATTTTAAAAAATAAACTGACATTTTTTCCCAAAGCTATTTAAACTTTTACTAGTACTTTTATTTTACAAAGGAGAGTATAGTAACAGATTTGCATTTTGTTAAGACAGACTGATTGACAGTAGCAAAGGTGACTCCTAAAGCTTAATGATTTGGTTAAGAAAGTGTAAAATAAGAAAAGGGAAATTTAGCGAGCTATTCTGCAAGCATAGTGGATAACTTGCTTAAACATACCTACATAATAGAATGCAGACATATGCAAAAAAAAGTTTTTTTTCATCTTATACTTTAACCAATGAAAAAGTGTCAAAAATCGGAATTGGGAGAGTGGATGTTTTCATTAAGTTTTGGTTTATAAGCGTAAGTTTGAACAACAAAGCGTAAATTTTGAATTAAACTGTTGGAAACCAATTTTAATTAAAGTTGGTCTGGATATTATATAAGTTGGAAAGTGAACTTGTTTCACTTTAAAAAATATCGGAATCTAAATAGAGATCCAACCTTGAAAGATTGAAACTCGTTTTCAAGAAAAGTCGAGTGGTAATATTTGCAAAATGTTGAAATGGATTGCAATTTCTACTGACTCTGATCGCAAGGAAGGAAGGAAGGAAGCTTTTGTAGTGAAGTGTTTCTTGAAACTAAAGCTCATTAAAACTTTTATTTACGGGGTATTTTTTTTTTTTTTTCAAACTTTTATTTAGTTATGGGTCGCAAAAATACTTATTTTCTTCTTGTTTCAAGCCTCATTGAATGGCGGACCGAGCTTGTAAAAAAAAAAACCTGTTTAAATGTTTATGTACTAATGTTTCCCATAAGAGAATGTAGGTACATACTTTATGAAAAAGTGTGACTTACAGAAACTTCTATAAAAACTTTTAAAAACGCCAGCTGACTTCAAGAAGTTTCTCTGTATATAAAAAATTTATGGATTAGGTTTTGTTCTTATTACGTTATTTACGGGAAATGAAGCCCAAGAATCCAGCAAACAGTAAGTAGTCGGACCGGCAGAGGACCGTTGTCAGCACTTATGCCGTGCCGACGTTGACCGGCCGCTGTGGTGCAGTGGTGGCTTGCACATCGTATTTATATCGGTCCGTTTATTACAAGCTGAAAGCGGTTCAACAGCAGACCGATGGTGGCAAATCGCCAAAATTTTAACAACGGTCCGTTAAAAAAATGATTCGAGTTTTTCGAATCATTTTTTTATTTAAATTACTTATGTTTTCATACAAACGGCGTTAAAAAGTTTTCAAAATATCAATATTTATGTAAATTCAGCGGTAGAGTAATTTTAGAACGTAAGCATACTTTTCATTAAAATTAATTGTCGATTAGGGATTTAAACAGCGGAACGCAAATTAGTAATACAAAAGTTAGGTTTTATTTTTTGCGTCGTTAATGTTTGACTTCGCTTTCACTAAAGTAATTTTAAACTCGATACTTTTTGTTTGTGCTACGTCACAAGCTATTTTCGCATCAAGCTATAAAATGACTTCTAAAAAATCAGCAGTTAAAAAATTCTATGAAAAAAAAAGGAGTATTCTGGCAATGCAAACAAGAAAATTGCAACAAAAAGTATTCTGTTCAGAAAACTGGAACTTTATCTCATCTATGAAATCATTTAAAACGTGACCATAAAAAACTACACGTAGAAGCAACAAAAAAGCGCACATCTGCTACTAAAAGAAAAAAGAATTCCGATAACACAATCGAGCAATCATCAAGTTCCTCGTTAAATTCGTATTTTATTCGACCTCCAATAGATACAGTTATTAAAAAAAACTACGACACAAACCATAAATCATGCAGTGCTTATATTTACAATTGAAGATGGAAGATCATTTGAGACAACTTCTGGATCTGGCTTTATTAATCTGTGCTCGGTGCTTACTCAAGGGCAATATCATCCACCACACCCGACCACTTTATCTCGAAGTTTAGGTGATATGGTCGATGATTTATATGTTAACTTCCTACAAAGTATAAAAAGTCAGTTTATCTCCAAACCTAGCATCACTTTTGATCACTTTAAAGCCGACAATGGCGATAACTTTCTTGTTTCTACTCGTCACTTTATTTCATCCACTTGGGTTTTAGAATCATGCTGTTTATCAGTTGTAAATCTGGAAGTAATAAATGCTTGTCACAAAGGTACTTCCACTGAAGAAATTTTAAGAAACGTGCTGTCAAAATTTGACTTGACTTCAGATAATATTTTCCGAGCTACAATCAATACCACTCCTAGTATGCCATTCACACTTAAACTTCTTGGAATTGATTGGCTAGGCTGTTGTGCTCATAAACTCTAACTTTGTGTGAAATCAGCCATACACAACCAACCAATTCTTGTTACATTAATTAGCAATTCTCATAAATAGTAGGATTTTTTCACTCATCATCAGTTGGACAGGCAGCTCTCAAAAAGTCAGATTTCTCAAGGAAAACCTGAGTCAAAGCCTCCAATGGATGTAGAAACGCGCTTTAACAGCACTTCTAACTTATTGGAATGAATTTAAAAAAATCATGGTTCTATTGAAATTGCTCTAGTTGAGTGTTCACAAAAAAAAACTGTGTGAAAGTGCCACCGACTTGTCTAACTGAAACACAAGTGCAATTATTAACAACAGTCACTCCTATTTTAAATGCAGTATCTGAAGCCACTACTATACTAAGTGCGGAAAAAAAGGTAAGCATTAATTTAGTTTATCCGTGCATTACAACTTTGAAAAATTATCTTCGCTTAATGGATAAAAGAGGGATAGGAAAACTTGTTGACGATCTTAGTATGCAGTTGGAAATGAGGTTTGATTTAAGTGAAGACGTTTTTCTTATCGCTACTTTCTTAGACCCTCGATTTAAATCAGAAATGTTTACTGGTAGAGATACAAATCGTAAAATCTTATCTAATGACATCTGAAAAAAAACACGATTTAAATATTACTATGATTCCCGCTGAAATTCAACTCGAAGTAGAAAATTTGTAATCTGAAGCAGGAATTTTTGATAAAATGTTTGAACATATCACTAAAAATTGTACTCTACCAGAGAAAAGAACTTTAGATCAGCAATTAAATTTTGAAACTGCTGCATAACATCGAAGAGAAAACGTTGGGACGTTCAGATTGTTCTATTCTCTACTGGAAAAACAAACGGAACATTTTCCCTTTATTATCAAAAGTTGCAACTGATTTTCTTGCTGTTCAAGCTACAAATTGTTCGTCTGAAAGAGTTAACTCTGTGGGAGGAGGAGTGATCGACAGTAAACGCAATAGTCTTTCCTAGCAAAATGCGGAACGGTTAATTTGGGCTAGAAGTAACAAAGAGTTTGTTCAAATAACATTCAAATTTTGTAATATTTTGTACTGTATACATAAAAATAAAGATAAAAAACTTAAATTTCTTTCAGCTAGTGATTCGATTCATGATTCAATATATATAGATGTTTACTTATATATATATTATATATATATATATATATATATATATATATATATATATATATATATATATATATATATATATATATATATAATATAAGTAAACATCTAACACATTTTATCGATATTATAACAAAGTCATAAAAATGACCTGCTGTTTGGTTTATTTCAGTTTCATCATCACTGTCATGTCAGTAGTCATCATCACTGTCATGTCAGTAATCATCACTGTCATGTTCAGACATTTCAATGCCCTTGCAATTAACTTTAACTAATTTATGATGGCCAGTTTTTATATAATTCATCCAAGTTCTTTGCACTTCGTTCTACATATGCCCCTTCAGATCAAAACACTCTGTAATTTTTAACCAATTAGTTGGAACAACAGCATCTACGATTTCTTTGTTTTTTTCGAAAAGAGAAATAAAAGAATATGACATTTTGATTTGAAATCCTAAGTACTTATATAAATATACATATTATATAAATAAACATAAGGTACTAAAATTTTCTTTCTAAAACAAAATACAGTTAAAAATTGTCTTTTAAATTGCATTGAAATTAGGTTTACTGGCCATCAGTCTGATCCACCATGTGCTTTACATAACCTTGCATATATCAGCCTTTGTCAACTTTCAAAAGTTTTCCAAAGTATTTTTTAAAAATTAACGAAGGAGAAGCTGGATGAAAGAATGAAATTGAGCAAAACCTTATTGTGAGATTTAACACAATTATTTACAGTGATCAATTATTGGTAAAAAAAAAAGATTAATTAGTATTAAGTATTATCATTTCCTACTTTTGCAATGAAACAATCCGCTTAATACTATGATCTCATTCCCTATATTGCATTTTGAAGAGTGCTTGATATTTATTTTTAATTGTCCTATGAGAAACAAGGATTAAATAATTGTCAATGTTAATCCAGCACCTTGTATTTTATACACAATATAATGTAGTTATAATATAATGAAAAAAAAATGTTAACGGAATTCAAGGATGAAATTTAAAAAATTTCTCTCTTATATTTGTATAGATTTTATTTAGACCCACCACCAATTAAAACTTCAAGGTTAACTAAAGACAAATAATTGATGAAAAACATTTGGATTTTGCAACTTTTCCTTGAACTTTCAAATCTTGTCTTGTTTTTTATTATCATTAAATTGTTTAAAAATGAAAATTTCACAAAACTTGTGGTACTAATTGAAAAATTAACACCTTAGATGTATGTATGAATGCATGTATGTATGTATGTATGTATGTATGTATGTATGTATGTATGTATGTATGTATGTATGTATGTATGTATGTATGTATGTATGTATGTATGTATGTATGTATGTATGTATGTATGTATGTATGTATGTATGTATGTATGTATGTATGTATGTATGTACCTGCAACATATACCAAGTATATTACACAGAAAATGAATCATAAAAATTAGAAAAGATTAAGTGAAACATTAAATTCATTTTCAAGTAAAAACCAAAAACAAAAGCATAAACATAGCAACAAGAGAACTGGTTTAACATATTTTCATGTAAAACTTTCAAATTTTACATGAAAATATGTAACAGACGACGCCAAACGCATAATGAAAGGAATTTTGTCTTCTGGTCATACCTTTATTTCCACCCTCCGGGTGATTTTTGTTATAATTTTCACTTAGGTTTATAAAGTTTTTCATTCAAAACTTTTTTATTACGTGATAAGATCTTTTGCTTTATTTTAAAATTTGCCGGTTGGACAAATCCATCTCTTTGTAAACAATTATTTTTGGATCTCATTAAATGCCCTTCCAGGTGGCGTTGTAATAGTTAAACAGCAAATCTTAACAAAGATAGAACAAGTAAATCTACATGGAACTTACAAAAATTTCATTGACTGCTGCTCTAAGTAAGGGTATATATTTTTTTATCGTTCTTATCGTTTTTTTTTTCGGTATTTATTTTCATTCAGTCTGCATGAACAGCTGTCAAACCAACCTAAAGTAGTGCAATATTGCCAACACTTGTCGGCCACTAACGTAACGGGAAAAAATTGAATGTTCAGTAAAAATTGTTTCGTTATATTGTATCATATATTAAACAAGTCTATATCAATATACATATATATATCGTATATAATAACAAATTTCAAATAAAAAAAAAAATTCTAAAGAATAAATGAAAAAACTTTTTCACGTTTCATATTTCAAAAGATAATTTCTATTTAATAATTTATATTTCAAAAGATAATTTATTTCTACAATTACTAAATTATTGCCATATAATATATATTAGTTTTTTATGTGGGTGAAGAGGAAATATTTAAAATCATATTTAACAATCGTTTTTTTAGGTTTTAGTTATATATTTTCGATATTTTACATATCAGTTGTCGAGAGAACAAATGTAATATATCGGTGAGTCGAATCCACGAGGCTTAAAGCCCAAACTGGCTGTTTGATGCGGAAATAAAATTGATTAGCACTTCAGTCTTATGTTGCGGACTCCATCCATCGATTGACGATCGGCAATAGATGGATGGAGTCCAAAATACAAGACGAAAGCTGGTAAAAAACTTAATATGAGGATTTTTCTTGTTCTTAGGCAAAATATTTATCAATAATTAAAAATTCATTAGGCTTAAATCCTGCTTTGAGAAACTTTTCAATGAAATATTTCTCATGGGAAAATTCGTCAGCAGCTTTTCTATCGTCTATAACAATATTCCAATCTCGTTTAATCATTGATCTTTTCAAGTCATCTGTTATCGACGCTTGCGCTTCAAAGAAGCATTCCATGAACATCTTTCGATCATCTGAAGAAAAAAATCTTAATAATAATCTTAAAAAATAATTTTAACAACTATCTACAACAATATTTATTTTGATAAACTAAAATTAATTTTTTACTAATCCCAGTTCGAGTTTAATAAATATAAAATGGATATTATTTTATGCATCGATGAGAACAAAATAATCGAAAAAGTTCTTAAAAAAATAGACTCATTTCATTTTTTCTTCATAAGTATTTATTTAAGAAATGTGTAAACCTATGAAAACAGGGAAATTTGATAAATGCCTTGAAAGATGTTTACATTTAATAATTTAAAATTTTTCTATTATTTTAACAATCTATTTAGATACATAAATCTAAGCACTAGTGTTTGGTTTTTTAATTTTTAAATTTACAGAATAACATAAGGTATCACAGCTTTTTTTTCTGGGATCTTATACCCTTCTGTCTAAATATATAAATTATTTTAAACACAATTTATTTCAAATAATTGATGCAGAAATTTATGCTTTATTCATAACTATTCATTAAAAACCAAAAAACCAAATGTCAATTCTTAAATAAATCTGTTGTAAACTTGTTAAATCTGTTAGCTTTCTTTAAACCACTCGAAACAGCTTGACATTAAATAATCAGAGTAAAAAGATTGAGTAGCGAATTTTCTAGAACCTTAATAAAAGTTGTCTGCTATATGTCCAAATAAATTTAATATTTTTTTAACATAATGTTAATTTTTTTTTACTTAAAAAATAAAAAATTTTTTAAACCTTTAATTAAAAAAATTTTTTTTGCGTTAGTTACTGTTTTTTATTCATTAACAAACAAAATCTCATTATTATCATTCATTAAATAAACATCATTGATTTACACTAAAATTGATCCTTTTCTTTTAGGCTAAAAATTATTTTAAATTCAAGTTTTTTATTGTTGTACAAAGAAACTTGGTGATCTTTCAACTAATCTGGAAAAATGACTTGAAAACTTTTAGCAAACAAATTTAGCAATAAATATAGATTTTAGATATTCTAACACAATAATTGGTAAACATAAACGTTTGATACAAAACTGATTTTTTTTATAGAAAGTATTTTGCACAAAGTAACAATTCACAATGAAGGTTTTGAAAGAGCTGTGTGGGTGAATGCAGCATAAGACAAAATACGAGTTTCTATGACTAATCTCTGCCACCTATTCTCTAGATGATACTTTGATACTGAAAAAGTCTTTAGAAAAATACACAACTACTTTGAAAGAGAAAAGATGCTTTACATCTTTGGCAACATTGATCATGCATAAACATATTTGAGAAATCAGTGTCATATATATAAAAAAAAAACACATTTACTTTAGTAGCGTCACAACAGAAATAGTGGTCTGCCAATACTCATCAAATGCAAATTGCACCAATTAACAGTGCTACTAACACATATCTGTCATATTTTGAGTTGCATTATTAATATTTATGTTTTTATCAATAAACTTAGAACTTTGTTATTTAAAAAATGTTACTATATTAATTTTATTCAGAGTCATTGTTTAAATATTTTTACTAAACTGACATTTTACAACTTGCTAAACTGACACTTAGTGAGACATGCTAAAAAGATAAAACATGCCACACCTTTTTAAAAGTAACTGGCAGTAACAACTTTACATTTGAAATTTACAGAATTTTCTGTATATGAATTACAAATAATGAAAAAAAAAAAAAAAGCCTTCACATAATCAATACTTTGTACAGAGCCAACATACAAAACTTCTAAAAAACAAATTTAGGTAAAAGTAACAAACTACTTACTATCTAAAGTATCTGCTTCAATCTGATCTAAAGAAGAAAAAAAAAAAAAAACAGAACATGAATACACACAAAGAATTATTGTACTGACTTGCTAAACAAGTTTTGCATACCACAGATTTCTCTAAGCCAAAAATCTTTTGTGTGGAAAGGTTCTTGTAACTCGCTGATTACACTCACAAAATTTCTTCCATTAGCATTAAGTAATCCACATGCAACAGGTAAACAACTGCGTAACCTCTCATGTTTAAGTAACTTTAGGGGATTTTTGTAAAAGTATAAATGAAGAGAAGCACAGAATTTCATTAAAAACAAATGAACAAACTGGTACTGTTGACTAATGTTGAACTTTACAATAAATCCGAATGGTTCACACCCATTATCATCAAGAATGGTGGCTAGTTCAGCTTCAGAAACAAATGTCCTTCCTTCATCTAACATATTGAATGCAGCACTACAAACATTTAAAATATGATGCTTCTTTCTCTGTATAAATCCATATAACGGTTCAGCTGTTTTGTTGATTTGCTGTACAAAGTGTATGAAGATCAATGTTTGTAGTTCAGTCATGGTTTTCAAAGAATAACCATCAAAGCATAAAGAAAGTGTTGAGGATATAGCCTTTGTGTAAAATGGAATAGACAACAAAGCCTTTGCAAAAGATGAACTACTGATAATTTTCTGTAAATCACTTCTCAATGTTTTACTCATTAAATTACTTTCATAGTATTTTATCATACTAAGTTTGCTGAAGCCCAAAATCTGTATATGTAAAATATCTTCACGCCCTTTAACTAAACTCTGATATTTCATTACAGATTCAACTCTTCCTCCAAGAACACACTTTATATTTTTTGTACTGAGGACATGCATTAATGTTGATACAATGGGTAAGTTACTAGAACCTCTAGATATGCAACTATATAGGTGTTCTAAGTGAATAAATTCTTCCAAACCATCTATTATAAACATTACAGTCTTTTTAGAAGACATTATGTCATGTCCCTTCAGAATATTTTTGTAAAACTTGTTAATCATTTCTTGTGGATTTGAAACATGGCTAAACTTATTCAACTTTTTAAACTCAAAGTACAAAACTAAATCTACATTTTTCCAAAGTAAACCTTTTGCCCAACAAAAAACACACTTTTGAAGAAAAGATGTTTTCCCAATACCAGCAATGCCAGAAAGCAAAACCAGTTGTGGTTGTACTAAAAACACTTCTTCAAATCCAATTATGACATTACTAACATCATTAAGCTTTTTTACAAAGTAATCCAATTCATCAAATGTTACACAACTTGAAGAAGTCAATACATCATCTGCATTAATATAAGTTAAGTCAACATTACTCGTCATGAGGTTAATACCAGTGTTCACTTGCTCAATATACTGTGAGTCACCATAAGATCTTGTGTAATAAGATTTGAGTAGGCCACTTGCTTCTAAAAACAAAATAAAATTAAAACGACACCTTGCCTAATTATAAAAAAAATTTTTAAAAGAATCTTAATGAACTAAGTGCTAATTTAAATTAACCAGCTGATGATTGAACCAATACAAAACTTTTCACAACTTTATAAAGTCATCAGCCGATAAAGTGACCAGCTAATGACTTTAGAAAGTTGTGAAAAGTTTTTAATTGATTAAAGCACCAAAGAGAAAGAACAGAAGACATTCATGGAACTCATGGAACTGTTTGTGAAATAGAGCTCGAAACATAAAGCACTTTGAACCCCAATACAATATAATTATAATATAATACATTTATAATATATTTAGTGATTTAAAAAAACCTGTCAATAGTTTTCATTGTTTACTTACAAAGTAAAGGGAAAAAATTAACAAAGAAAATATATACTCTAGTACTAATGACCAACTCAACAGTTCAGTTATTTTTCAGCAGAAAAAAAAATGACTTCACCAAGTGTCTGAATATGTCAAAGCTTTAGTTTTTGACATTCAAACATTTTTTTTGCTTACCAGTCTAGTAGAATCTTGCTCAAGCCAGGAAAATCTGGCCTTGCATTCTATATAAAATTGAAGAAATTAAAGTAAAATTAAATAGTAAAATTCATATGGTTGATTGCACCTAGAGCACCTATTTGTTTTATTTTTAAATATATTTAAAAATCAAAGAAACTAAATAAAAAATTCAAAACAGTAAAAAAGAAAATTAGAGTGAATTTTTACAATCCAAAGCATAAAATGTTAAACTTTAAAAAAAAAAATCTCTATTACTCTTAAAATAATTTAAACAAGATTGTACAATGTAAATAGTAATATTCTTAAGTTTTTATTTATATATCAAATAATTAAAACGAAAAAAGAATTTAACAAATGTTAATTTATAAAAATAAATAAATAAATAATAATAATAATAATAAAATACTGATTACTTACGCAAGAACTTTACTTCACTTAAAATATCTAACTTCCCAATAGCTACCAAAGCATTTTCAATCAAAATCATATAATTTGACGGATTCCTTTTAGTGAGCTCTTCAAGAAATGAATCCATTTTTAATTCATCACTTTTATCATCAAGATCAATATAGCCTACAATATATTGACTTAAACAAGTGGCTTGAGCAAATTCCTTCCATTCTGATGCAAGATTAATTAACACACTTTTCACTCTATTGTTCATCTTGTCACAACCAAAAGTTACTCAAGAGTACCATTTCCAATTATTGAACACCTTATCTCATTAAAAATTTACTTATGTACCAATAAAAATTCTAAATGAATAAACAAAATTTAACAGACATATAAAACAGTTTTTTTGCACTCAACTTTTAAAAAGCAGTTTGATTTTTGCGCCCTATTTTTTAATAGCTGATCATGAAAAACTATCATTCAAAACAAAGAAAACGTATGAAACAATACTTTCAGACCAACTCAACAAATTCAAAGTGAATCTTAAAAAATCAAAAAAACTCATAAAACGCCCATTCAACACCAATGCCTGCCAACTTCCAATAAAATAGTGTAATTTTAGACACAAAGCATTATGGAATGTCTTGTGTGACCAAATAATCTTAAATCTCAATTTAACGAAATATTTAAACTTATGTATTAATCATACTTAAACATACTTTTGTAATGATATAAAAAGATAGCAAGAATTTGGTTCACTGATTTGCTATGATATTGAATTCCAATGACCTTGTCACTGTTTTTGTCAAAATCAAGATGTTGCTTTAAAGATATTTCATCAAAACAACGCCACAGCTTCGTTCCAATTTTTTCATACTGTCTACTCTCATTTTTTTGTAGAGTCATAACTTTATTGGAAAATCCAGGTTCTAGGCTTCTAAAAGATTTTTCAAGAAATATTAAAATCGTGCTTCAAGCAGATAATGGAAAAACTCTTCTAAGCATTTTGAAAGCTTATGGACTGCGATACATAATCCTCAAACCTAAAAGTTTATCTTTAACAGGCCAACGGTCTTTCCACGCTTGTTTACACAATTGATGGCTGAACAAAAGGATGACATATTTAACATTATTATAAGTATATCTGTAAAATTATTTTATATAATTATATATACAAAAAGTAAACGACAGTGTTTCATAAAATATCATGTTTAGAATGTGGTCCCGCAAGACATCCCATAATCCAATATTTTATTGAATACACAGGACAGGTACACTTAAATATATGGATTTTTAGCCGAGTTGGCAGGTATTGTTCAACAGGAAGCGTATTTAAAAAGTTTAAAATTTTTTTACTGAACTTTTTTTTCCATCGCTGTTTGTATGTTAAACCACTGTTTGAATGTTAAAATATTAAGTTTCATTTACCAGCTATTGAAATAGTTGTTAAGAAATTAATGGAAATTTATTTTCCTGACATAAAGTTAGAGTAAACAAATTTTCGTTTTTATTTATTTGATATATTCATTTAATATATTTATAAGCGACCCAAATAAAAGCAATTGTAATACCCTTGACCTAAACTTTGAATGCCCTTTCAGATACCTTCCGGATACCCTCTAGGTTACCCAACGGACGCCCTCCCGTACTCCGAGCATTTAACAAAGAATTTAACAAGTATTTTGAGCCTTTTTTTTTTTTTTTTTTTCAAAAGAAACCACATAATAAATCTAATTTATTTTGATTCGTTAAAACAAATTGTACTATCGTATAGCCTTAATGCCAATACACAAACACACTGTGCACACACTTTCCTTGCTGAAAAATTTGAAATAACTTCTTGAAAAGATACTTTATTGGCTGAATCAGATTTAATGAAAAAGATTATCAAATGACCATTTGCTCCATGACCCTTGTGGAACTTAAATAGCCAGCTTGCTGAGTGATCTCTCGCCCAACGGGGAACGTCATAAAGATTCGAAGTGAAATACACACTAGGGGTAAAATTGAATGCAGTACCTTCGCATAAACTTTGCTTTAAAATTCAGGAGGCTTTCTGTTTACACTTCTTTTATTTTCCAATAAACTGTACTGCAGCTGAGCAGAATGTAGAGTTTTTGAATATTTCTATTGTTGGATTTCACAGGAGCTCTTATTAATCAATAAGCGCGTACTCCACGTAAATTCAAACTGTAAGCAGAGAAAGAAATGAAAATTGTTTTTAAATTTTTTGTCTAATCAAAGTCTAATCTCTTTAGCAGCACAAGAAAAAACCGGGACCTGGCTCAGCCCATTTAACCATGACATTAACCATTAACAGATGGTCAACGATGTAGTTAAATATTTTGAAAAGTCTTTACACGGTTCAATACTTTTTGACCATATGTTTAACCGTTAAGCTATGTCTAAATTTAACCTAAAAAATTAAAAAACCTGCCACCTCAGCCATTTACAAACATATTCCCATCCGTTATCACATAGTCAAACTAGCGGCTAATTGTTTACTGAGGACAGCCTCTTTCGACCATCATGCCCAACCATCAAAACACATGCCCAACCATCAACACATGATAAAACTTCAATCATTTGTAAAAACCATTGAGCAACTATTAAGCTACGGTAAAAAAATTGAACTACTGTAAACAGTGCCGGTTTTTGCACTACCTGCGCCCTGGGCGAGATTTCTACGGCGCCCCTAGCTCAATTTAACCCCATACAAAAAAAAAGGCAAAAGGTAAAGTAAAAACACTTAGTAATAACTAATTAAATAACCAATTAGTAGTATAAATAACTATTAATTAAAAAGAAAAACTAATAAAATTTAGCTTTTCTTGCCTTTCTATCGGCAAACTCTTTTATGAGTTTATCAAAGTCAATTTTTTCAGCAATTTCATTTTCGATTGACAAAGTTGCTAAGTTTGTCAACTTAGATTGGGATACTGTTGATCTTTGAAAAATTCCTCTCCCCACTAGCAACCGAAACAGGTAGAGTCAATAATATTCGCAATGCTATCCATACCTTTGGATAAAGCTCTTGTAAGTTGCAATCTTTAATAAAATTTAAAACAAAAGCAGGAGTAACCACATTCCTATCATACAAAAAAGCTTTCAGACTTAGGAGTTCATCGCACAACACACTACCTTCAACATCTGACTTAGAGTCCGCAGTTAATTTCAATTGGAGATTACAACAAACTTTGACAAGGTCTAGTTTTTCCGGAATCTGTTTTATATTGTACAAAAAAGACCATGATTCTGAATACTTATATAACTGATCAAATCTTTCAATGAAGTTAATCTAGAGTCCAAAAGACAGTTAAAAAATTCAACTTCAAATTTTTTTCTGGGGAAGTTATAGGCTCATCGCAGACAGTTTCTCTAGCTTAACGCTTAACACATCGAACTCTTGATGTGGCTTTAAACACAGGCTCAATTTCTAGTTCTCTGGCCAGTTCCTTTGCCGTTAAAATGGCAGATTTGAATCCTGTATTTCTATATTCCTCCAAAAAGGTGCAGCATTTTTTCAACATTTCTGTGCATTTACCAAAATCCATGTCTGATGATTGTAGAGATTTACTAACGACATTAACTTGAAAAAGTATGTCATACCAAACAACCAACGAAACTACGAAACTGAAATCTTTTAACTGCTCAGCTGAAATAGAAGCCTCATGAGAGACTTGAACATCAGCTTTTTGATTTTCAATAGCCAAAGTAATTAAAGCATCATGGATTGCATTAATTTAATAACGGACTGCTTTAACAATGCTTATTCATGCTTCCCAACGTGTGTCACTTAGCTTTTTTACGGTATATATTCCCAAGTGATCGGTTAGAATTTTCCAACGATAAACAGAAGCTGAAAACAATGTAAACAACCTCTGAAGTACCCCAAATAAAGTGACTGATTTTACAGAAGACTTAGCGGCATCACATAGTACGAGATTGTAGCTATGACAGGCACACAGTACATAAACAGCTTAGAGATTTATTTCCAAAATTCTCCTTTGAAACCCAATATTTTTTCCTTTCATGATCGCCATAACCCTGACCGCTACAATTGTTTAATTCCAGTCCGTATTTATTTAAAACATCTATAATAACTTTAGAGAGTCTTTCACCAGTTGACTCATTGACAGACAAAAACTTTATGAAATGTTCTTTCACTGATATTTTATCATCATTTGATGATAAATCAACAAATCGTATTGTCAGTGAAAGTTGCTCTAAATGAGTAATGTTCTGAGTACAGTCAGCTATAAGGGAATAATATTTTGATTTCTTTGCTCGCGATATAATTTCTGACTTCACTTTTGTACCAATCAGCTCTATTAATTCATTTTATATATCTTTTCCGCAGTAGTGGTCTGAAACATCACCCTTCGTAGCTAACCGAAAGTGTTCCTGCATAACTGGATCAAATTTGGCTAAAAGTTGTACTAAGCCCAAGAACTTTCCATTATTAGGCGTATATAGTTTGTCGGAGGTACCTCTGAACGTCATATTGTTTTCAGCTAAATAAAGTGTAATATGCATCAATCTGGACAAAACATTATTCCATCTTGTTGTTTCTTTTCTAATCAAATGTTGCTCTTGGTAGTCTATTGTTTTCCCTGTTTTTAATCGTAGTTCAGTGTCGATCCATGAAAGATAAAACTTCTTATAAGAAGTGCTATTCTCATGAATTTTTAACATTTCTGACAAGTGTTTCTAGTTGTTATATCCTTCAGATACTAAACTCGACGTTGATTTACTATCAAATAGCCGGCAACAAAAATAATAAACTCTATCCTTGGAGACGGAATATATTAACAAACGACGCTGAATTGTTTCGTTGTTTGCAAGTTTTTTTTGTGAAATGATAATTAGAGAAATGCCGGCCTGTATCATTCTTTGGATAATTATCAATGTGAGTTTGTACTTGGCAGTTAGATATTATAGGATCAATAACTTTGCTATTTCGAATAAGAGGCCATATGGCTGGATCCGATATATTCATGAAATCAGTGATAAAGTCATCTGGAGTTTGTTGCACATCGCCATCGCAAGTAGATAATTTAGTTATAACGCTATTTGAGCAAGAGAATTTTTTAATAGCGCAATTGCAACTCAACACTTATTGGTTAATGACCCCTATTAGTGTTAAAAACTCAACACCGATTGGTTAATTACTATTAGTGTTAAAAACTCAACACCGATTGGTTGATTACTAATTTAATGTTTTTTAGTTTAACTCGTAAAATTTATTTACGTCTCTGTAGAATTTTCTTGACGTTTTTTTTATTATGCTTTATTTTGAACAAGTATAAATAAGTACTTACAACTATGTAACTTCTTTTCGTGCGTAGACAATAATAAAAGACAATAATAAATTTTTAAGTAAATAGTACTTTTAAATAATTAAAATGAGATCCAATCTCGACCAACATAATGATTTTGCGCTAAATTTCGCCCCTTTATTTTCGGCGCCCTGGGCCATCGCCCAACCAGGCCCTACCCTAACGCCGCCACTGACTGTAAAAATTAAAAGTGAAAAGCTATCGGTATAAAAAATATATTTCACGATCAACACTTTTGTAAAAATTAAAGTTCAAAATTTGAGAAATTTTAAAAACCCGTTATTTGTACAACTTAAATGGAATGTGTAATGTTGAATCGTTAAATGTTAAAATGTTAAATGTTAAAAGCGTGGAATGTTAAATCTTTATTGTTGATCCATTAATTGGTTTCCAATTTCACGAAAAGATAGTTTTACTTAAAAGAAAGACTTTGTAATATTTTTTTTTTCGATGTTTTTTCTATTCTATAGACATCTTGTTCAATCTTTTGCATTTCAGCTTCGTAAAATGTTCTAGCAATTTCTTCATCTTTAATCTTAAATGTAATTGAATATACTGTAAAAACTTCGTTAGTCCTTTTCGAAAATGAATTTTTTTTTTTTGAAACGATTGGTTTTGATTTTGGTTGAGATATTTCAAAGTTTTCTGGGTAAAGATATTTCTACTGTATATATTCATTTGTCTTGATACAAGCTTCAACAGGCGATATCTTTATAGACGAATGAATGGTTATATTATATTTAACTACATCATCCAAAACGCTTATGTCTACATGAGTTGAATTGACTGTAAATTATTTCCACATTTTCTCTTTAATTGCAAGATTCCATCTTTCTACTATACTCGACTTTCCTTCATTTTTTTGTAAAGAAATGTTCAACAAGACATTGAACATATTTTTTGTAGAATTTTTTATCGATCGATGTTTTAGTTGACTTTCTTCCATTAAACAAAGTTTTAAATGATTTTGCAGCAGTCTTAACAGTTTTGTATTTTAGGAGAATCAACCAGGCATATTTGAAAAAATTATTAATAACTGCCAACAAGTATT
Source organism: Hydra viridissima (assembly GCF_058129835.1). Lineage (NCBI taxonomy): Eukaryota > Metazoa > Cnidaria > Hydrozoa > Anthoathecata > Hydridae > Hydra > Hydra viridissima. The sequence continues at coordinate 4,976,032 of NW_028324315.1, read as the reverse complement.
TTATACGTTTGTTAAATTTGGAGAATGCATTTCAATGAGATCAGCAGCCCAAAATTTCTTCTACATCATTAGCAATGACCTTTCTTTTAACAGATTTTCTTTTCACGTGCCCATACGATTCATACGATTCATACGATTCATATTCTTATTAAAAAGATCTAAAGGATCAAGTGCGAGGACTGAAAATGCTGTGTTTCGGAGCATTTAATTTTTCGGCTATTTTTGCTTTTTTTGAAAAACTAGATATATTCAATCCCATTCCAAAATTCGTCTTTTTTCCAATCATTCTCCCTGACAAGAGATAAATCCAACGTTTCTCAGAACGTAGCTATCAATGCCATTCATTTCTTCCAAGAATTGTTTCCCACGTGCGTTATTGCAAGTTGATGTATCCAATGTTTGTTCTATTCTTTTAATGTAAAATCTTCATTCAACCTTTAACCTAGTTTTATACCAGGACCAGAAAAATTGTGTACAGGTAAATGCGTCTCAAAGGGTTACTTAATAGCAATAGAGTTCAACAATAAGAAACTTATTTCACATATTAAGTGTTTGTAGTATAACATACTTTACATTTTTCTCGTTTCATATTACGACCATTTTAAGAAAGGGTGCGCTGTAATTTAAAGTAAGCATATCTTCATCATCAGTTAATGCAGTGTAAATAACAAGTTTTCTAAAATAGATAATATTATTAAAATACTTCATGTAATAACAAAAGTTAAATGGTAGATGCTTTTGAAATTGTTTTTGTACAACCCTTTTCTGGACTTGACGGACCAATAGGTTTTTATGAAGTTAGCGTATAAAATAAAAGTTATTCTAACCAACTTATTACAATTTTTAAAGTACAATTTTGTACATTTTTTTGGCCATCTCTATTTTAACAACTTAAATTGTATTACAATACTCTGTATGTTTATTTAACGATTTTTGTGAATGCATTGGGTTTAATTATCTAAGACAAAAAGACTGTTTACAGTTCTTTTTTCATTATTTAAGCTGATTATAACTTATTCAAATCAGTAAAAAGACAATAGTAATCATCCTTCGAGCTCTCAGCGCCATTTGTTTCATCTGAGATGAGAAATAGATTTACCCATTGTTTAACATTTCATTTTTTACTTACTCTAAGAACTCCTTCGCTTCTTTCATAATCAAATACGTTAATATACTTTGATTTTGTTTTCAATCTTGTCAATAGTTTTAAAATTTACAGGATACTCAACCCTTAACAAATTTATTTCATTCTCATAGCTTCTAAAACTGGTATTAGTTGGTTCATTATTATAACCTTTAGGATATTTTGCTCTCAATGTTGGGTCAGTTTGCTAAGAGAGTTTTTTGAAAAAAAAAGAAGAATACCAGGTATGGTTGTAATTCAAATATCGAATATGGAATGTCAAACAAAAATTTGTTTTCGTTCAAATGCAAGGATGCAAGGAACTTGCAAATGATTTGTGGTATTGAATCTTTGAGAGTAAATAAATAATGCAGACGAGGTATTGTAGAACAGAATAATTAACAAAGAATGTTGTTGTTTTTCAGTTATAAAAATGAGTTTCTTACAATCAATTTTTTTAATAGTAAACTTAACGTAGTATATAGTGTGGAGTGGGAAAAATATTTCAGTCATTACAGTCGGGAAAAATTTTTTGTTCATAACATTTGGGCAAAAAATGTTGATTTAAAACTGTCTTTGAACATTCCGTGTCAATTATAACTGACCCAACCGTTCCATTAGTTTTTAAATGAATGATCGTAAAAGCGTTGATTCAACCGTTATTCAGGAGAGAGGTAGCGCTAACTCCTCACTTCTGCACTCGTTTCCCTCCAACTTTAAACATTCGAAGGAATGTATCGATTGTTACTGCATTTTAAATACCGAAAAATCTTCTGTGGGAGCATGTTTTTTTCTAGTGAAAAATATAAATAAGTGCGCTGGTGTCAAAATAATGTGAGACCAAAGCCGTCTTGACATCAAAGCAATTGTCCAGAGAAATGATATAAATAAATTTTAGAACAATTTTTCATGTTTCTCTATTTTGTTTCAACATTTTTTGACTTTAGCATTATTGCTTTTTTTTAAATATTTTTTTTCTATACAGATATTTCTGAAATATTTCAAAAAAGGAAAAGAATATAATTAGTCTCACTTTCATAACATATGTTGCACTTGTGAGGAAACGAGCTTTGAAATTATCCGATCTTCTCTCTCGTTTTTAATACGATCTCTTGTACTGTACCTTTTTTATCAATCAATTTTTTTCATAATATTTAATAACAATACAAACTCCTGTTTTGGAAACTCCAAATAGAGCTGCAATATGATATTGAAATAAACCAATTAAAACTTTTTCAATAAATTCCTGTTTCTCCTGCAAAATTCTTTTTAATAAATAAGGTTTTTAAACTACGATGTTCAGCTTGCCTAAGTTTTGCCAATACTTAAGCCTGTCTAACTTCTTTAAAAGTATTCTTTCTTTTTTATTTCTTAAATTTAATGTTTTTTATATAGAGAAAAAATTTCTCACTCAATATTAAAGTATTTATGCATTTTGTCTAATCAATTTTTTGAAATTTAAAACAGTTGCTGTAATATTGCATCAATAGATGTAATAGTGGTTAAATGCTTTTGTTGCAGCATAGCAGTTGTCTTTTTTGATGATTTTAATCCTATCATAAATTTTCTTCATGTGCTATTATCCCTTTGTTTAAGGCGGAAAATCTGTTCCCATTAAAAGATGTCAGTATAAAAAGGATATTTAGATGTCTCAAAAATCAATTAATCAGAAAAAAATGAGCAGAGTAAAACCAAGGAAGGATCTAGTCATCACAAGAAGCTCTGTTATTACAAGTAACTCTGTTATCACAAGACTAAACTAAACTCTGTTATCACAAGACTAAACTAAACTCTGTTATTACAAGTAACTCTGTCATCACAAGAAACTCTGCAAAGAGAAAATTTTCCCAAAAAAAAACTTGTTAGAAACAATTTAAATTCAAAATTTTAAAATTCTCAATTCAAGAAAAACGGATTTTACTTTTCGACCTGCGTCTGCAACATGTAAACCCAAGTTTTAACATAAGCAAATGTGCACTCTTAAACTTTCGAAAACTTCTATCGGCAATAAATTAAGTTAAATATCTCTTTCTAAAATATCCATTCTCAGAATTAACTAGCAGTTGTTGTCATAGCTTTCAAGAAATTTTAAAGCTGTTGGAAATCATCCTCGAGCATTTAGTCTTACACCAAAAGCAACCATTTCAATGAGAATTAAGACACCAAAGATTGCTGTTATCATATTCGGATGGTGATGTGCAAGCCTTAACCACACCCACTTTTTGTTTTTTGTGAAAAACACGCACATAAACATATATATATATATATATATATATATATATATATATATATATATATATATATATATATATATATATATATATATATGTTTTAAACATGCACACACAAATATATATATATATATATATATATATGTATATTTGTGTGTGAAAAGAAAATAAAGAAAATAGTGAAAATAAATAGTAAAAATTGCAATCTAGTTAAGAATTTAGTTTTAAATTTTGACAGCTTTTAGATAAATTGCTCCGCAGAGGATTTTCTACAACATAACATATATTTGATGGAGTTGGGAAATTTTTGCGATGGTTTGCAACCAATAGAATAATAAACTGCTTCAGTTCCTCATTCTTTCAGTGTGTAATTGGAGTTTTCAATAAGACTGAAATCTCTTTTTAGCTAATTTATTTACAACTGTTATATGTGCTGCTAGTTCAAAAAACTTTTTAAAAACTAGATCAGATGCTCACTGTATTGTTTTCTTAAGCAATGTTTTAGATTTTCTTTACCTACTATTTCCTTTACCATGAGAACATCAAAGAAAGATGTTCTTTCTGTCACCAGATTTTTCAACTTCATCTGTTCATATTCACTCGTCAACTTTACATGAAAAAGGGTGTCTGCCACTATTATTTGATGTATATTTTGCACCATCTTTTATTTGATTGATGCTGACACAGTCATTTGTAAGGGTCATGCAAACCTGATGTTCAGAAAGAAACCAGATGTTCGGAAAGAAAAGGCTTGATGTGTAGTACTGGAACAGTCTTCTTTGAATAGGTCTTTTGATTTGACAAAAATTTGAAGTCATTGAAAGAAGCTCGGATTCAAAGCGAAGCTTCGTTCCACTTTTTGACATAAACTGAGATAAAGCCATAAATGTAATATTCACAAACGGTCAACTTAAACTGATTCTAAAAAGAAAGGATTTCAGGGCGTAAATGGCTTTTTGTCATCCATCTTGCATAACATGTTGAACTGGGAGCTGAAAATTTCCCGCTTCTTTTGTTTCCAACAAAAAACCAGAAGGATAAACATAAAAGATTCTAATAATTGCCTCTTGGATACTGTGTTTAAAGATCAATTTGTAAACAACGAAGTTTGTCGCATATTCTTTAATATTGGATCATGAAAAGTTGATCAGTTGTACTATATCTTGATTTATCGAAGGCCAAGAATTCTGATATTGGTTAAATAGACTTTTTGGTTGATGGACTTTTAGCTGGATAAAGCAGAAACATGTAAACATCTGAAAAGACAAACTTTGTGAACTGAAATATTCTGGATTGATGACGGCATGCAATCCAGACTATTTTAGTTGACAGAATTTCTTCAAATTTAACACATGCGCTGTTATGAAGTTACAGTTTTGCGATCCACTTTTTCCTTTAATTCATCAATATCGCGTAATGTGTTGCCGTCCTTACGCAGCAATATTGGTCCTGCCAAAGAAGACTCTTTATCATCAATTGTAGTAGCCCGTTGTCTTTCTTTTCTTCTAAATCGTCTGATTGAATTTTGAGATGTTATTTCTGAATTGTCAAGGCCAAGCGTCTGTGTATCAGCTCTGGCAAAAAACACAGCTCCACTGTCTGATAGCCAAACACGATCCAAAGCACCTACAACTTCAAGGTTGATCTTGTGTAGTATGATGATGAAGTACAAGCTGTTGAATCTGTTAATACTCACGTTGTAGGCACACAAGGCTGAATTTGAGTTGGCTGATACTCCTCATTTTCTTCTGACTCAGAACGAAGATGAAGTCAAAGAAGAAGGTTTACCTGTTTAATTAATGCCTTTAGTCATGCGTTCTTCTTATCTCATTTTCACCTTTCTTTGTTTTTCCTCTTGCTTTTTCATGCTACCTTTTGCTGCTGTATTTACATCTGTCCACTCATGTGGTAGGAAAAACATCTCCTCTTTGCATGCTAAAGAATTCCCGATATTCTTCGTTTTGTATTTACGTCATCACGTTCTTTGTCTCAATATCAAAGAATTCTTTAAGGTCCTTTATTTTTACCTTTAAACATGTTTTCTTTCGTCCTGTCGCTTTCTCCTTGTCGCACAGTGAGTCAATATCCAAAAAAATTGGTAAAAAACCATCCAAAAAAATAATTGCTAGGAACTAATAAATTGAGTTATGATGTAACTAAAACCACCAGAAAACTGGAACTAATTGCTTATTGGTTAATTTTTAAGGATTCACTAATTTTTACACCTTTTCCTGAGACATTATTTATTCATTTTTTATCGCGAAATTCGCGCACAAAATATTCACTTTGGTCTCACTCTTAAGGTTGATACGGGTAAAAACAGTTTAAATTTTAAATTGAAGGTATATATTTAAGATATTTGGTAACTATAAACAATATTTTTGACACTGCATTTTGATTTTAAATTGTCATTCCTAAGATCTTAAAAAAAGTGTCCCATATTGATTTTTTTCTATTTCTTTAATCATGAGTTCGGTTGAAAAACAAAGAGATTCCACCAGATTACATGGTAGTTTTAATATTTTCCAAATGATAGGTATATATGAAAGCGGGAAAAAAATTCAGTTGCCCGAACTTTCCCCAATTCAATATACGACCTTTTAAAATAAGTCAAATATAAAATTTCATGTTACTTATTTTTCACATATTTTTCACAGAACATTAGCACTGCAGAGGTAATTTGTCATAACTCAAAAACCAACATTCAAAAACTCATTCTCAAAAAAATCATGTTAAATTTCAAACCTCATAAAAACAGAAGTTGCATTAATTTACTGTCTACTGCCAAATAAACGTTTAAAAATAAAACTTGCGTACAAAATAACAGCTAACTGCTAATTGCATACATTCAAGAGTTCCTAACTCATTCAAGAGTTCAAGGAATTAATCATGATAATTTACTTGAGGCTCTTCTACTTGAGTTTCGTATATTGGAGGGTGTGACCATGGAACTATTGATGAACTTGAAATGATAAATCTCAAGAAAACTCTATTAATATTTAAATGTAAATTCAAATCTAAATTACTAAAACATTCAAGAACCTTGTCAAGACTTCTGGAACATGAGCAAACCTGGTTAGATAAATAAATAATAGTTAACAGAAAAGATGTTACTGCAGGTCCACGTAGAAAGAATAAGGACTAGGAAGATCTAAGTGAGAGAAGCAAAAGATCGAAGGTAGTAATAAATCAATTGAATTCAAACCAATTCAAAAAGTTGTTTACTCACATAAATGTTAAATATTATCTTTTATAAGGATACCGAATGGGCTGAACATCCTACCGAAGCATTGGCATTAGCTTCAATAAGAAAAGCCTCTAGAGATCCTACCAAGAAAGATTTTTTTTTTTATTAATAATGCTATAAATCTTGGCGAAAGTTAAAAGCACGGAGGTTTGTTTTCCAATAAAAATGAAAAAAAAAAAAAAAATGCCTTGAGCTTTAAATTCAGTGTAATCTTTCCGATGAACAGCATCAAATTATCAGAAATTCATCCAAAATACAGAATTCAGATATTTATCCTTTACTTCATGAAGTTAAGAATGAAAGACAGAAATGTTCTCCTGAGGGTGTAGTTCTGACAGAAATATCGGCTTCAACTCCTCTACAGAGCATGTTTAAGCATACTCTGACAAGAATACTAACTTTTACTGAATCCAAAGACTATGAGAGTATTTGATAAGAGTGCGGGAAGGTTTTGAGGTCATCACTTCAATTTAAAGGGGATTTTGATGGTGTCTCCAAAGTGAGTATAAAAAAAAATCTACTGATGCAATTATTGACGAGGCCCAAATTAACGAGCAAAGTCTTTTTCAGACAGCTATTGTTCCACTTAAATAACCATCATGAAGGAAACATTATGGTTGAATAAGAAGCCCTCAAGTACACATCATTATTCTATACATCTCCAATATGAAAAAGAAACGAAAGAGTTGATCAGAAATGAAGATAAACATCTTAAAGCTGAAATGAATGGAATGGTCGAGTTTGAGGTAAAGTTCTTCTGCTACAAAGAAGTTGCAGAAGGCAACCTCTGAAAATAATAGTTTCATCAACCGCATTAGTCAAAAATCACAAATCTGAAAATGGAAAACCACTTCCCACTGATGTTTCGTCCTTTTTAATGACAAAATGAAGCTGTTTTTGGTAATAATACTTCTTTCCTTTTTTTGTTTTGGTTGTAAGATAACCCGGCATTTTGGTTTTTTGAATCTAAACTTTTTATTTTAATTAGTACATGTGTGTGTTTTGGTTTGAGGAAACCCAAATTTTTTATTTTCAAATTTTTTAAATTAATATTTGAGAACGTAAAAGACTCCAGCAAGCATATACGCGTGTGTAGTACGCGCTTTAGATAAATGTAAAGTTTATTTAAAAAATACGTGGCTCGTATTTTGTACATGGTATTACATGATATTTAGGATCGAGGAATCCAAATTTTTTTCTTAAATCATTATTTGCGCACGTAAATGGTACTGAGACGGGCACACGCGCCATAATCGCGTCTTGGGTACGTGTAAAACTTATTTTTGTTAACAAATTTAAATTTCCTGACCCAAATATACCAGTGCTTGTATAATTTTTACCGTTTTTTCACCTTTGACTCACTGTATGTCGTTTTCTGGGTACCTTCAGAGCCAGATAATTCTGATGCAGCTTTGACAGTTTTCTGACACGTAAGTTAACCCGCTGTGTTGGTGTTCTGGCTCGCATCCAATAAATAAATACGTACACATATATATATTTATCTGTATGTATGTGTATATGTATACATTTAACTGAGATACCAATATACGATTTCCAATTTACTCTTTCACCGCCGGCGAGCGAATTTTAGTTCGTCCGAAAGGTTTTAGAGGATTAATGAGCTAATTGGTCGCTTAACAAATACTTTTTTAAAGATTGTATTTCAAAATAAGACCTGGAGAGATGTAAGCCCTGGAGGGATCAAAATGGTATCGAGTATAAGTATGTTGTCACACAATGACTCTTTCCAAATGCAAACCAGAACGCATTTTAACAATTTTATTAACCATTAATCATAAGATTTGAAACTTTTATTACAAATATATTTTTTTAAAATTAAATTACAAAATATTAAGATTCTTTATATTTTTTACTGCATATTTAATATGACGTCAAACTTAATTATAAAAGTTCCCAATACTTTCCCACTTCAGATGTTTCTTTTATAATATCAACCAATGAAAACTCTTTGAAATATTCCAGACGATGGCTAAAGGTAATTAAATCACTCTACAGATCAACATTGATGTTCAACTGAGAAGTTAATCAGAAGTAAACAAGTCAAGCATTTCAACTTAGTAAAAAAAATGTTACTTACAAATCAGGATACTCATACTTTCCTTGAGGCACAGGGTATAACGCTTCATAGGTCCTTTTGTCACCAGATCCATGAATAGCATATGCATTGATTCGACTGACTCCAAATGGCATGTAAGATAAAGGAATTTCTATTCTTCCTTTCCAAGTCATTGATTCATGATCAATTGATGATGTGTAATTTAAAGGTAGTTCATCCTCAAAGTAAAAAATAGCTACTATCATGATCAAAACATAGCATATCAAAACAGTTAAGAATATATTTTTACAAAAACAACACAAAAACAACCTAAAAAAAAATTAAAAACCAACAAGGAACCTTTATAATGTTTCTGGTACCATTCAATAACAAAACTAAATGCTGACCATGTCTGAAAAATAGAAAGCTGTTTTTTTATTCCTTATTTAAGGCTTGAGTGTACTTTATTCACTCATTATAAAAAGTAAAATCTCTTAAACCCAGTAGATATATGAATCTAAAAAGTTCACAGAAAATAACTCACGGTGAGACTTCCACTTCCAAATACTTTTTGTTTTCAGCTAAGAAGAATATCTCAACAACTATAAAATAAAATTTAGAATTTATCAAAATTTAGAAAAGATAAGACAAGTAGTACCATATCTGTACAAAGGGAAAAGATGTAAGAGGTATGGATTAATAATGGACAATAAAAAATTACTTATAGAATAAATTAAAGTTTTAAATTAATGATTGGTCTTTAATATGATTTTCATGAGCAACATCATTAAAATAGCATTTAACTTTAATCTATATAGGTAAATACAAGCACTTTTTAAAAAATGCAAATTCATTATGGTCTATTAAATATCAGATCACACCTCTCCGGACATAAAACTAGGTTTGAAAAAATAACCAAAATATATAAGATTGGAATCATCTTAAGAGTCATCTAAAAATAGAAAACTTGCTTTAGAAATACAATTCATTAATTAAAAAATATTAGACAAAAAACTTTTAGATTTTGATTAGGGAGATGTTGGAACAATATGAGTAACAGGGCTAGAATTTGGGCTATGCCAAGTGGGCCATGGGTCAGGTCCACTATCTGATAGGAGCTACTAATTGGGTTAACTTTTTTTTTAATCTACCTACAAGAATTATTCTTATAGACAGCAGAGAAAGCTCCTATACTATACGCTATGTGTATGAGTAAGACTAAATATTTTTTTGGGGCCACTATTTTTGCTTCAGGGCCTAAAACAATCTGCTATTTGATATATAAATGACTCTAGTTCATAGCTAGTCCCTGTTTTAAATCTTTCTGAGACTATTACTATGTGATTTGTATACCTTTCATTAAACTTAGTTATGGTAGAATTAAATGATAGAATATCATAGTAAAGGAGATTTAACAGTTACTGAGTTCCTTAACATTCATTTATTCCCCAATTAATTCTTTGTGCTTTTCATGGTCTTCCTTGTAGAGCTGGGAGTTTTTTATTCAAATTCTACAAAAGAACATACATATACAAAGTCAGCTGCTTTTTCACTCTTGCAGACTTCAAACTTGCCAATTTAAAGGATGATCATGCCCTTGAATACTTTATTTATGTCATCTAAATACTCCTTCAATCCAGGCTCTATCAACTAATGTTTTTGTAACTATGTTTATTAATCTACATACTTAATAAAAAAATCTTATTTTACCTTAACAAATCAAGGTAATGTTGTTAACCTAAGCTGTTGGGCATAGTTAAGGATATACCACCTGAGGATAATTTGAGTTCATCTTATCTATTAATTTCTTTTTTATTACTGCTTTTGTAACTGGTTATTAACTATAGTTTGTTGGCTTATTCTTAAAGACATTATACACTTGTGACTTTCTTTTTACAGTCAATGATGTAAATTATTATAACTTTTATTAGATACAGCTGTAGATTTAGGAAATTCATTTTTAAATTTCTGCCTAAATTATGCTTTTAGGTCCACTTTATCATCATATTTTTGTACATACATGATTATCACTAAAATAATTATAGGCTACCAAATAATAACAGATTCTTGTGGTGAAGATCATTAAGACAAATAAGGAAGTAAAGGAAGTAAAATAAAGTAAAATAAGGAAGTAAAGGAAGTAAAATTAATTAATGTAAATATTGAAACAATAGGCTGAGAAAGAAATAATTAAGTTAAAAAGAAACATTAGGCTATGATTAGCATTAACAATTACACTAGCTCACATAATTAGAAATGCACTTTTTTAAAGATACAATGAAGTTATATAAAATTTTCAAATATGACTAAAATATAATAACTAGCTAAATTTTCTTTTGAACTATTATCTTTATTTCATGACTTTTTCACACTTCTTCTTCCTGGTTCTATGTTTAGATGGCTCTTCTTTTGTTAACATTGTATATAGTGAAATGGCTTTCCATGTTAATTTTATACAATACTTATACTGTTTAGGAAAAAGCCCATGTGTGAGATCAGAAAATTTCATTACAGAGTCATCTTTTATTCTAGAGTCAAAAAAAAAAGGCTCTGGTATGAAAGATGAGTCTGAAGTAAAATATCTGTGTGTAGTATTTTGGTATATATAAGATATATCAACTTTGGCATATATATAACAAGATGATAATTGCAAACCTTCATAATCATACAATCTTGGAAATGGATCTCCTGGATGACCATTTGGTGCTGATGGATCATTAAAAAACTTTGCAGATACATCAGCTACAATAAACTTATTGTTTGATTTGTAAGTAAAAACTATTTTAGTAGGATCGTGCTTAATTGGTTTGCTATCCCATTCAGAGTTTATAACATACTCCATAGCAAGTTCACCTGTAAAAGAAAGTTAGTTGAATAGCCCTAACGCAGTTAACAAAATATATCAACAGTGTTTACAAAACCATCGTTTGCGTGTACATGATTTTAAGCTTGGCTTACGTGAAAAACAAAATAAATAACAATATGTACATATTATATTTTGTTATCAGACGCTCACTGTTAAATAATTGCAGCAACACAACTCTTTGTAACTTTATTTCCAGGCAGAAGATCTGTTAAAAGCCGAAAAATATCAATACTAAATTATAAGAAATATATCCGAATTGAGCTCAAAGTACTACTTTATTTATTTAAAAGGATTATATAATTTTAATGCCATGTTATTATCATCGAATAGCCTCTGTCTTTGAGCTAATATAACGCATACTATCTTAAATTTTATTACAGAAAAAAATAGGGCGAAACTTTACCATTATTATCATAATTCTTGACATTTGAAGTAATTTTTAGAAATTTTTTATTATTTTATTCAGAGAAAATAATTAAGAAAATTTAAACGAAACTTTTAAAACTATATCTACGCCAATTATTAGAGAGATAATCGAATTTGTCAATTACGCTTTTTTGTGAAACTTCAAAAACATTTTTTGGTAATTTTTTTGTGAATTATCTTTAAATAAAATCAAATAAAATTTTATCTATTTTGTTTTATTATATATTTGTTCTTCATTCTTTATTCTACATCTTGATATATATTGTATTATGTATTTAATTTTGTATTTAACTGCTTCATACTTCAAGTTGTTAATTGTAATTAAAAATCTATTTTTAATAATAAGGTTTTTATAACGGGCGAGGTCTTCCTTAATTACCAATAAAAGTCGTACATCAGTTGGCGCCCTTACAGAGGTCAGGAAATTCTTTATTTCCAAAAATAGAAAAAAATCTTGATTTTAAATACTGTATAAAAATTGGGGAAAAGTTAAACAAACTGAAAGATCGTTGAATAAACAAAGCTAAACATAAATTTTCTTTCGCAATACCTTGTTCATTTCAATAATAATAACACTGTCTGCCAGAAAGGTCCTTTTTCAGTCTTTTTCTGGACACTATACATGACAGAATATCTTAAGAATTTGGTAACTATATTGAGAATAAGCAAATGATTCTTGTACAATTAAACCAAATCTACTCCAATTTGCAATCAAAAAAAACTTCAATATTATATTGGATACTTAAAAAAACCTGCTCATTTTTTATGTAAAAATTGGATTTTTTTGAAAGAGTAAACTTTAATACAAAATTATAGAATTCAAGAAATTTGTATATTTTATCATTCTGAAATAATTTTATTGCGCCAACTGAGTTTTTAATCAGAAAAAATGAATTAGTTAGAACAACCTTTTTGTTTTTTTTTACGTAACGTTGATAAAAATTATTTTTGTTGTCAGTCAATCATTCGGAAAAATATTTTGGTAACTTGTATGTTATTTATAGAAACTTTCTAAAACAACGTAGTAATACATAAAATAGAAGATATGATTATCAAATCATAATCACTAAATAAAGTTTTTAGCAACAACATGAAGCTTAATTTAATACCGTAAGTTAAATATGACTCACACAAGATGCAAACTTTTTTGAAAAAAGTTCTTTTAAAAATAGTTACAAATTTTTCTTAGAATTTCATTTAAAAATGAGTTTACCAATAAAGGTTTATGTTTATCTTTGATTTTTTGAAAAATTGAATCAAATATGTTAGTAATATATTTTTAGAACTTCCACGGTTTTGGGAAAAACATGTCAAGCACAACCCCCCCCCCCCCTGTACTTACACATTTTTTCTTGTTATTTACAGCTAATTTTCTTTTGACATTTTTCTTATATAGATTCTATTTCTCGTCGTTAATGTTAATTTTTCTGCTGGCGTCAAAGGATAATGGTAACGTATAGTTACAGTGTTTGCTTGCTCATAAATACTTTGGTAAAAAAACGCTGATTAAAAATTCATTTCATAGTTTTTATGATCACTAAGTTAATATGCTTAGGGAAATAAAGTATAGACACACACAGTGTTTCCCTAAAGTTCGAAAGTATAAAATATTTAAACTCCTTTAAAGTGGACAGCCATCTCCTGACTCAACAGTATCTCCCACAACAACACGAATTTACTAACCAACCTGAATACTCAATTTAACTGACCATTCGCACTGATACTTATGGTTTGAAGTTCTTCGTAAATGTGCCATGAGATGAGACAGCGCCAATAAAACACCGTTTATTGGAATAAATCAATAAAACATTTCGAATGTTGAAGAAATGACCAAAAAAAATTATAGAGCATGATCAAAGTGGTTCACTGAATATTGTTATAAAACTATACATGGATCAATTAAAATGCATGATTGTAAATTTATCTTTTTAGAGGCACCGATAGACGCTTGTCGTCATCCAGTCTTTTTGTGATCTTTTACGTCACCCCCTCCTCCTACCCTCTTCTTTGTATTATGTGCGACATGGTAGGAAACCTGAATTAGAAATTAATATTTATGTTACTAATCAGTGTCGGTGATTTTTCGTGCCCATTCTCCTACTCTCCCGAAGAGAAGCAATGGACTCTCTAGAAAAAATTTTTATTTTTCGCATGCACATTTGGAATTATATAATCAATACTAATTTAGAAAAGATTTTCATAGTGTGCTGGTTAATCCGTTCGGAGGTAAATTTATTCCAGCTCGGAGGTAAATTTATTCCAAGTTTTTTACATAAGCACAAAAGTATTTCACAAGAAGTAACTGTGTTATTAGCATTGAACACATCTTTACCACAAAAAGTGGAAACTCATTTATTATATCATAATACAGTATATGCGTATCATGTAGAGAACTTGATTTTAATATAATTTAGACAAGTGAATAATGTTTAGTTATTGTGACGTCCTAAAATGAAAATGTTTTCATAGAGTATTTTACAGAGTATGTATTTTTTATAGATTATTAAATTGAATATGTGTTTTTAGATCTCAGACCGAGAATGAGGGAGAAAAATCATTTCCATTGAACGAGGCATCTAAACTTGTCAAATGTTGATCCTACTTCTTAAAATTATCCCAAAAGAATGTCTCCAGAAAATTTTTTTTCTCCACCAACTTACCCCGAATTAGGTTTTTTCTGACTGAAAGAGACGCATGTGAGAGATTACTTGTGTTAATTGCTATGAGGGTACATAACTGTAAGGGTACATAACTATCGAATACTCCCAGCTACTTATTTTCTTTATTGAAATTGTATGTTATCATCTCATCGGTTAAAAACAAAACAAAAAGAATTAAATCATAAAAGAAGCTATATATAAAACCATAGGAAAATGGAGAAGGAAAAATGTCCGAATAATTCTTAATATGGTCTAATCGCTGAAACATTTTTAAATTGAAAGCATTATTATGGTTGACAGATTTTTTAAAAGAAGACGGACGCATATTGAACAAACAACGCTTCAGCTGGTCTCTATATAAATTACCTGCGTTTGAAGTGAAAAGATAATGTCTAACATGCGCAAGTTTGTAAAAAAGAAGGATTAGTGACTTCGTCATCAATTTAGACATTTGTAAGAATCATTAATTGACATAATGGAAGTTTAAAAGCATGTAAATATTGAGTAACACTTTCATGAATGACTGGAGAGTTCACCTGAGATGCAGGAGGATTTTGGGAAGCTGTTTAGTTGTGTATGCATTTTTGCAAAAAGTAATATGTTTAAAAGAATGTATTTACTCTTGGTCAAGCATCAAACTTTGAAACTCGGACTTATAGTGAAATTGTTTTTGCACAACAATATAATTATAATAACTATTATAATAAGGGAAATTTTGTTAAAAGGATTAACTTATCTGTATTATTTAGACTTAAGTTGTACACTTGTCGTTCTTTAATCGTACGAAGGTTTGCACGCTCAAGTTTGTAAAATTAGATTTATTTTTAGGTCCTTGATTTTACCAATCGTGGATGTTTTTCCGTACGCTCGATTGGACGACTGAGACAAACTGAACGCCAGGATTCATATGGAAACCAAGCTTAATAATGGAATTACAAAAAATTACATAAAAGCATTTGTTTACATTTTTTATGAACTTTTAACTGCTAATGATAAAAAATTCATTTTCAATAAATAAGATGCTAATGCTTATAAAAAGATATTAATCAAAAATATCTTAGTAACTAAGAAGTGCAAGAAGTTTAGTTATCTTTGTGTAAACTGGATTAGGCATTCCATAGAGCTTTCTTGATACTAGCTATAGATAAGCTGGTTGTAGCTTGTTTTTTTAATTTGAATAAGTGAATTACTAATTCTTAATACTTATATAACTACCCATAGGTCATTGAGTTATTTACTAGGGGTTAGTTAACAGTAATGAATAATCTAATGTATTAGAGATTACTCAATACTATGGTAAAACCTTAAGAAAGCATGGTTCTGCACACTATTCATATGAGAGATTTAGCTTATATATATATATATATATATATATATATATATATATATATATATATATATATATATATATATATATATATATATATATATATATATATATATATATATATATATATATATTGTTGTTGTTGCTGTGTATAAATCTTTCAACCAATAAATAACAATTCTTTTATTAATAAACTTTTGTTGAATGATTAGCTTTTACCTACTTGTTAAAAGATAGTTAAAGTATTTTACTAAGTTGTTATATTTTTAACCAAAGATTATTAAAACTATAGCTATTAGCTTGTGGTTATCATTAAATTATATGTAATGTATGTTGTATATAAAAATGGGCATAAGTTAACTAATTTGTGCTGTACTATATGATTTAACTTATTAAATAGTCAACAAAGATATTATTTACCTACTTAAAAATAATTAATTTTATTGAGTTATTAACCTTTAATTAAACAATTTTTTAATTTAACAATTTTAACTTAGCTATAACTATCAAATTTAAACACACCAAATTTAAAACTACCAAATTCAAACACACTAGATTTTCAGTTAATGTAATAGTTATGGGTGTCATTGCTTTAACTAGAACTTTGACCTTGCTTTGTTTATTTTCATATTTGTAAGGTAATTTATTTACTTAATGAACATATTTAGCTCATAATTTCCAAAACCAACATTGTTTTGTTTAGCATTTAATCTTTATTCATTCTACATTATTTAATGTTTTTAGTTTTCATATCTTAGTTTAGTGCCAAGGACATCCAAGACCACACATCTTCTAACAATTTGAACTATCACTTGAAGTTCAAATTGTTAGGATTCATATCATAGGTCTTGAATTCATTTTATCAAGATATGTTAAACCTAATATATAGTCTTTAAAAAAAAATTATTTTTTTTTTAATTGTTCTTAACAACATGGAGTTTATACAAGTTACTGAAGTTATTAAACTCAATTCAATGCACACTAAGTGTTCTAGATATTAGTAGAATAAACATTCCAAAACTTATTTTAGCATCAAGTATAACTTTAAATTCATTATAACCTTGTTTTTTTTTTTTTGTTGTTCTATGATTTACATACTTACCAAGTAAATATTCTTAAAATATTTTTTAACTATTTTTTATAAACCTTTAAGTTAAAAATAAAAATCAATTAAATAGAATTTAAAAATAACTTTAGAAATAGTTTAAAAATTGAATAGTAGCTTAACTACCAAAGTGTGTTTTCTCATGAGTGCTGACAATTTAACTTTATAAATAGTTGCTACATGTTTAGATGTATATAGAAACTACAGCTTCTGTTCATCAATACGAAAACAAGAATAAATCAAAATTAAAATATTCAAGTGGATCAGGTAATCCTGACGAAACTTCATCTGGATACAGTTCTCGTGAAAGTTTTCTTGATCCTATGCAACCAGTTTCAATCAGTTCACAAAAAGATACAGCCCTACTAACAAAGTTTAACAAATCAAATAATTCTATTCCTACTGAGGAATTCACATCAGACAACAAATCTGATAGCGAAAATCTTAACTCTCAGCCATCCCTCACATGGCGTGTATCACCAAGTAGGTGTTGTCAGCACCATGAGTCAATTATGGAAATCAATGATCAGTTGTTGTTACAAAATAGATTGCTTGAAGAACATAATGCTAATTTGAGAGAAGAACTTCAATTGGCAAGGAGATTTTATCAATGCACACTTTCAGAGCTCAGCTCACAGCTTGCTAGGGGTAAAGTATGAGTTATTAAATATTGTGTATACTTCCAGAAAGTATTTGCTTATTTGGTTTATTAACCTTATGATGTTTTGTTTTCTCAAAGTTATAGTAGGTTAACATAAATTAATGGAGTATTCAATATTATTGCTTGATTTGAAAGAAATAGTTGAAAATTTTAAAACAAGTTTTTGATTTCTTAAAAACATTTCTCAAAAATTTCATCACACAAATATTTGCACTTTTTTAAGAAAAGTTCGCCATATTTTTCTTTTAAATAACTTTTCAACTCTTTTTTGTCTTTATTTTTAATATTCAATTTTAGTTAAAAAAAAAAAAAAAAAAATAGAATATTAAAATGAATAATTGTTTTTGCATAATTTTAGCTGAAAACCATATAAAGTATTTGAGTGAAGCCATTGATGCAAATGCAGAAGCTGTTGCAGTAAGTTGTAGCTTTCTTTTTTAAACTCTATAAAGCAAAAAGATCATCTTTCTGTTAATTTGCAAATGTATTTTTAATTTTGATATATGTTTTGATATATGTTTTGATATATGCTTTGATTGTTTTCAAACAAAGTTTTACTAGTGCACTCCTTTTTTTTAAACAGTTTTTAACCAAAAATTTTTTTTTTGAAGGGAACCCAAAATAAAGATTATTTTGGATCTTCTGTAAAGTTACAGAGCAGTTTTGATCGAGATAGTTTTGATTGCTCTTCATCTAGTGTAATCACATCCACTCCTAGAGCAGCAGTTGACATAACTGCATCACGATCAAAAATTCTCCATGGCAGAAGTTTTATAAAAATGAAAGAAGTAAACAGCATTTTTTTTTTTTTTTTTTTTTTCAGAGTTTGCATACATTTTGCTAAAAATTTCCTCTTTTTTTTCTTCTAGGGTTTTTGAATTTTAAGTTAAATAGTTATTTTTATTAAAACTGATGGTTAATAAAATATTAGCCATTTGTTAAAATATACTTGTAGCAGTTACTTGAGCGTAATCAGCTTTTGAAGACAGATATCCAAAAGTTAAAAGTAAGAACAGATTTGACTCGTTCATCAAGTGTCCCTGCCCTAAATAATAAGGTGAGCTTTTTATCTTTTTATTCTTGATCATTTTTACCCCATAGAATTTTGAATCAAAAAAAAAAAATAATAACCACACTTTTGTGAGTTTTGGGAACATGAGGGGTTAGAGCATTTCAATTATTGATGCAGTAATTTTTTCATGTTTTGAACTTAAAAGGAAAACATCAGAATAAATAACATCAGCATTATTTGTGTAATCACACTTTTGTACCTTTTGTGATATATTTTGAACTTAGGTGCTGTGAAACTGTAGAGATATAGTAAGATATATTCTACTATATCTCTATGCATATCATAGTGACATAAGATATAGGCAATTGGTGCCATAAGTAAATATCAAAAAAGTTAAAGTATGTATTTGGGTGGAGTTGAAAGAAATTAAATAAACACTTTCTAATTGGTTTATTTAGGCATTTTTACCAAAATATAGAGGATGTATAAATTAAAAATTTAAGCTACTAACTCAAAACCACCAAATATGGCCTAAGTAATTGATATGACAATGATGTTGTGTTTAAGCATCATGTTTTAACCTTTTTCTTAAAATAAATTGAATTAAGAATTTCAGCGTTGTCCAATGAACTTTTATTTTTAACACAGTAAAGACTCTGTTATAAGCTTACTGTTAATAAAAATTGCATCAAGGTCGCATTAGGATCATTCTATTAATGAGCTATTTTTTGATTATCATGTTAAAATTTACAGGAATTTTTTTTTTCTTGAAGACACATCGTCAAAGTAAAGTCTTTATGCAACCATTAAATCTATCAAGTCTTTTTTGCTTAAAAACTTAAACTGTTGAAGTTAAATGAAGTTTCAAATGATTTCATTGATTTAAGAGAAATTCTGTTGAATTTGTTATCAGCATTTATTTGTATAGCAAAAATAAAAAAAGTTTCTACTTGTAAAATTACACCGCATAAGTTCTTTATTTTTTTTAAAAATATTTTTTAGGTTTTGCCTGATGTAAAGCAAAAATCAGAGATGAGAAACCATTCTGTTAAAAATAGCCGCCTTCTTATGGATGGAAATTTATCTCATGAAAACAAAGCTGAGGTTTGAGACAATTTTCAGTCTTAGACACAAAAATTTTTATCTAATTTTCTATTGATAAACAAATCAGTTTTCACAACTAAAACTACTAGTCATAATGGTAGAGTTTTATAAAATCTTTTCTCGACACGATTAAAAGAATAAACAATTTGCAATAACTTTAAATTTGTCAAGGTGACATGGTCATCTTCACCAAGCAATATTATTTGGAGTTAAATCTCGATGAACAATAAACTTCTCTTTGTGAATGTGAACCTAATAGCTTTAATTTCGTCAAGCTGACTTACAAATCATAAAACTTAATGTGAATATTTTTTTAAAAAATGTTCAGGTTACTACATCATTTCATTTAAGTATCTCCCTTCAAATACGATATGCTTTTTGAAGCTATTTATATTTCCATTCTATTTGTTTCTTTCCTTAAGGCTGATAGACTGCAGTTGAGAACCACTCCCAGATGATCTTGTATTTAATATGGACAGAATTAGTCATGGATTAAACGAAGTATATGCATATTTTAATGCAGATATATACAGAAAAACAAAAACAATTATTTCATTTATTTATTTTAAATTTCGTTTTATGAAATGTTTTTTTTATTTTAATTATTTTTAATGTCAACGAGCAACAGAGGTTTGAAACGTTTTTATGTTCTTTTTATCACTCGCTGTGTTGTTGTTCTTTAGTAAATTAAATATTTTAAAACTATTTTTAGTTTTATAAGGAATTTGACGTAGATATTTTTTTTATCTGAAATTTATTTAATACGAGAAACTGGATATTTTAAATGTAAACAGCGATTTTTATAATTTACTTTCCTATTCCAACCTCACTTTGAGATTTAAGGATCAGGGAACGAGGAAGTATTTGATGGATGAGACAAATACAAATGCTATTATTTCAAAGAAAACATTTACTAAAGTTTAATAAATCCATAGCTTTGAAAATTCATTAAAGAAAATTCCCTCCTCCTCGGTTTACTAAAGGTATACGATTAAAACACGCTATAAAATGTTCCGATGATAAAGAAAAACTTTCTGAAGACACAGCTCTTAGTGGCGGGCGTACACACGATTTTTGTAGCAATATTGCGTCCGGAAGTAAAAACATCTGTTTCCACACTGTCCAAACAGCGCATACGGTCGGACGATTCCATTGCAGCATCTTTCGTAAGTCAAGTCTCTACATTTTAATCCGCATCTCACGTGGTTTGGGGGACCTAATTTAATTTTAATTCAGTTAAACGAAGTATTTTAGGCATGGCTAAAAAAGTTGTCTATAAAAATGTGGTTAATTTTATGAAAGAGGATTTTTGAATCTTCGAAATATTATAAATAAATTCTAAATTATTGGTTTAATATAAATTTTCAATTCAGTAATGTTTTAAAAAATAAGCAACACTTTGTTCAACTTACACTTGAGAAGATGTATATCTACCGTAACATCACTTTGAGACTGAGAATCATCACTAATGTGATTGGTTGATATGCCAGAAGCAAAGATTACAAGGAAAACGACCATCAAAAGCTTCATGGCTAAGGAATTCTAAGTATATAAGTAATCAAATCATCGTTAAAAAAAACCAGAGCATTTTTACCAGCGTTTTTTATATTGAATGTTAAAATGATGAAGAGTTCTTACCTGCTTTGTAATCACCTGAAGGTTTTGTAAAAGAGCATCTTGTTTTGAATACAACTTGGATCTATTTATACGAAACACGGGGGGGAGCAGGAGCGTTGTTGGTTTAGGTTAACCCCTGTAATTATTTTTAGTTAACAACTTTAATTGGAAAATTCCACTCGCAGCACTTAAGAAGCCGCACAATTCGGTAGCCATAGGAAATGATTTTGAGAAACCATATTGCTTGATTAATGAACTTTTTAAGAATAACGTTATGTCAAAAGCGTTATTAAGATATTTCCTTACTTTTAAAGTAAGTCATGGCGTATGGTTTTTTCGTTAGCAACAAAGAATGACGAATAATAACAAATAAAGTACAAGCTTTTTAAAAATCAGTTTTCTTAAATATATTGAACATGAAATAAATAATAAATTAAGAAACAAAGTTAGAACTAATACCTTAAATTTTATATTAACCTTTAAAAAAATTTTGAATTAGTCAAACTAATTTAAATCCATTAAATTTATTTTCCAAGTGCAGCAAAGTCATACATGAGGCAATCAACGGTAAAAAGTCATATGCGACATATATGTTCTAACTGTTCTCTAAAAAATGCTAGACACTAATGACTGCCTCCCAGAAAATCTTTTGAAAATTTAAATATTTTTGGCAAACCAACTGACAAATAAATACTTCTAGATAAGAAAGAAAGTTGAAACAAATATTGAAAAAGATAAATTAATTCTTTTACTTTATTTAAAGGAAAAATTTTCAGTTACAAAACATCGGTGAAAAATTACAACCACTTTCTTATGTTTGGTTAAAGCCTGGTGCCCTAAATTTCTACATTCTGTCGGGACTAAGCAAATTTTAGTCTTGTAAATATTAGTTTTGAAATTTGCATTTTCATTAACAACTTTACATATTTTCCGTTTTTTTTTTTGCTTTTTTGTTTAAGTATATTTCCTATTTATTAACATAAAATAAAATAAGTCTTTGTAAAAGACTCACTTTAAAAAAGAAAGTTTAGAAAACGATGACGTCATAACGAATGATCAGTGATTAATTCGTAACCTTCACGTTTGGAAAATAGGAGAAAACTCATTCTGTAAGCATAGAAATGTGTAGAAATGGCTGAAACGCATTCAATGAGTGCAAAATGTATCTCAAGTTTACACTTGTTTTCAAAAGTATTTATTTCTAAAAGTATTCTGTGGAGCTCAATACTTCATTCCTTAATTTGTATAGTAAGAGTTAAAATCTTAGGCTCAATTATTCCCACATTGACTTTTAGGGACTCTTAATCCCCTATTTATTATCTTCTTATTACTAATCTATGCATTCCATCACCTGAGTATGCGGTATTAAAGATATTTAAGCCTATTTTCAGAATCCAAAATTTTTAATCCATATATCAATTCTGTTAAGCAATTAAATGGCTATTAAAAACACTAAATTGATTGCGGTCACTATATGTATATATATATATATATTTTTTCAACCTCAAGGAAAAAATTTTCGCTAACCTTCGGTAAATAGAAGGAGCAAAAAAGTGAAAACACTGCTGTTGATGTTAGGTAGTTCCTACATCAAATTTTTCCTCTGCCGCAAAGATAGCAGGTGATGATCAACATAGGGTACCTCTATTTTTTACATTTATCAGGGATAAATGGGATCATCAATCAGGGATAGTCTTAAAGATGGCTCTAATAAACACTTAAAAATTAATTCAAAAGTTGTTAGAAATAAAATCCAATTTTTTTCTTTACATTTTATAGTTAAAAAACTAAGTTTATTTCTACCTTTTAAAGAAAAAAAAATATTTTCCATCGTTTTGTGAAATCCATTTTGGAAGTCATGTTGGAACCCAGCTAACAATTCTAAGTTTTTATTTTCGCTGAAGAATTCAAAAATCCTAAAATAAACTTAACATGAATTAACACTCAAATATTTAATCCCCTCAGTCTCATAGAATTTGTAAACAACTGAACTAAACCATTTACACAGCAAAAACCTTATTAATAAAGCCAACTGAATTTTAAAAGTTTATTAAATTAAAATGCAGCCAATTCAGATTAAAAGATATATTTGTGTTGATTTTAAACCCTCAATTGCACCATTTTTTCTTAATATATACTTAAAATTTTACTTAGTTCCTTGATTTTATATATATATATATATATATATATATATATATATATATATATATATATATATATATATATATATTGTGAGGAGGAAAAATGAGAAAATTGTAAATATCTTTAAGTTTTTACCCGGCTCAAACATATAACATTTGAACGAAGAAAAGAGCGAGTCAATCAAATTGGTTGGATGAACAGGTTCAATGAATAAGTCCCACAATTAGTGTTTAAAACTGTTTTCGCAAATACGACTAGAAATACAATGTTATAAAGTTTAACTAATAAAGTTCTCAAAAGTTCTGTAGCCATTCTAAGACAAACACTAATCGAAGGAAAACTTGTAAAACTTGTTTTAAAATACCATGGCTCAGAGGTCGAAACAAGAGTAATAAACGAACTTAGAGAAAAAGAAATCTATTGTCTGTACGAGAATCCAAGATAACATCTGCGGACAGATAGAAAAGGAAGGGTTGAGAAAATCTTATACCTTTTTTGGGGAGATTTTGATGAAGTAATTTAAAGATAGCTTTTGAAGATGTATTAAGAAAGAGTTTTTAGGAGATTTTGAGTAATTCTCTAGAGAATTTTATGAGAAAAGAGTTTTAAGAGATTTTAAAGAGGATCTTCTGAGAAAAGATTTTTGAAGGTTTAAAGAGAATTTTATGAGAAGACTTTATGGGCATTTTAAAGAGAACCTTATAAGAACAGTTGGTAAGAAAAGATATTTGAGTGATTTTAAATATGCGTTATTATCTGTATTAATGTATTGTCATTTGTATAAGATAATATTGAGAGATTATATATATTGATGAGAAATAGTTAAGAATATTTGCTAAGGAAAATAAGGGAAGAAAAACCTGTTCTTAGTATTACTTTATGCGTTAATAACAGTTATTGAAAAGTCTGATACTCCTACCGCGCTCCTGTCATATCTGCGCTACACACTGACAGTCCTTCCTCTATGTATCATATCTGTGTTACCCTCACACTCACATCACAGTTGTCATTACAATATCTGCGCTCACGCTCACATCGCTGTTGTCCCACACTTCTGCATCACTCTAGATAACTCTCTAATCACACAAAGATATCTAAAAAAATATGTAACATAAAAACCCTTATTTTACATATTTTTTTAGGATTTCTATTTAACACAATAATAGAATAACTTAAATAAAAAAAGCTTCGTTAAATCAACATCGTTGCAACAGCAATAAACATCAAAACTAATTTTTATAAGTATTTCCGACATGTTTTTGAATTGATTCAGCGTTGATTGTTGCATATTTTGCGTAAAGTTCATTTACGATTAGTATTTTGTTTTTGTTTTAGGCTGCTTATGGGGATTTGGATATCAACTAGTTTTTTATAGGTGTATTGGTTGACTATAGTTTGTGTATATCAACAACAATCATCGCCAACTTGCAACCTTGGTACAACAACAAGGCAGTTGCAATATGTTGCAACTTCAGAAAGAAATCTTACAATAAAAAGCTTTTCCTGTTTAATACTTCAATGTTACTTTGATATAGATAATGCTTCTACCACCTAATTCTTGTGACCTTGCTTTCACTACCTTATTCTTGTTAGCCTATCTCTATCTTATGGGTCGCCATCATTGATTTTTTAACAGCTGTAAAAAACACCTAGGTTTTTCGTAGTTAAATTATTTTTAACGGTATTTGAAGACAACTTTTTCGCGGATTTCGTTATAAATATTTCATATTACTTAACCTTTTGATTGGCTTTCACTTGAAAAAGTTCTCGCCCATCGCAGTTATTTTTTTGACCTACCAGATCTTAGATGATGTTAAATGCCACCTGTCGTCTTAAATGTTTTCAGAGCATTTCTGACGTAATTTTCGGAAATTAAGTCTCCTTGCTATTTCTCTGTTGCCGGTGTTAAAGCCATCCTGTTAATTTACAACATACTCCGGTGTCTTTTTTACTTACAGTTGGTAAGACGAAATTGATAAAAAAGAAATGGGCTCATCACCATGTTGATTTCTATTAACGTTTAACAGCGGAAACAAACTTTTTCTAAATTTCGTGCTGTTGACAAGAAATATCTATTATTAAGTAGCTAGAAACTTTTGTAACGTTCAAAATTAAAAAACTTAAATCAACAACTTTTCGCAACATCTCTTAAAAAATTAAACATTTGTTCAACATTCTTAGTGTTTTAGGGCGACAAAGAGGAGTGGATTCCGCTAAGAATGCATTGAGAGTACTGTTAGCAAATGTTCCCTCATTTGAAACTGAAACCAAAAAATAAAACCCTAATAATCAGTTTCTGCATTTGATAAAGGTGAATGAATCACGGAATTAAGATAATGATAAATAAAATAAGAACGTATAAATATACAAGAAATAAATGATAAATTCTTCCGAATGACGCGTAGAATAGGATACAATTGACGTATTAATGTCACTGTGTTTATTTGTTTTCTTTAGTCTTCGTATTTCACTGTTTAACTTGGATTTCTCATATTAAAAAATTGACGAAATAAACGAGCAGCCAAAAGAAAAAGATTTTTTTTCAAGAGACGTTTACTTTGAAAGATTAAAAAGGTAAAAATTAAATTTTATTTTATTCAAATAATTTCATTTTACGTAAATACATTTTTTTTTATTTAAGAATTTTATTACAGCCTACGGTTTGCTATTTATAGGAATATATATTTTCATTTTTATTCATACATACTGATAATTTAAAATTTTGTGGCGTTAAATCTAAGGGCGCGTTAAGTCTTAGGATGGTTTAAGCTTTCTTTTTAAATAACTTATCTATCACTGCAATCAACATCAAGTAAATTCAACCAAGCTTAAGCAAAGTAAGTAACAAACCATCTAGGTTTTTGTTTGCTCATTAGTTGCTTTTTAAAATTCCTCTTTTTTAAAAATGTCTGCGTTGAACAAATTGCTTTTTGATAAAAGCTTTATGTTGATCAGCTGATAATAAAAAGCTCCAATTAAAATATATAAAATTATCTACATTTTTTCACTAAATATTTTGTATTTCAATCAATCATCAAACTGAGCGTTGTATTTGTATAAACTTTTCATTTATTTGATTAACAATTTCATTAGTGGGGCAGGTTCGTCCGAAAGGCGATTAAATACATGATCGTGTGGTTGCAAAGGTCACAAACATAAAAAAAAACACTCAAGCAGAAGTATATTTTTATCAACTTATCAGTTCTAATTGTGATTATTAATAAGTATATTATTAATATTAAGAGAAAAAGTTAAGAGTCGTTATGACTACAGTGTTATGACTAGTCGTTATGGTACCAAAACAGTAGATAAGATTTAATTTAACTAGTCAGCATAATTTCAAATGATCAGACTTTTTAAACTTGTGTGTTATACAACACAAACCCCTCGAGAGAAAGGAGGACACTCACCGGTAGGGATTTCCCAACCCGCTGGGTAGTCAGGGAAGTCACAGGGTGAAATCCTGTTGTTTACGAAAAACGTTATTTTTTTTTGTGTTTTATAAAGTCGTAAACATATAAATTTTTTAAAATAGGAATAAAACACAACAACGGTTTCATATACAACTTTTTAATCGTTTTTTAAATCATGCGCAAAAACAACTAAATGAACCCCATCAACATATCTACAGGAAGGTTAGCAACCAGAACGTTTACCCTATTGCCACCGTCCCTGGGCTCGAGAGGTCTACCTAAGTATGTTTATAGGGTCTGTTTCATACTATAAACGAGCCTGACGCGCCAAAGGCATACATGTTATCAACGATGTTTACGTAAACACGAATGTACTATTTAAAATTAACTAAGTAAATATTTAGAAACATTTAAAGATGATAAAATAGTATTCATAGCTATATATTCCTCATAAAAAAAGAAGAAGCCATACTGAAGCCTTTTCAAAAATCTTTTAAACGTTATCTATGTAAAAATATAAATAATTTTCAAGATGTTATAAATTTAAAAAAAAAAAAATTTTAAGATTTAAAAAGAAAATAATAAAATTCAAATAAATATTTCAAAAACAAATAAAAGTTTTATTATAATTTCTGCTGTTTTTCAATTGCCATTCGCTAACAAACCGATACTTTTCTGAAACATTGAATTCTTTGAGTTGTAATATCTTTCGTGGAATGAAAAAATACAGTTGGCCATATTACGAGATCCCGTTGTTTTGACACGGAAACAAATTATTGTCTCCTCAACTCAGTTCAAGGGAATTTGTCGCCGTAGGTTTCTTGATACATATGTGTGTATGTGTGTGTTTATTTTATATATATATATATATGTATGTATGTATATATATATATATATATATATATATATATATATATATATATATATATATATATATATATATATATATATATATATATAGACACACCCAAATCTTAATTTTAGTAATACAAAACTTGTATCAATAATAATTTTAATGTACCGAAGTAGTGTCAAATTTGCTACTGGCAAAAATCACTGATCCTAATTTTTACCAGAATTATAGCACTCGTTTTTTGAACCTACTCTCTCCCCCCCCCCCCCCCTCCATGATAAATAGCACACTTGATTTTGGACACACAAAAACGAATATAAAACGTGTGCGAATCGTTTTGTTTTTCATGTAAAACTTGCATGTAAAGTTATTTGTAAAGTTACTTAGTAACCAACCTTTAATTAAAGCAACGTTCCATGCAAATAATTGCCGAATGACTTTATCTTATAGTAATGGACACTAGCGTCATTAAATTCTATAATATATTCTATAATCAAAAGTATCTTTTAGCTACCTTAACCATGTATCTATTTTAGCTCCCTTAACCATGTATCTATTTTAGCCACCTTAACTATGCACATTATACTAGGCAGAAAAAAGATTGATCATCCAATAAGATTTCAGTTTGTAGTAGTAACACAAGACAGTTCATGTGTACAGTATATACTTACCACATATTTGCATCTATTTGTTTGTATTTAAGTTTATTAAAATTGTTTTTTTTTCTTTCCATTTTTAGAGCATGAGGGTTGTAGTTTTACTAGTGTTTTTCTATGGAGTTTGTAGCAAGCCTACCAGTAAAGTAAGTTTTGATACATCTGAACAAGAATGTCTGCCTTGTAATACAGATTACTGTCCTAAAATAGAGTGTAAGTTTGGTGTAACCAAAGACAAATGTGGTTGTTGTGATACTTGTCTTCGAGATGAAGGTGATACTTGTGGTGGGATTGGTGAGGCACATGGTATTTGCAGAGAAGGGCTTATATGTCAAATTCGCCATCCAACTTCTCAAAGGAATCTCTTCATAGACCAATCAATGAAAATAGGGCGGTGTGAACCAGGTAATATCTATAGTTCTATGATTGATTTAAGGGGGTTAAACGCTGTATCTAATCTTTTCTTTTACCTCTTTTTATCATCTCTTATCTCCTACTGATGTATTTATCTAGAATTTTAAAACATTATTGTTTACAGTTTCTTTGTAAACACTATATTTCATGCCAAAATATATCCATACTGCTGATTTTTTCTCTTAAACCAACTTTATATTTTATTGTTCTTTAGAGGTTTGCAGCAACACTGTTTGTGGCATGCATCAATGGTGCAAGAAAGTTGAAAACTTGCCTGTATGCTATTGTAGAGATGATTGTGAATCTGATGAAGAAAAGTTGTGCAGTTTGAATGGTACAAAATTTAAAAATATTTGTGATCTTCGCAGGAGAGAATGTCAATTGCAAGAGAAGATTCCCCACATTTCATGCAAAGGTAATTAGTTGATATGTTTAAAAAAGTTTAAAAAAAGTTTTGATGTCAAGTTAAAATGTCTTCAAATATTTAACTTGCATCAGAGTGTTTATTTTTTATTGTGCTACTATTATTACAGATTGTTATCGTCCTACAGAAAGTAAACTAGAAACTATTGAATCTGGTACCATCTTAAATACATCAAGGATGTGTGAAAAAGAGTAAGATCACTTTGTTTATTATAAAAGATCACTTTGTTTATTATAAAATCTACTGTTTGATGCTGATAATAGTTTTACTTCTATGTTTTCAGAATTTAACATGTGTCATTTTTTTTAGAGAATGTGTAAATGGGTTATTTAAAATATTCTTGGATGACACTTGTTTAAAAGCAGAAGGTTTTTCTTGTTCAGAAAGCTCATACCTCCATCAGGGTATTTCCTGCTCTGATGGATATTTTTGTAATATAACTAAATTTGAGGAACACCCTGAGTATGGTTATCCAAATCTTGGGCAATGCAATAAAATTGAAGCTTGTAAGTTTTTATTTTCATAGTTTATCTTCTTATATAGATGTATGTATGTGATCTTTATTTTTAGGTTGTGTTCTCTTACGCTTTATTATAATTGCTTTTATGTTAAAAGTTTGTTGATTCATTTTACTTTGATCTTTATTTTTAGTAGGTTTTTTTTTTGTATTATTTTAGCAAAATGCTATTTTGAAGGAAAGCAATACAACTTTGGTGAAAAATTTGTAAACGACAATTGCACAGGTTACTGCAAATGCAATGGATTGTCAAACATAGCTTGTGTTTCTCTATGCCCTCCTGTATTTGTTAATTGCAATTCAGATGAAATTAGGGTGCAGGTTTCTGAGAGAGCTTCAGAGAAATGCTTTTGCGAAAGACCTACTTGCATGAAAAAGTGTAAGTGTAGGATTTAAATTTGACTTTATTCTACTCTTCTTAGTATGATTTAGCTGGCAGGAATTGAAATGAGAAGTTTTAGGAGGTCAATGTCTTCCCATAAAAAACCTAAAAAACTGACTGTTAAGTACTTTATTTGATTTGAATTTTTTTTAGCTGAAATATGTAAATTTGCAGCTGATTCTGGTTCTTGTTATGGATATTTTCCACGATGGCATTTTGATCCTTCAACCAAGACTTGCAAGGAATTTATATATGGTGGTTGTCAGGGTAACAAAAATAATTTTGCAACAAAAGATGAATGCTTGAAATTCTGTGGGGCTGAAGGTTTGTGTTTAATAACAGTTTTTATTGTTTCTAATTTAGCTGGGATAAGATGTTTTTAAAATATTGATTTGTAGTTTAAATACAATAGGGTGTACTTGTTTATATGTTGTTGACTGACTTTTTTTAAAGATGAATTAGCAGAAGTAGCAAAGAGGAGAAGATTTTCCTACCCAGTTAGAAAAAGACAAGAAAGAATAATGAGTATGATTTGACTTTAAATTATAAAAAATAAATTACTACAATCTATCCTGACAAAACACTGCAATCTGCATTGATGAAATTATGTTTACAACAAAAGGCTCTAAAATTTTTCAAAAATCGATACAAAATCAATGATACAAAATCTTTATGAATTTTAAAGATGTTCTATAAGACTCCTATGCAAACTCAAAAGTCTTTAGAAATTCTGTAGGATCTCTTTCCAGGGTATATTTGGAATTCAGACACTAAATTTAAATGATTGTTAAAAAAAACTCTTTTTTTTTTTTTCCTGTGTTTTATACAAAATATGATATACATAAAACTTTTATTACTTGAACATTCAATAAAATTCTATGTCAAAATAAATTTAAAAATAGCTTAACAATATTTTTTTTTTGAGGCAATAAAACAATGACCATAAGTGGATTGGTAATTTTGCCTACAACTGTAGAAATTCCTCCAAAATCATGCTTAGTTGTGCGTTTTCAAGATGTAACTTTAGCAGATATTTCATCTCGACTCATAGCAACTCAAGTTGTTCATTTCAATGAGGTTTTGACTATAGATGCAATTGATTACAGCATAAATAGTAAGATGCCATTACCAGAAGATATTAACAGAATATATTCAGTGAGTGCAGTTTTAAACATAGGTTGGTGTAGTAAAACTGGAGAAAATGAAAAATACATTGAAAAAAAGGATTACCTTTCTGATGTGAGAAACACAGTTGTGTTAAATAACAACAAAGATGAATATATAAAAGATATCAATATTAAGTGCTACGGTGAGTCATTGAAAGTCACTTTCAACAAAAAGATAAGTTTTTTTATAATATAATTTTGTAGTAATATTGTTCCATATCTGATTAAACAAAAAAAGTTGATCTATAGATTAATAGCCTTAATTGTTTTAAAGTGCTTCAGTAAAATGAAAAAAATCTATAAAGATCCTTTAAAATCTTTGTTTTATTTAAATTTTTAATTTTAAAATCATTATCTGTTTTTAGATTGTGATGAAAAGATGGTTTCACTTAATGGAATACAAATGGATTGTAAGCAAAGATTATATTGAAAAACGTTTATCATCAATAATTAAAAATGTTAAAATTGATGAAACTTTCTTGAAAATTTATCAATTTTACAAGCTTTTGTATTTAATTTAATATCATTTATGTAATGATGATTTTAAAATTGTGGCTACTAAATCATACTAATTTGTTTAGCTCCCATTGGAGAATCTGAAGTTGAAATGGTAAAAAAAGATGATGATGAGTTAAGTGGTGATGATGACACTGGAGATTATAATGAAAAGATGATTGTTGGAAAAGTTGAAGGTCCTCAAAGGAGTAAGCTACAATTTAATTGAAAATGTTTTATAATTTACTCTTAACGTAAATTTTTAAAGCAATATGCTTTTACACTACCTTTGATAACTTTTATACAAGACAGTTTATTATTGATATTAGAAGTTTTATTTTATCTTTTCTTTAGGCTGGTCACAATCAATTGGATTTCCTGAAGGTCCAAAATTTGGTGGGTTTTATTTAAATATGTCAAATGTCAAAATGAAATCAAGTCAAGATTTTTAAATTGAGTGCTCACATTAAATGAGCACTCAATTTAAAAATCTTGACTTGAAGTTTTAATTTTATGTTTTACTCACCTAGGAAATGAAATGATGTTGATAAGTGGTAAAATAATTTTTCCTGATGTTCCTAAAATCAATGCATCATCTTGCTTAAGAATATCCCTAAAGGATGTTACTGTTGCAGATTCCCACTCAATAACTATAGCATCAGTTTATGTTAATGCATCTAGTATTGAAGGCAAAGAGTATGAATATGTTCTTGAATCTAAAAAGCCACTAGATGAAGAGCTGAACCGAAGATTTACTGTTTTTGCATTACTGAATGTAAACTGGTGCCCAACTGGAGACTCTTTGAAATGGATTAAAAAAGGAGATTATCTTACAGATACAGCCTTCTCAGTTGAACTCCAGAAAAACATAAGTATTTATAAGCAGGATGTACACCTTATCTGTTATGGTAAATCAGTTTTATAATTGGAATTTTGTTTTGTAGCTTGATATATTATTTTATAGTTTAATGAATTGTTTTTGAAATGTTTTGTTTGTATAAAATAAAATATTACTCATTTAAACTGGTTTTCTGAAAAAACTTTATACTTGTTGTTTTTACATTATACAAAGTACATTTTTTCAGATTGTGAAGTTAAGCCAAATTTTAAGGAAGGAGATAACAAAGACAGAATAAGAGGTTTAAAAAGTTTATTACATTCTTTTCTTTGTGCTTCTGATATAAGGTTTATCAGGCTCAATGTTTGCAGAAATCAATAGCATCTTAGATAAAATTTTACTAGGAAAAAAAAAAAGTAATATTAAACTTTTAAACTTTTATATTCTTAGGCTTTTTAGCATTGAAAAAAAAGTCTTGCTTGGATAAAAAGACAGAATCAGTTCGGAATCATGGAGAAACATGGTTTCCTGATGTATGCACATCATGTGTATGTGATGATGGATTTTCTGCATGTGCAATTAAAAGCTGTGTATCTAATTGTACTACTGCACCAATTCAAAAGCCTGGAGAGTGTTGCCCTCAATGTTTAAACACTTGTTTACATAATAGTAAAGTTTATAATGATGGTGATGAATGGTCGCTTGATTCTTGCACTAGATGCAGTTGTGTTAAAGGAGAGAAAATATGTTCTACAGTTGATTGCTTGCCTGAAAGTATGTTATCTTGTGATAACCCTACTTTGGTTGATGGCGAATGTTGCAAAACTTGTCCTACACTTTTCTCTTCGCCTGAAGTTTATAAAGAGTGTTTTGATGAAAAGTTAAATGCTACCTATCAGCATGGAGATGAGTGGAAACAAGATGATTGTGTTTCATGCAAATGTAACGATGGTTTTTCTGCGTGTGCTGCAAAGTCTTGTGTTTCCAATTGTGCCAATCCAATAAAAATACCTGGAGAATGCTGTTCACAATGTCCAACATGTACATATGACAATAAAACATATCAGAATGCAGAAAAATGGTCCCCAAACCCATGCATGCATTGTCGTTGCGTTGAAGGACAAAGTCTGTGTTCAATTTTTGATTGCTTACCTGATTACATGTTATCTTGTGAAAATCCAGTAAAGCTGGAAGGGGAATGTTGCAAATCATGTCCTGAAACCTCTGATTCTGCATTTAAAATTTGCACAGATAAAAATACAGGGAAAAAGTATAGTGTGGGGGAGTCTTGGAACCAAGATCCTTGTAATGAATGTAAATGTACTCATGAAGGAACTGTGTGCCAAACTTCTGAATGTACTAAACTTAGTTGTGATAATCCTGTTCAAGTGGCTGGACAATGTTGTCCTGTTTGTGCACCTCCAAAAGAATGTCTATATGAAGTAACAAACAAAACATATCGCCATGGTAATTTATTTTTCGTTCATTATCATTCTCTCTGTTTTTAAAATATCAGGTATAATTTCTGGTTTATTAATATAGAAATATATTTAAGGAGAAGAATGGAACTCTCCAGATTTTTGCGGTTTTTGCGTATGTGATCATGGTACTGCTATGTGTGCAACATCTATGTGTGCTATCCCACCATGCTCAAATGGTGAGATTATTACCATACCAGGAAAGTGTTGTCCTGTGTGCTCAACATCAAATGTCTGCAGAGACCCCAACAATGGCCGAGCATATACAGAGGATGAGACATGGCAAAATATTAATTGTGAAATATGTAAATGTACTTCAGATCGAACCATTTGTGAAAATCCAGTGACAAATCTAGAAGACTGTGAAAGCAGTGCAAAGTTAACTAAAAACTGTGATGCTGTATGTTTAAAAAAAAAGACCAATGAGGCCAAATGCAAAAATTTTGATGAATCTTTCCCAATCGGCAGTGTGATAAAAAGAGATTGTAATACATGGTGAAATATTTTACAGTTTGCTTTTTTTTAACTTTAAATAGCGTTTGCCTAATAATATACAATATACTTTTGATAAACTACAGATCAAATAATTTCCTTAGTCTGTTAGTTTATCAAAAATTTTTACAGAAACAGGTATTGTGATATACATGGCTGGAATATTTTTTTTTTTTTTTTTTTCAGCGTTTGCATTGAAAATGATATATGGGCGTGTACAAAAATGGCTTGCCTACCTAAGGAAGATATTCTACCAACAGTAAATATACCTGAGGATCAAGCAGGAGATGATGACGGTAGGTGTAAAATATATTTCTTTGTATTTACTTGATAAACAATAATTACCAAAGAGTTTGAAAATTTAAAAGTCTTCCAAACAATTTTTTGTAAAAGTAATTACTTTATTTATACATACATACACACACACACACACATATATATATATATATATATATATATATATATATATATATATATATATATATATATATATATATATATATATATATATATATATATATATATATATACTTTGTATTAAAATTTATATTTATATAAATTTTTGAAAATGGTTCACTTTTTTTTTTAAATATTCACTAAACTGTTAGACAAAATAAGTTGGTTAAATGGTATTGATTGGTGGTAAGTACTTTTTAAAATATGTTTGATAAATTAAAAGTTGTACTTTGTTTTAGACCCATAAACACTCGATCCTGACTTCGTGAAACATCTCAGTTTCGCAACTTTACGTTTTTAACGACTTTTATTTTTAAGTTGTTGTTGTGATTGTCGTATTGTTATTTATATTATTATTACGTGTAAATATTGTTTTTATTTTTTAGTTTCATACTTTTATATATCCAGCGATGTTTTTTCTGTGCAAACTTTTTATAAATGTTTTGTAAATTTATTTTATAAAGATAAGCGCATATTTTGTTGCTCAGAACAGCATAATAATAATATATATGATATAAAATCACTCCGTAACTTTTTACTTAGTTTATAGGATTTTTGAATTTCTACTTGTCTTTTCAGTTATTAATCTCACTTCATTTTTTTACGGTTGTCCTCTTATGCAACCTTAATCAATTGAGTTTCTGGGAATCAGTTTTCTGACAGTTGCTTTTACACCTTTTTTTTTTTTTTTTTCCCCTAAATGTAAGTTTCTCACTTTATTTGAAGAAATACATCATCACAACCATCGTTAACGCTCCTTCAAGTCTGAGCCTTTAACCGAGTTCTTTTGAAACCTTTGGTCATTTTTTTTTGTATTCTATCAGGTTGACAAAAAAAATTATAAGAAAATCAAGGTAATCAAAGGCAAGTACCGATGTTTGCAATCAAACAACGTGTTTTCATCAGTTTTCATAAAAGTTCAAAATTTAGGCTAAATATCGCGAATTTAAACACTTTCAACGAATTCTTTTTAAAACTTTGGTTGTTTTTTAATGTGTTTTATCAGGCTGAGCAAGCATTATTACCCTTAAGCATTATTATTGTTAAGAAAGCAAGTTAAGAATGCTAAATGATTGTAAGATCCCATGAATTTACTTTCTTTAAAACATCAAATCTTTACATTGTACCTCCCTGGTAAAAAAACACAAAAAAAACACAAAGATAAACATTTGAAACAATTTTTTTTATAAAAATACAGACAAAATACATTAAATAACACGCAAACAATAGTTTATGGGTTGGAAATGATTACTTCAAAGAGAGACTTTGAGAAGCTTCACTATCGCCTAGTATTAGTCTCTGAGTAGGTACCATTATATTACCGAAAGCAGGAAAAATCTCCCTTTTTCACAGGAAATTTTTTCTCGGGAAATTCTTTTACGAATTTTATACGTGGTTCTGAGTTCGGGGAAATTTTTTTTTGTGGAGGCTTCTAACAGTCGAGTTTCCTGTACCACGGGAATGTTAAACAAGTCTCTTGCTGAACAGGAATTTGAAAGGGAAATTCTCGAAAAATTAACATCCAATAAATGCAACTACTCTTAGAATATAATTCTAATGCATAAAATACCAGTAGTAGTTGCCTTTGTTAGTTTAAACATGATTAAAAAAGTGTTTGAAAACAAAATCAGTTTTTCACCAAGACAGACATGATCAATGTTTTATGTAATGAATGTGAACAAAATTTCTTAAACAAGTTGAGAAACATCTCATTTATGATCAGTGCTATTCAAGTTGCAACTTGCAATGGTTTTGAGATATGAAATGATGAAAAACAGCATGACAATGAAATAGAAAATAACTTAGAGAGTTATGCCTGTTAAAAAGAAGGGACATGGTATGACTTTTTTGGGATTTTATCCACTTCAAGTGAAAGAACCAAACCTAAATTAGTGATAAGTCAAGCGCATTCATGGCCAAACGACCACATACAAAAGCTTACTTTGGTGAGCTTGACTATAAACTAGGTTGCCAAACAAGATTTGCCATTTAGAAAAGTTGACAGTTAAGATTTCTATAAAAATATTCAAAATCTAACAAAGGGGAAATATAATCTGATTTCTGCACAATGTCTCGCTCATTTATACCAAAGATGTAGCAATCAAACAGATGTAGCAATCAACATTAAAAAATTGAAAAAAAAATTTTTACATGGACAATGGGACTATAAGTTAGCCTTTACAATTGACTTATAGATATCAAGAAGCAGTAATGCTTTCCAATCACTTACTTGTCATTATGTCAAAAGAATTTAAAGCGCAAAAGATTTCTAACAAGTCAGGAGTCTTTTAGCGAAAAACACCCAGGAGGGGTGTTGGGCAGTTGAAATCAGTTCTTAGTAGTTTTTAGTCAACTTAGTTCAGACCTTAAACGCTGCTTGGAAATAATGTCACACAGTGATAGCTAAGTTTACAACCTGAAGCCAACTCAAGATGAACAATTACAATACCGGGTGGAAATTCTAAAACCTATTTTAGTGTTTTCAACACAAGTTAGTTTATACAATGGAATAAATGTTCATCGTGTTGTACTAAAACTCTATCCTCTGCGGGGCAAGTTGCAAATACTTGAAGAACTCTTTTCTGATCTTTTAGTGATTGTTGATGTGACAGGTCAAATACTTAACAGGTTTCCACATTAAAGAGCATGTGTTTTAGAGTATGCAATAGGTGATTTCCTTGACCCAAGACTTAAGGGATGCCAACTTGCCAAAATTGTAAACAATGACATAGTAAAGGATGCTACAATATAGTCCCTATTCAACTGTACAACCTTGATAAGGCTCAAATTTTCAGCTTCTTACCTGAAGAGAATCAACTGCAATTCTCTGATGAAAAAAATGCAACCATGGTTGCCCTGAAAAAACTCTACTTCAAAGAAAGCAACAGACCCTTAGATAAAGATCATTCCTTTTCCGAAGCTAAGTATGAAGTAGAATGTTAAGTGGATGGTGGATATGAGAAGGAGCTATGGAATATCCTACAATATTGGTAAGACAAACGTATGCAGTGGCCTCACCTTAGCAGTCTGGTAAGGAAATTTCCCTCTACTTCAGCCTCTTTCACTTGAAAGAGGCTGAAGTAGAGGGAAATTCTCATCTGCTGGCCTTCAGAAAAAACAAGCACAAAAATCTCAACACAGAAAAAATAAAAATGCTAGTGTACATGAAAGAATTTAAGAACATATTAAGTTTAGGTAAATTAGTACGTTATAAATGTAATGTAATACTGGTTTTAATTTAAGACATATCAACTGTTCCGCGTATTATTGCTTTTCAGATTTCAAAGTATTTTTGAAGAACGGAAAGATTTTTGTTTATCGGGATATTTTTTAGAAATCTCGTTTATCAGGTTTCTTTATCGATAAGTGGGAAAACCGATTTAAATTTTTTGGGAAATTTAAACGAAATCTCGACCACGGGAATTATTTTCGGGATATTTTTTCGAGCACTCGATCTCGATCTTTTTAAAAGTCGAGGTTCCGATGCTACCTATCCTTGAGACGGTGTACATCAACCGTGTACATTTAAATTTTTCCTCAATCGATATCAATTTACCATTGGTTCAAAATTAAAGCACTGTTCAATATTACAAAAATAATTTAGACAACTTTTTATCTACAAGCAATCGTCATAAGAAACTTGAAGAAAAACTACCATATCCTTAAACTCATAGAAAATAGGTTAAAAAACTCACAGGGGTCAAAGTTCAATAATGATATGATTTAAAAGAAACAAGAAAACAAAAATAAAAATAAATAATCATTAGCAATTCAAAATAGACCCAATAAAATTTCTAAATGTTGATATAGGCGTAATTTCAAGAGCTGTTCAGAAGACTGCTTAACGACGTTTTGATAACAAAAGTCCAAGAAATAATCCACCAACAGCTGCCACAGCTGCCCCACCAATCATAGCAATACCAAGAACACCATCTTTATAAATAAAAATGAAGTTTTAACAAAAATAAAATTAGGGAACTAAACGGAAAAAAATTGTGCTTGAAACAAACTCTCTTAAAGAAATGAAATGCACACACAGAAACTCTTTTTCAAGCAATAATATTTCTTCATGTGACAAAAATATATTAAAAATATGACTAAAAAAATGAGGGAAATAACTAATACAGAGAAATTTAATCAAACCAAGTTCTTATCAACTTTTGTTGTTACCTACCAGATTTCATTTTATCTTCTATAGATTTTTCCAAGTCTTTAGCTTGAGCATTGCGAGGCTCAATGTTCAATAATCTCTTCACGTATCGCAGAGCTTTATCATAGTCCTAGAATCAGTATTTTCAAAAATGTACAACTTTCCATAAAAGGATATAAAATAAAATTAAGACAAAATTTTAAAAATTTTAATTAAAAAAAATAAAATAAAACCTTTCTCTTACCCCCAGTTTGAAATAACCTAAGGCAATAAAATAAAGAAAGTCCCTTGAGTCCATATTTGTTGAGCAGAGAGCTAAATTAACAACAAATAATTCAGAAGTGAAAAAAAAAAGAAAACAATTTTTAAACTACTAATCCAATCAGATCACATCAGTATAAAGATTTTGGATTCCCAAAATCAAAGTGATCCCTAATAAAACTTATCATGAGATCCTTTAAAAAAATATTTTAGAGATTAAATATAATAAAAATATTTTATAGATTAAATAATTTAAAAATCTCATTTGAGATAGCAGAATTAGTTAAGTAATTTACCTTCAAGTAATCCAATTCCTTTCCTAATATCATCTCTGTATTTACTTCTTATTAGGGACCAACCATATTGAAATTGTGTTTCAGGACTCACTTTTCCTGAGCGCAACTCTGTATCATATTTATTTTGAAATCTCTTAGAAAAGAATAAATTTCGTAAATTTGAATAAATAATTTTTTGAAAATAAATAATAAGGCTTTATATAAATAAACATAAAGTTACAAAGAGTAAACACGCTTACCAAATAATCTTCATCGCTAATAAAATCATGAGTGTGAACATCAGCCATAACTTTCTATTCTAAATATATTAGTTGCTCCTTTTTATAAACATTATAAAGATTTTGAAGGCATTTGATTAGTTATTCTGCATTTTGATTTGTTCTGTGAATTTCTAATCTTTATGTTTCTTGATATCTCATTTTTATGATCATAGATATACAAGCATTATCACCCTATCACCTAAAGCTACATGGAGAATGATTGATTTTTGTGTACTCAATGAAAAACTTGCTTTTTAAAAATAAAAACCAAGTGTTAAGAGTTTTATATAACATTATAAATAGGTTTTTAGGGATCACCTGTCTTTTTACTTATATGGAGTAATTTACTTTAATACAAATAAATGAAATAAATAGATAAGTGATAATTTAGCTTATAATTACATTATCTTAAGATTGTTGATAACTTGTGGAAATTTATGTATTAAGAAAAGATTCCTTGATTTAATGCGATTTTTTTTGGCCACGTTGATATTTCTTAGTATATATTTTTTTTATTTGATTAAATCAAAATGGCTAATTGTATTTATTTTCATTGTTTCCTTACCTAAAGAAACCATACTGAATCATAAATTTATCCAAATATAGTTCTGCAGTGTCATGGCGTCATTGTTTCACGGCACCATCTGCCATAGTTCAAATCCATGGCTTACTATATAACAGGCCTTGCCAACGAGCGGCTTGCGTAAAAAACTGGAGGCAAGATAGTTTTATGTTTGAAAAACTAGAAAGCCGTTTTACAAAATAAATACGGGGGTGTTTTTTTTGTAACAATAATAATTATATAACATTAAATAATTATTATAAAATTAACAAAATAATTTTCATTTAAAATTTATTTGATAAAGTTAATTAAAGTTGAATATATATATATATATATATATATATATATATATATATATATATATATATATATATATATATATGCATAAATTTAATATTTGCATAAAATTAACAATAACCAAACACCCGTCATTATTTTAACTAACTTCCAAATTAAAAAAAAAAGTTAGTTGAGAGGTGAAGGATTAAGCAAAGGATTTAATTTAGTATTTAGAAAATGGTTCGTCGATGTTGTGTAACAAATTGCAATGGCAATTATAATCCTCAGAATAGAGTTAAAACATTTAGACTTCCAAGAAACATTGAAGAACGAAAACGTTGGATTGCTATAATACCAAGAGATAATGTTCCTGATACTGATAACACCGTAGTATGTGAAAGACATTGGCCAAAAAATTATTCAACTGTTACTGTTTATGGGAAGCTGAGACCTCGTGATGCTCCGTCAGTATTTGATTGCATAAAGCCAAGGTTAGTTCCTACTGTACCCATGCCACTTAGAAAAACATCAAAAAGTCTTAATAGTGCTCGCTGGTAAGAAGAGGATGAGTTAGCAATATTTAATTCACAAGAAAAAATAGAAAGTATTAATGTTTTATGTGAAAAGTTAAAAACTAATCAATTTAATTTTGCTATTATTAATTATTTATGCAATCATATATTACATATTCAGTCTTCAGACTTTTTAAAGGAAAGTGCTATTCCTAGATTTCTTCTTTGCATAAATAAAGATCTCATTTTTGAAGCATTTCATTGTGGAGTTAAAATTAGTGTTATGACTTTATCATCTAACCGAGTTTATATTATGAACAAATTTTCTCATATCCAAGAAGCATTAAGATTTTTAAATTGTTGTGAAATAACACCTAAAAAAGAAGTTGTATATCAACAAATTTTGTCAATGAATAAAACATGTATTGGGGAAAAAAAGTATCCAGTTGAAACAATTGTGCGAGCATTTGAGTATTTTTCTCTTTCACGATCAGCCTACAATCGTATCAGAGAAGATTTTGAACTTCCAAGTTTACGCACTTTAGGAAGAATTACATCTAAATGTAAATCTTTAGATGATACCACTTATATCAGACATATTTTCTCTAATCTCAGAGATGATAGACAAAAAACATGCATTTTACTTCTTGATGAGGTTTATGTTAAACCAATGTTGCAGTATCATCGTGGCATAGTATTTGGTAAATCTGTTAACAAACCTCATCTATTAGCAAACACAGTACTGAGCTTTTTGGTTGTAACATTGTTTAATGGACCAAAATTTCTTTACAAAAT
Organism: Hydra viridissima; assembly: GCF_058129835.1. Taxonomy (NCBI): domain Eukaryota; kingdom Metazoa; phylum Cnidaria; class Hydrozoa; order Anthoathecata; family Hydridae; genus Hydra; species Hydra viridissima. Next base: position 4,933,756 of record NW_028324315.1, on the reverse strand, counting down.
GTTACCAGTCAGAGAACTTGATGCTGAGTTTCTTTTTGAACAGACAACCCTGATTCTTGATGCAATTAAAAATAATGGGGGCAATGTTGTTGCTATTGTCTGTGATGGTAACAGAGTCAATCAGAAATTTTATAACTTTTTTGAAAAAAAAGAAGCATGGTGCACTAAAGACAATATTTTTCTTTTATTTGATTATGTTCATTTATTAAAAAGTATACGTAATAACTGGATTACAGAAAAAACTCAAGAACTTGAATTTTATATTGATGGTGAAAAAAAAATAGCACGGTGGGTTAATATTATTAATTTGTACAAGCTTGAAACGAAAAACATTGTTAAAATGTCTAAATTAACGGAAGTTTCTGTTTATCCAAAGCCGATTGAAAGACAAAAAGTTATCACTTGTCTGCAAGTGTTTTGCGATGAAACATTGTCAGCATTAAAAAGTCATCCAGACCTGCATGATAATGAAGGGACGATTATTTTCATCTCTAAAGTCATTGAATTTTGGAAAATTTGTAATGTTCACAGTCCGTATGCAGACATTTGTTTGAAAGATTCTAATCGAGCTGCTATTGCTTCTGCTAATGATGACAATTTAAGCAAACTTTCTGCAATGGGTGATTTTGCTATACAAATAAAAAATACAGAAAAAGGAAAAAGAGTCAAATTACTAACAAGAGACACTGCTAGTTGTTTAGCTCAGACCTGTTATGGTTTGGTTCAGTTGTCAAAATATCTTTTAGATACAACTCATCAGTATGTGTTATTAGGCAACTTTACAACATATCCATTAGAAAAGCTTTTTGGAAAATTAAGACAAGGCTCAGGAGGAACTTATTTTATTTCCGTTCAACAGGTTCTTGAAAAAATAACTATATACCGTACAAAGTTGCTATTAAAGTTTGAGAAAAGTTCAGATGTGTTAGCCAATCTAGGTTCAGATCACTCTTGTCCAAAATGTAAATTTTTACCAAGCGAGGGTATTTGCAACGTTATTGACAATTTACCTGCTCTGTGTGACTCATTGACCGTCGATATTAAAATGTCATTAGTTTATATTGCAGGGCACATTATTCGTGAAGATGAAAATCCAGATGACACCTTTTATTTCTATGAAGCGTATGGAAACTTTGTAAAGGACTTAAATCGAGGAGGTTTAACAATTCCTGGTGACAAAGTTTGTCAATGGGGAACTTACTGTTACATTCTTTTTTATGAAGTATATAATGACACTTGTCGGTCATCACTGTGTAACCTCCTTATGATGCTATCAGAATTTTATTCATTAGGTATGCAAAGACATCATGGATTAACAATGACAAATATTTTATTTAATAATTATTGTCGACTCTATTCACCTCGTTCACACAAGGAGCCAAAGCAGAAGCTGATAAAACTCAGCACAAAGTAAAATGCTTTTAACAAAAACTGTAAAATAGTGTTTAGTAAAATATCTAAAAAGCTTGTATTTACTTTTTATTCTCTAAAGATTTTATCTCTTTTTTCTCAAAAATTTATTTTTAATACTTAAAAAACCCATTAATAAATTTTGTGGTAAATGCTAAAATTAAATTACAGCAAAATATAAATCTATATATACTAACTAAATTGTTTAAACATAATTAGCTTTAGATACATTTAAGTTAATTTAAAATTGTTATAAATGTTATTTGTTAGTTATATTACAATGTTAGTTATAAACAAAATTAAAAAAATAATAGTAGTAAATTCATCTTTTCACTTTTTATAAGTTGCTTTTAGTAGATATATCATACAAATATTATATTCATGCAAAAATCACCTAACTGAGAATGTAAATTATTGCGAAGTAATATTTTTAATCTTGCCTCCAGTTTTTTACGCAAGCCGCGCGTTGGCAAGGCCTGTTATATAGTAAGCCATGTTCAAATCTCTTATTGTTGATTAGGAACCGATTACAAAAGGCAGACTGAGGGAGATTGTACTATAATTGGACCTGCGATTAGAAAAAAGAGACAACGAACAACGGCATTTCTCAGTAACACGTTCATTTAATTACCTAATATCTTACTTGAGAGAAAAAAAGGCAAAATTTAACAACCTATTTACATTCCATGCATCAAATCATTGGTTTTTGAAAAAATGATTGTACACTTGTAGTTAAAAATACTTTCCTGAATCACTTAAAAAACCTTTAAAATGCGCACACTCGTGCAAACGCGTTGTACCTTTGTTGAAATATTTTGTTTAGGCCTGTATTTTGACACGTTTCATAAATTTTGATCAGTGTTGTGGCAGGTTTGTTTTTTTTTTTTTTGCATTTATCGCCTGCCCGGATATCCATTGAAAAAGTAGTATTTAGTGCTCCATTAGTTTAAACGCTTTGAAGTTAGCTGTTATGGGCAATTCCACAAAAACATAACCCATGGACAGAAGAATATCTTTCTATAGATTTTCAAAATTTTCATATCTTCTGAAATACAAAATCTCAGTGTTTAGTAATATGTAGATTTTAGTTGAATTCGAAATAAGGATAAACAATGGTAGTAAGCTGAAGAGACAACATTTCGGGTACGATTTTTATGTATTGCTCATAAAAATATCTTTTTAAATGTGTTATAAATTTCATTAACACAATAAATAAGTTCGCAATAGTTATTCAGATATATATGAATAACCAAGAATTAGTAAGACATCCTTTGCGAACTTGTATACTTTATGTTTTTCATTCGGCACCAAAAAGCAACACAAAGTTTATTATTAAAGTTTCAATAAATTTATTAAGAGAGTTTGAGCAGTTTTCATTTTTAGTTCACTGAAGGTTATTTGTAAAAAGATAATCATTTCAATAAATACTGTAATTATCAAATAATATATCTAAGTTTATTTTAAGTTAATATATACATTTGGAGTGCAAAATTAGGCAACAAAGTCAAAAATGCTGAACAATTTTATCCACGGATGGATTGGGAACACAAAGTGGCGTGGGACCAGTTTTCTGATTTCTTTTTCTGACTTTTTATTTCGATAATATAGTAAATTAAAAATTTGGCAACCATGAAATTTATAACACTGATGTTTTATTTATTTTCAACAACAAATTTTAAATTCTACAAGAAAAGAATATTCAACAACAAAACATTTATTACATCAAACAACAATTATATAATTATATAGTTCACATCGTACATTTACGTAAAGATACGTAAATATCCAACGTAAAATACGTAAATACGTAACGATCCGTAAATACGTAATGATACGAAAATACGTAAAGATACGTAAATACGTAAAGATACGTTTACGTAAAAATACGTAAAGATAAGTGACGCAATGATTTGATTACATATATAATTCAGTTGTTTATCTCATAAGAGGTAAAAGATGTTTCTACTTACAAATAAACCACAAATATACTCAAAAATGTTTTAAAACTGTAGATATCAAATCTCGATACCCTTGTAGCTAAAATATAAAAATAATAGTATACAATTATCAATAAAAATAAATAAAAATGATTTAAGATTCATATGATGCACCTATTGCATAAATAAAATGGAGAACGTCACTGATTGGCTGTCATATAATTATATTATAAATAATAGTTATCTTTAACAAGTCAAAACTTGTCCTAAATAAAAAATTACAACATTTAAAGTTTTAACCTTCTATTTCTCCCACCCTATTTATTTATTCCTTAACTTTAACATTGGAATTTTATATCTATATTTATTTTGAATTTTTTTTTAATGTTTACATTTATTATTAGTTTGTTTTCAATTTATTTCAATTTCTTGATTGTTTGTTTTCAAATCTGTTTATAACTTTGTTGTAAGCAAATTTAGGAGCTGTCTTAAAAAGTCTTAAAAACGAAAGATTTACGATGCGAGATACAGGATGTCATTAAATACAGGACATTAAATATCATTAAAGAGATTTTTTGGATAAAAATGATTTTTTTGTATTGCTCTTTTTTAAATGAAGCGATTTTAGAAAGACATGCGGTATTAGATTTTCATAAAGATTGACATGCATGCCATAAATATAAACCGAAAATTGAGTGATGTATAGATAGATAGTAGTAATTCAAAACTAACCTAGTGTCGAACCTTTGCTAATATTCCATTGGAACGACTTAATTTGAGAGTAAGTTTATTTATGTCTATTTTGAATGAAAGTTTCTCATCTATCGCAACGCTAAGACAAGTTATATTACTAGACAAAGACAGTTTTTTGCCACTTAATCTAGAATTCAAGTATTTTGGAAAATTCGTGTTAGTTTTTCTCAGAAAAGTTAGTACTTTGTGTCTTAAAAATTACTATTTCTGTTTTTTTAGTACTCGGTGAAAATTTATTTGCTCGAAGCCATTAAACAAGACTGGCCATATCCTGATTAATTAATGTTTATTTAGTTTTTTTGAGAAAATTTGTTATTAATTGAAAATTAGTATCATAAGCAAAATGATGACGTATTTTAATATTTGATAGAAAGATTAAGATCATTGATACTGATATAAAAGAGAAGAGGAACTAATATCAATCCCTGAGGATGCTTTTAATGTCTAAGAAGGTGCTGTTTAAAGTAAAAAACTGTTGAGATTGGAAAGGTATGATTTAAACTATTTAAAGGGTATGCCTCGTACACCGTAATAGTTACGCTTTAGTAGGAGAATGTCATGGTACACGGTGTTGTTTAAGGAAGTTTTTGTTTACATTAGGAAGAAGAGAAATCGGGCGATAACAGGTGCAGTCAATCTTAGACCCTAATTTGTAGACTGGAATAACTTGGGTTGGCTTGAAGACATCAGGAAATATTCCTTTGCGAAATGAATTATTTAAAAAGATACTTAGTAGTTTACATAGAATTTCTGACGCCAGTGTAAGAAGTTTTGTTAGCAGACTCTTCGGCGCAACACTCTTACCTTGTATGATAGTGAAATTTAAATAATTGTGGGTTTCCTCTTTTGTTTTTGGTTGCATGTAAAAAGAGCGTTTTTGAAAGTTGAATCTAGAGTTTGGAATTCCGTTGGATAATTTTGAAGCAATCGTAGTGAAAAAAAGATTAAAATGATGGGAGCTTTAGGATTAGTTTCGCATTTGTTGTTGATGAGTAGGCAAGTTGGGGTGACTTATTTGGCTTTACATTTATCAATTCTTTTATATCTTTCCAATTGCTTTTTATATTATTTTTATTGTGGCTTTAAAAAAATTGAGTAAAATTTTTTTTTGCTGAACTTCAGAAGATTGCTTTTACGACATTACGACATTGTTTAAACTTTTACGACATTACGACGTTTAAATTTTAGGATATTACGACAATGTTTAAACTTTATAAAAAGTAAATTTTTCATTTTAGAGCTTTTTTTTTTATTGAATTGAAAACCAAAATTTACTAATGGCTTGTTAACTTTTTGTAAGAGGCTTTGTGCTCCACAGCACAACCCTTTTCCAAAATGATCGGTGAGAATGAAATGGAATATGAAGTGCTAAGAAAGAGTACTGTGGTTTGGAATAACAGAGAGAAAAAACTTATTTATTCAAAATAAAATAAAAAATATCTGACTAATTTTTCATTTGAATTTGCATTTTGAAATGTAACATTATGATAAACTGAGCAAGATGATCAGATATTGAAGCGGAAATGTTGCTTGAAATCATTTAAGAAGAATAAAAATTTAGAAAAATATTATTAATTACTGTCTTCGAATGAGTGGTTATGCGTGTAGGCTGTATAATAAATAAAAAAAAAAAAAAGAAAAAGAATCTGAAACCATTAATTCTAAAAAATGTGAAATCTCATGTATTTGAAAAAAAAATGTTTATGCTAATCTCCCATTCGCATAAAAATTTTTTTTGTCAGCTAATTTTCATCAACGAATTCAGATGGGCACATTCAGACGGACACATTCAGATGGACACATTCAGATGGACACATTCAGATGGACACATTCAGATGGACTCATTGATGCATGACGATATAAACAACCATTAAGTTGCTTTTTTTAGAATTTATTGCTTTAATAAATATAATTCAAGTTCTTTACTTTTAACCAGGATCAACTCAGTTCTAATGTTAAAGTTTGAGCAAGGCCTAATATAATTAAAGCACTACCCTCTTATGCTTTAGTTGGCGTGTGAACAGATACATATCCACTTAAATCAACATTAGTTACAGATACATCTTTATCGTGCAGGTTAGATTCAGTTATTCCAATGATATCAAGCAAATCATCAAAAGATGTTAATTGTATTTCAAAATTGTCAATATGATAAGGTAAAAAGATATCTTTGTATGGAAATTGCTTAAAAAATTTTGGGAAACATAATTGCACCAAGGAACATCTACATAGTTGCATATAATTTAAGGTTTAAGATAAGTCAATGAGGTCCCCAAAAAAGTTTTTCAAGTTTGCATTATCAGATAGATTTTTTACCAGGCTAAATTTCCTGCAAGTATGGTAGATGAAGCAAGAGCAGAAGTATTAGAGAACGGAAGAAATGTGTTTATACAGCTAAGGCATTATCAAGTGACTTTTTTTTATATTTCAGTTTGTCAACTCGATTATGCAAAATGTAATCGAGAATTTGCACAGAATTCAAAATGACTATGTAGCTATCATTAATTCAGATTTTTTATATAAAAAATCAACTCACTGTTTATGTTAATCAATGGAAACCTATTTAATTTTTTACTTTGCACATTTATGTAACATTAATAGATGATGCTGATTTCGCATTTAATCTTTTTTTTATATATATTTTAACACTTTGGTTCAACCTTGGATTCCGCTTTTTTTTTTTTTTTCTTCTGGGAAAATACTTCCGCAAATTTAAAGCTCTCCTTGCTGTATTTCCGTCATTTGTATTTCCAAACCCTTCGTTGGGATATTCATCAACAAATGTTTTTCTTTGAGCCTCTCCTTAAAGTATTTTTTCTGTTACTACAAGAAGATTTCTAAAGGAGACACTTGGCACAAAACTTCTTAATTACTCTGGATTATAGATCTTGCAACCAATATTCATGCTTAAACTTCTGGTTAATACAGCTATTTTTTTAATTTACTTTAAGTTTGAGGCGAACTATTGCAATCTAAAACTGACTCATCATTCTTTAAAACCATTTTCAAGTATCTTAGATTTTATTACTGTTTATAAACACCTGGCTGCTTTATCTGATGAGCAAAATGTGCAGTTTATGGCTGCACCCATTAAAGTTCTACCAGATAATCATTTGTTAATATACAGTTCTGTATTTTTAATTGTAAATGGAGCACAAGGGGTTGGTATGTTAAACTTTCTACAAGCTTGTTTGGTAAATAGAGGAGTTAAAGTTGCACATACTGTTCAGTCTGTAAGTATGACTTGTTCAGTCAGTAAGTGTTTTAAAAAAATAAAAGCAATCTTATTATTATAAATCATAATGACATACAAAGTGCTAGAGGCTTATACTATATAATAGTATAGAGTATATTCATTCACTCCTTTATCTATACTATTTGGAATTATGTTGCATTTAAAAGAGCTGGCATTCTTTAGGAAGTGTAGTATAACAGGTTATAGACACATTGTAAATGTATCATTAATGTTCAAATCCTTTGAGTTGTTTTATGATTTGGAATGAAATATTTTATGTAAGTTGTACTAAGTAAGGCAATTCGGATAAAATAATTGTTTCTAATAATCTGGATATTGGATGCAGTTAAAAATAACTGAATTTTTAGTGATAACTTAACCTCTGTTTTCATTATCGTTTGCTTTGGTGCATCATGGGGTTGATAAATTAATAGCTTTCTAAGCTTTTGTTAATTTTCTTCAGTTTTAAATTTTTTATGAAAATGCGCAAAATCTTCTGGGCTTTTCTTTCGCGCTCTAAACAGTGATAGTACATGGTTATTTGCTAGCCAAAGTTTGGAAATTTAGAACGTTCTTCGTTATTTTTCCAGATCCGGGTTTTCTGTATTCAAGATCTATTGGCTAAACAGTTATTAATTTTTATAAACTACTCGTAATCTGTTCTGCCTTCTACCTAATTTATCTTTCAATACTTCTTTATCAAGCTCACTCTCTTACATGGCTAGTTTAATAAATATTATTGATTAAAAAGGATTCATTTTGATAGTTGCATTTTTTTGAATTGTATAATTATCATAGAGGTGTTACAGATATAAACGTATATGATATATCTAGATTCAAGTGTGTTTTTACCGAATTCCTATTAGCCATAATACTGAAAGTTATATATATCCTAATAAAATATATGCAAAATAAGTTACTAACAATAATGAGATCCGAAATCTAGGGATCTTAACTAATTTTATAATTTTGCATCGTGTGTTATAACCCTAATATTTCAAGACGGAACAAACTTTAAAAATAAAAAAATACCGCGTATATTTAAATAAAATTCAGATGAAAAATGATAAACATTATGTATAGTGCATTTAATGGACAAACAACGATAAAGATAAATGGTTTTTTTGATTAAGCATTTAAAAGTAGGTAGCTTATGTGGAGTTTCGTTTTTTTTTTTCTTCTATTTTGGTCTGAAATAGGTGCTCTAGGTTAATTATTAAATGGTTTCCTAAACTACTAAGGCTTTCCTGTTACATGGTACAATAATATACATACAGCTTATAGGAATGACTTCAAAAGGCAGTTTAAACATGTAGCTGGACACATTTATCAAGTGGTAGATTGGTAGTTCCAGACTGACCTTTTATATTCACCCAGCAGTTAACAGATTGATATTTAAGATTTTCTACTAAATAAATTTTAGTTTTGCACCTTCTTCCCTGCCCTCCCTTTTTTTTTTTCTTTTTCTTTTTTTTTTTTTTTTTTATAGCAATTTGTGTCAGATTATTGCTTAAATTGAAAATATATTATAACTATTAAAAAAGTGGTTGTCAAAAGAAGAAAGTAGTCAATCCACCTAAATAAGAGATAAATAAGAGATAAATAGATAATATGCTACTGTTTTTTAGTTCGAAATGAATCAGAAGTACTATAAAGTGAGTCCAAATGAAGAGGTAAGACAACATCTATTTATCATTTTTTCACTTTTGGAGTAACAAGATATTTCTTTGTAAAGTATGTACTTATTCAAATTTGTTAATAAAGCATAGTTGTTCATCCCTGACTATAAATATAATCAAAATGATTTAAATATTCTTTTAAAAAATTTGAATTAGTATTTGATTATTTTATGTTTAATCAAACAATTGATTTTTGTTGATTTTTTATTTTGTAACTACAGTATTAGCACTATTTGAGTAAATCGAGTTAGGATTATTCCAGAATTATGTATTCATATGCATAATATGGCTTGTAATGTTTTCCTATAAAGTTGTTCTTCATAAAAACTGTAATTTTTTTCTATTAGGTTGCTCTTCATAAAAAAGCTTTTAAAGAAAGCAAGATGAAGAGATTAAAAGAAGTAAAGTTCTTAAATTATTTGAGTTCTGGTTTTAATTATGCAATTTTAAACTTGTTTGTAAATATTCATGTTAAATGTTTTAAGGTCAGAGAGCAGGAAAAACTTGTGTCAGCAGCTCTTTTAGATAAAACAAAAAGCAACAAAGTCCAGCATGTACAAGATATGTTAAAAATTCTCAAGGTAAAGGCAACATTAAAACTTTTCTTAAGTAGTTAATTTACATGAATAAATGAACAATAAATAATGGCTTCTTGTTAAAGGATTAAAATTTGTGTTTATCATTGTTTTTCTTAATGATCTTTGTTACAAACATTTATAGGTATATTTTTTGCTGCTTTACACAATATGAATTATAATTTTAAGAACTTTTTTTAAATTTACCAACTTAAAATAAACTTTTGAATAAAACTCTTTGATATTATGTAATTTTATGTCTATGTGAATGTGTAAAGCATTTCAACTGTGTTATGTCTATGTGAATGTGTAAAGCATTTCAACTGTGTTATGTCTACGTAAATTTGTAAAGCATTTCAACTGTGTTATGTCTACGTGAATGTGTAAAGCATTTCAACTTATGTGAAATAAATTATGTAAATTTATGAAAATTTATGTAAAAACATACATTTAGTTCTCCATGAACATAAAAAATATGCACCTAATCTTCACAGTTTAATTATTATATTTGCTATCTTATTTTATAATTATATAATAGTTTATTTTGTAAGTATAGTTATGTATTTATTATTTATTGTATAAATATAGTTATATGTTTAACAATTATTTTATAAAAAATTTTGTATTTACTATTTATTGTATAAATACAGCTATATATTGAATGCTATTAGTATAAAAAATTTTTCTAAATTTATTTTATAAATATAATTGTATATTTACTATTTGTTGTGAACATATAGTTACATATTTATTATAAATTATATATATAGATTGAGTTTGAAGGAAAGAAAAAAAAAGAAATTGACTCGCTGTTAAAACAGCTCAATAACAGATTTAAAAGTATTGGTGAAGGACACAATTTTGTTTGCCAAGTATTTTTTCTTACTTTCTTAATTTCCTTTTTTTTTGTGTGTGTGTTTTAGTTTTTGGTTTTGTAAAATGTTTGTTGTTGGTTTTTTGCAGTCTTTTTAGAGTTCAGCTTTTTTAAGTTTTAAGTTATTGATATTTGTATAGAATTAATCAAGGCTCTGGAGTCGGTAAGCCACATTTCTGACCTTGATTTTATCATGGACCAACTCTGATTCCTTTATAAGTCACCCATTTGTAACAATAAATTTACTGTAGTAAAATGTTAACATTGGCTATTTCATCACCACGATATAAATTAACCATTTAGTGCTTTAAACAATTTTTATTAGAAAACAATTTCTGAACAAACAACTTTTCTGAACTCTTGTTATGCAATAAACTCTTATGCAGTCGCTAATAAAATTATGAATTTGTAAAAATCATGTTTGAAGCATCGTTAGTTGGACAGAAAGAACTTGTTCTTTTTAAGTTTACATTCTTAAAAAATCTTTTCCACCAATACCTGGAGAAATTCACTGGTTGATGAGCTTTGGTGTTTTTTATTGCCAATGTCTTGATATTTACTTCATTTTTTTCGAAATCAAATTGGACATTGATTGCAAAATAGTTCACTCTGTGAAGAAACACAAAGTGTCCCTTGAGAGATTCTTTAAGTTCTTCTTTTTGTTTAACAGTTTCTTCAATCACTAATTTTCTAATACTCTATCTCCAGAGAGATGCTAAGGTTGCAGGTCATCTCTCCATTCAGACCCATAAAAGCTGGTTTTGAAAATAACAATGTATGCAAAATATCCTTTACAACAAGCTTTATGATCTGTTTTTTAAATGTATCTACTGTCATTGTCACAGTAAATTTGTCACTGACAAAATATCTTGCAACTGTTGTCTGCAAGGTTCTCTGCTCCCTTACTTGGCTGGAAGTGCTGGCCACTGGTTAATTACTTGGGATACAGTCTCTCTCTTTCACAGCTTTAAGTACTTCAAAATAAAAGTGCTGTAAATGTCTCTTTAGATTGGAAGCTCTTTTAGGAGCATTCTTATCTTTGCCTGCATATGCACTGATCTTGGCTGCACAAATTTTTTTTTATCTGTCACCCTTCTGCACTATGAATCTGTCATTTTGCCAATTAATCACACACTCAACACTAAAAGGTTTTTCATCTGAGAAAGTAATGGCTGTTGACAAACCATGACTTTTCACTTGATTCAGAAGCTTCTTTGATAGCTCCAATCTCAAAGTTTTTAACCTTTCTGTCAACAGTTGGCATTGGATTGCCACACTTTGCCACACAGATTGGACCACACTGACTTTTTCAAGTGTTTTTAGAGTTCTTTTGACTGTCCTCTCATCAACATGGAACAGTTTTGCTGTCTTTAATGGATACAGTAGGTTTCTTTTCAACATGCTTATTAAGCTTTTCTGTGAGCTTTTAATCAACTCTTTTGTTCACTGGAGAGGGTTTTTGGCTCTCTCAGAACTGTTACATTTTTTCACTTTATAAAATGTAGTTTTAGACACTCCAGAAAAAAAAATCACTTCATGTGCAGGTGAAGCTGCGTGAATCAAATTTAAAACTTCAGTTCTTTTGGCTTCCATTAAAAAACTTTTAACCAAAATGTTTTTTATTCACAATTTTATTTAAATCTAGGACAGTCATTGAACATTAACCAACAAAAACAAATTGCAGAAGTATTTTACTTACATCACAAAGCCTAGCCAAAAATCAGTTCGTGAATTGCTGCCACACCCTATATATACATATAAATAAATATGTTACATCGCTATTGATGTATGTTAGAATTATATTTGTCCTAGATTTTTCAAATAATGAAATTAGAAAACCAAAAAATATAACTAATTTTAAATAGTTGAAATCAAAAGAAAAGGATGAAAAATTTTTAATTAGTCATACTATACCAGTCATTACTCTTCACGTGAATGAATGTAAGTATAAAATCTTTTGGTTTTCTTTCACCTAGAGAAGGTAACATTAAATAGATTGGTTTTTCAAGTCCTTTCATACCTAAGTATGTTACATGGTACGTTGTGCATGGGCTGTGATAACCCTTTTAATCTGTTGTTTTAAAAAAGATTTTTTTCCAAAATTTTGGGTATTTCTTTCCTTTACAGTGGTTTATCTGCAGCTTTTCTAGTGTCAAGAATTTCTTATTAAATTTTTTAATTAACAATTAAAATTTCAAAATCTGCATTGCTGTCCTACTTTAGAGTTCTAAAGTGTGACTTTCTGTAAATTTATGATTAAGTTATTACCATTAAATATATATTCTATTTTAAATATACATTTTTTTTCATTACAATCTTTGTATTTAACATACCTACAAATAATTTAAGTACTTATTATACACAGATACATACCATTAATTGGCCCTGTCATTGCAATCTTTGTAAAAAAGAGATATATTTAAGATGCAATAATTGATTCAAGTTTATTCTGCTGTTTAGTTACTAACAGTTAAAACAGGTGGACTTTTAGAAATCTTCTGTCCTTTTACTTTTTTACCATTTGTTTTTTACCAGTTCTTAATGCAAAAAAGATAGTGAAAATTATGCATTTAGCGAGTAAAATGTTTGTAAAAATCCGTCAAAGTTAAATCAAATCCTGAACGATATGGATCCAACACATGTCATAGACAATATTACTGTAACCATAGACATAATAATATAATGATTAAGCAACTAGCTATTTACAGAGTTTTATTTATTAATTACAGGGTGTTAATTACGGTGTATCAAAAAACAACTTTTTTTAAATTTGAAATTGTAATAGAGCGGAAAAGTTGCATAATGCTATAAAAAGTAAATGTGCCTAATTTTTTTGTATATTTTTTGTGTCTTCAGTTCGCGCTAGGGTTTTATTTTTCTTAAAAAAATACGTTTCCTGACCTTTTTTATAAAATAAAAATAACAAATTCTATGTATATACTAGAGTTGTATTAGAGTTTAAACATTAGACAATGATCAAGTTAGAAATGGTTACAATATTTAAGAAAATATTTTAATGTCTTCAGTTGCCGCTAGAGGGCTGAGTTTTTAAGAAAAAACACAATTTTTATTTAAAACAAAGTAATTTTAATTATGTTGTTGATGCTTTCACTTGTCGTCACTGTTTACGTCATTTATTTCCATCACCATCAGCATTATTTAACACAAATTATGTCTACAATCAAAACATTTATTTAGTAAATATTCAGATAAAGAGCAAAAAGCACAGGTTATAATTTATTAGTTCTGATTTACATCTGTTTATCATTAAAATAGATTGAAATCAAAGAAAATTTTATTGGCAGAAATGTCTTCTGCTGCAGTAACAACAAGAAAAAAGTCTTCTGGTCCTATCTTCGGTTCACCAGCAGACTTACGTGAAAATGTCTTGCCAACATACAAACATGTCATGCTAAGTTATCTTTTCCCAATACAGAAAATGAGAGTGAAAAGTAGTGGAAAACAGCCTTCCTTGAAAGAAATATCAGAAAATTTGGCGCACAAAATAGAAAATTTGTGGAGAAAAGCATTGATACCTACTGTGTCTCATAAACGCATTGTAAAAATCTTTCTTGATTACAATCAAAAGTATAGAAATATTATGAAGTCCGTTAACAAAACAAAACAAACAGACAAGTTAAAGTCCAAAATAATAACATTTCAAAAGCATGCAGAAAATACTTTATTTTATGTTGCAGCATGCAAATGCCTTGATTTTTCTAAATGCATCTGTGAAAAAGTAAAGAAGGTACCAGAGAAAGAACATGATTTTCTCAGCGATCAGAGATTTATGAGAATTATGTATATGGAAAGACTCGATATTCAAAGTACTTTAAGATTACGGCGAAAAGAAGCAAGAAAAAACAGAGTAAACAGCCCCTTACTGTCTAACCCATCAACACAGTCTTTAGCTATTACAGGTATTGAAGCTCAAGCAATAACATCAAGCTGCATTCAGAATTCAAGTTTTTATTCTATATCTCAAGATTCTGACACTGATGACATTGTGATTTGGAATACTGACTCAGAATCAGAAGCTGATTATTTAGACACAGCTGAAAGCCGCAAGCGAAAATGGAACGGAAAATATAAAACTGAATAAATGAGATCACCGTTACTATCCTTAGCACAAGCCTGCGATAGAGTAGGTGTTTCAAGATGAGGTGCTGCATTTATAGCGTGTGCTGTGCTGGAAGATATGAACATAATTTCAAAAGGAGACAAATCTAAAGTAATTGATAAAAACAAGATTCAAAGAGAATGAAAGAAAAACAGACTTAAAATGCAACATTTAGACCATGAAAGTATTCAAATGTTAGAAGGTTTGTATTTTGATGGAAGAAAAGATACAACATTAGTAATTGATACAAACAAGGAGAAAAATATACGAAAAACTATAAAAGAAGAACATGTAGTTTTAGTACAGGAACCAGGTTCAAAGTATCTAGGGCATTTAGAGACTGCATCAGGGCATGGATACAGCATTAAGACAAGTATAAAAGGATTTTTAACTCAAAACAACATTGATACATCAGTTAGTACATACAAGTTAGTTGCCATGAGTTGTGACGGGACAGCTGTCAATACCGGATTTCTTAATGGTGTTGTTGCTTTGTTCGAATTAGAACTAAAAAGACCTGTCCACTGGTTTATCTGTCAAATACATGCTAATTAACTGCCTCTACGGCATCTAATTAAAAAACTAGACGGACCTACATCAGGACCTAACGGATGGTCTGGACCAATCGGAAGAGAAATTAAATTGTGTATTACCTTGTCAATAGTCAACTACATTCAAAAAATAGACAAAAAATCTCTTAGTTCTGACCAAAAATACTTACTTGATATTTGCAAAGCAATATCTACAGGTTATTGTCCAAACGCTTTGGCTAACCGAAATCCTGGAAAACTTAACCATGCCAGGTGGGTGACCACTACAAACAGAATATTGAGGTATTATGTTGGATGTAGCGAACCGTCACACAGGCTGAGAGAAATAGTTGAGTTTGTTATTAAAGTTTACTGCCAAATATATGGTATGCCAGTAGTGAAATAAAAAGTATCATCGATCCAGTTATACAAAGGAATGGTTTTTTTGCGCATCCAGAAAACATACTTCTTGCTATGATATCGGATACTCGCCCAAATGTGAGGAAATTGGCATTACAACTGATAATGAAAGCAAGATCGATGAAAACAAACAAAGTCCGAAAGTTCTCTATACCAGAAATCAATTTTAAAGCAAAAGACTATGTAGATCTAATTCATTCGAAAAAATGTGAACTAAATGAACCTCCGATTACCACTCACATTTCAGATGAAAATCTAATTGAATTGTTAACAAATGTTTATCTTCCAGATGTGCAGCATTTTCCATGCCATTCTCAAGGAGTAGAGAGATGCATCAAACGTGTAACCGAAGCTTCAGATCAAGTTTGCGATTTGGCTAAAAAAGATGGCTTCATTCGTGCAAGACTTGCATCGCAAAAAATGCCTTTATTCAACACAAAAAGACAGTTTGAGACAGATCCAAATGGATCAGATAGTTGAACATTATTACAGCTAAACTTTAAACATTTTTCAGAAATATTTTCCACATAACTTTAATTGTACATTATGGACTGCAGAGCTTGTTTGCCAGAAACTCGTTAAGCAGTGTTTTTTTTAAAAACTTAGCCCTCTAGCGGCAACTGAAGACATTAAAATATTTTCTTAAATATTGTAACCATTTCTAACTTTATCATTGTCTAATGTTTAAACTCTAATACAACTCTAGTATATGCATAGAATTTGTTATTTTTATTTTATAAAAAAGGTCAGGAAACGTATTTTTCTAAGAAAAATAAAACCCTAGCGCGAACTGAAGACAAAAAATATACAAAAAAATTTGGCACAATTACTTTTTATAGCATTATGCAACTTTTCCGCTCTATTACAATTTCAAATTTAAAAAAAGTTGTTTTTCGATACACCCTAGTGTTAATTGCAGGGCATGTTTTTTATTAATAGCCTATCAATTATTATAGAAATATGTTAAAAGTGCAATATTTCTATTAATATTTTTACTAATGTGTTGAAATATTGAAAGTTGCAAATGCGGATTATGTGTATATATAATATGGAAATATTACTTATTTATGCCATATATAGTGAATATGGCAAGGTATTTTTGTTTATTTTCTTTACACAAGTATGCCACAGGTACATTTGGTTTCTTTTATTTGTTAAAGTGTTAGGTTTCAAAATTACTTTTATTTGAAACAAAAAAAAATGATTGCTTTTCAATATTACATGAAAAATGTTAACTAAGAAGTTTTTAAATTTAAAAAATGCAAACATTTTTCAGGGAACTATTTGTTTTTTACTTTAACTTCAAGGAGGATGGAAAAATGAAGGAGCTTACTGCTGCAGAGAGAGCTCTAGTTACAAAGCGTTACAAAAGAGCTGTTAATAAGGTGAAATGGTTTTAGTATATGTATATATGTATGTATGTATGTATGTATGTATGTATGTATGTATGTATGTATGTATGTATGTATGTATGTATGTATGTATGTATGTATGTATGTATGTATGTATGTATGTATGTATGTATGTATGTATGTATGTATGGCATACATACATATATACATACATACATGTATGTGTATACATACACATACATTGTATGTGTATGTATACACACACATACACATATGGAAGAAAATAAATCTTTTAAAAATGTTTATAGTAAATTTATGATTTGCATAAGCAATAAATAAATATACATATACTAGTAATGGGACCTTCTGATTTCTTTCTTTGATATTGTTAATTTTAAAATCTTAAGATCTTAAAAGAAAAAGCACTAGTTGATGCATCTGTTGCAGAGCAAGCTGACTTAAGGTAAAAATAAAAATTTCTTTTGGTGTGTTATAAACCTTAAAAACCAGAACAGAAAACCAGACAATAAGATTATGTACAATTTTGTATTGTATTAATTTTTTGAGTACTCCATAAATTATTTCAGCTATTTTTGACTGTCCCTCCCCTCACCTTGTAACAGGTCAAAGCATTTTTACCAATCCCCCTAAGAGTATGTCTTAAATTTTTTAATCCCCTAGATTAATACCTGACATTTACATTGTACTCTATTAGCTAAATTAATATAATGTTTATACTTAAGTTGTATTACATTATACAAAAAGTTTAAATATACCTCTGCATCCAGCATGTGAATTAACATTAAAAGGTTTTCAACATCTTCATTGAGAATGAATTAAACATCAGATGAGTCTTAAGCTTTTTTTTCTTGCTGTACAATTTGTTAATTTGAATCTTCAGTCCTTGATGAGGCCATTTGAGATTCTTCAGCTACTAAATCACATTCAATAGGCTCTACATGAGGTGGAGCATTTGATTCAGAGCATTCAACTAGATTTGATTCAGTATCTTTGGCATGAGAGATTGTTGATGTTTTTGAAGCTAAAGACTAGTTAAATAAGTAGCATTTGACTTTCATTTCTTTGGAAGAATATTTAAAAACTCTTTTGATGATGTTTTTTGTCATTTTTTATTTCATTCCATATATAGAATTTATCTCTTGTTAACATCTCTGCTTCAACTTTGCATGACCATAAGCTTTGGCATAATCATCAAATAACTATTTGTATAAATTGCCATTATCAATTTTATATAACAGTCAATGCCAAAAAAACTAGCCAAGAAATTTTGTGTAGTTTTTTTTTACAAAAACTTGAAGTAAAGTTGAAAAAGAAACAATGAATGATTTTACTGAAAGTATCATTATATAAAATTCATGTTTATTCTCAAGTATCAATCAGTATGTAGAAATCATGTTTATTCACAAGTATTAATATATATATATATCAATTTATGATATGTTATATATATATATATATATATATATATATATATATATATATATATATATATATATATATATATATATATATATATATATATATATGTTAAAAAGAAGAAAAAAAAACACTGAGTTGTTAAGGCATTAAAAAACACATTTTGTTTAATGTTGTTGTGACAAATACAAAACCTATGTAATAGGTTTTCAATTGGATTTAAGTCAGGTGACTAATTCAGCCACCAGTCCAAGGTAAGCATGTTTTTTTTCAACATACACCTTTTTACATTTTGCAGTAACTTAGGATCATTATCTTGTTGAAATAGGTAGTTACCATCAGGAAATAATTCCATGCAACTTGGTTTTGCTTGATAAACAAGGATCCCATGGGATTGGTCTTGATCCATAATGCCATCAACTTTGTGAATCCTTCCTGTAGCATGCACAGCAAACCATCCCCATACATTTATCTTCTTTTGATACTTAACAGTGGTTTTAACACACTTAGGATGATACTTTTCATAACTATGCTTCCAAACACAGAATCTTTGAGAGCATCTAAAGTCAAATGGAGTTTCATCTGACTAAACATGTCTCCATTGGGCAATAGTACATTCTTTATGTGCACTGCACCATTCAAGCTTATGTGAAAATTTGAAGAAACCTCCTGACAGCTCAATGACAAATTTTTGCACTTATGTAAATGACAACTTATAGTTTCAATAACAGTAATTTTTCTTCATCCAATCTTACTTGCAATATCTCTATGAATCATTCCAAATGATGACATCTCAATAATTCTTCCTTTATTGATGTCATTCAGGAGCATTTTCATCTGTATATTATATATTTATATCTTATCTAAAAAATGATAAATTAGCATATTGGATCATTAATATATACATATCAGAATTTATATATTGTTTATTTTAGTATATATTTATATACTAAAATAAACAATAATACGATAATAAATAAATAAAAAGCAGAAGTTCTAAATTTCATTTCGTGTTTAAAAGTTCATTAAAAAATGTGAGTTTAAGAAAAAAGTTTAAAATACAAAATGTAAGTTTAAATGCTCTAAATAAATTCCTATTATAAAACATGTTACTTTTAGTTTTTTGCTGCTGGGAAAAATTGTTCCTATTTCTGAAACAAAATGCTCCTCATGTTTCATCAAATCATGAACTTTATTTAACAGTTTGTTTTCACTGTTCTTATTAAACTCAGCAAAATTAAAAGATATGGGTTTAAGTTTCAGTGAAATGCTTTGAAAACCCTAAAAAAAGTAACTTTTTCTACAAGAAAAACTTTTTTTTGGCGTTGACTATTTAAAAAATTTGCAAGTTGAATAATGGAATTTGTGTGAACATTGCTGGTGGATATTTTTGTGAAGGAATGTGCAGCAT
Source organism: Hydra viridissima (assembly GCF_058129835.1). Lineage (NCBI taxonomy): Eukaryota > Metazoa > Cnidaria > Hydrozoa > Anthoathecata > Hydridae > Hydra > Hydra viridissima. The sequence continues at coordinate 4,914,023 of NW_028324315.1, read as the reverse complement.
TGGTAATTAATTTTGACAAAATTAACATTTCACTCTTTGTTTGAATCAGAAATAATAAATTAACTTATTTTGTGTTTGTGTGAGTAATTTTTGTGGGACGGAGTTTGTAGTAAAAAGTATTTAAACATGATAACTCAAGCACTAATACTAAACTTTACATCACGTTGAGTTTGTAGTAAAAAGTATTTAAAAAATACTTTTGAAAAAATACTAAAAAACACAAACTTTTTTTCAATGTATAAAAACAATGAACTTCAAACAATGCACAGCCATATTAATAGATAATTATGCTGCACGTATATCAAGAACTTTTCTTTTAAATGAAATCTAGAAAGTAATATATAAACCAACCAATAACAACAAGCAGAAGTTTTTTAGTAACTGATGTTTAAAGTTGAGCTAAGCATTTAAAAGATTTACAAAATCTTTAATTTGCAATTCAAATTTCGCTTTCAAATTTTTTTTACAAGCTTCTACTTTTTGAAAGAAATACACAAACTGTTACTCTAGTTACTTATACTTAGCTGTTACTCATTCTTGCACATTTACAAGAAAAGGTTTTGGATTTTATTGTTCCTAAATTCACTGCAACTCATGTTTTTGAACAACTGAGACCAATTTTTTTTAAATAAAGATGGAGTTGATGCAAATATTATTACAAAAACTCAAGTTTTTAACCAATAGTTTGAGTTTTTATTAGTAATGATTGTATCAACTATTTTTTTCCATAATTCTATGCAATAATTTATAAATCTAAAAGTTTGAGACTTCTACCAGCTGTAACAAATCATCACAAAAAATAAACCCTCCCTCCATAATATACTTATATATTATTGAGGGAGGGTTTTTTTTTTTTTTATGATTTGTTACAGCCTTTGTAATCAGCTTACCAGGCTCCTCATTTATTAAGATATATGTGTTTGGATTTCTGATATTCTTCTGAAATCTCATTCAAATCAAACCTAGCTGTGATATTAACATTTAATGTAAAAAAAATAATAGTGAAAAGAATTCCACAGTCTGTTATGAAACATTGAAGGTAATTTTACAATTTCATTTAACTTTTCAAAACATTTTTTTTAAAAATCTTTATGATTGCAGAAAGAAGATAATTGCAATGGAAGAAGACAGAAAAAAAGCAATACTTTCACTTCCAAAACCTCCTCCAGATCCTATTGCTGTAAGGAAATTTTTTTATAAAAAATTAATATTTCTTTTCACACTTAAAATAGTTATTCATTTTAAAATAAATAAATATTAACTTAGTATAGTTGCACCATTATATTAAGATGCACACATAAAATCATAGCATTAAACAGTTTTTTTCAATGAAATTTAAAATGATCAATATATTGATTATTTTTTTTTTTTTTTACTGATTAGCAAAACTTTGTGTAATTAGCTACAGCATGATGTATAAATTTATCAAAATTTAACAAATTGTCATAATTTATATAAGTTTCATATTTCATATAATTTTCAAAATTTATATAATTAGCATATTTTAAATAGCACTGTGTGTTTGTAAAGTGAAAAGGCATTTCTTCAAAACCAGTAATCTTCTTTAAATGGCAATATTTTAATTGAATTTTTTTATGCAAATAATTATGAATATTGAATATTTTTTACAAATTATCATTGAGAAGTTATTTAAATGTTGCAACTAAAACTTTTGTTTCTCAAAAAACAAATTTAGCTATTGTAATTCAAGTTTTTATAAAATTACTACAAGTTGAGTTGTTTAGTTCTTATAAAAATAAATTCAAGTTCTTATAAAATTTATAAGTTGAGTTGTTTAGTTGTAAAAAGTATTTTAATATAATAAATTATGTAAAAAACATTTACACTTCTTTATTTTATCTTATCTTTTTTTTCTCTCTTTCTTTTAACATAATTATTTCTTTTAACATAATTATTTCTTTTAACTGCAGTTTACTGTATTTATTTGATTATCATTTATTTGTTGCTTATTTATCTTTAGAATTTGAAGCCAATAAAAGGTTTGAATGAAAATTTGATATTTTAAAGCAATTTCTTTTCAAAATATTTTTAGTTATTATTTTTGTATTACTTATGGTTTTATGATCTTCTTTTAATAACACCACACAGCCAAACAAACACACTCTAATTGATAATCAGTTATTTGGATTTTTAAAATGCCTTTAGTTGTTACTTCTATTACAAAGAACCAAACTGTTGATTCATTTGCACTGTCTCATTATAATCTACACTCTGTACTATCAAGTTTTCCTGAGATTCTTGTAGAAAAAGTTTCAGAAGAAAATCAGGTACATAATTTTTTCCTTGTTTGACAATTTTAGCCGAATTGATTTTAGATCAGTCAGTGTTAGTTATGATTTCCAAACTTTAGATGTTTCATGATGGTTCATCTAAAGTCTGGAAAATAAAATTATTTTTAGGTTGATGCTAAACTTTCTGCAAAAGAAGAGGAAATCAAGTACAAAGTCCTGCAAGAAGTAACTTTTTTTAGGATACATTTATAATAAACGGAAATTATTCCTGCATAATTAATGAAAATTATTCCTGTAAATTGTAAATATACCATGTCCTCCAAAACTAAAGAAACTCTAATAGGAAATGCTTTTCCTGGAAATAAAAATGTTTTAAATAATTGTAAACAGTTTTAACTAAAAAACATTTAATAAATATACCACTTGCTAATAAATGTGGAATATATATATATATATATAAATATATATATATATATATATATTTGGTTCTCATTTGTATGACTCTATTTAAATATTTTTTACATGAAAATAAAATGGTATGTAAATGGTAAAAAAAATAATGTTATTAGAACAGCACTGCAATTTAATCAACAAACTGTTCTCTTTGAATCTGGCTTTTAGTTAAGGAAGATGATAAATTTATCATTAGTCATTTATATTAAATTTAACACTAGAAATCTTTTTTAAGTAGAAGCTTTTAGTAAAATTATAGCTGAAAGATGACAGGATGGCTTGCAATAAATATAATAGTGTTTTAAAACAAAAAATCATTGATAATTATAATACTGCAATAACACAAAATGACTTATGTAAAAAGTATAAAATATCAAAATTGGTTGTTAGTCATTCAGTTAAAAAATATAAAACCAATGGAAGTTGTAACTCAGCACTTAAGTGGATGACCAAAGAATATTACTCCTCATATTGATCAAAAAATTACTAAGTGAAAAAAATCCATGTGCTAGTGCCAGAGATAGAATTTGGATATTGATATTTTGCAAAATCCTGAACAAGAACATTTGATTGATGCAGGGTTGTAAAAGTTATTGTGTACCATAAAAACCATTCATATTGGCGAAGAACTGAAAAGCAAATTTAGAGTTCACAAAGGGTCACAGAAATCTGATGGCGAATTAGCGGAGACAAATGATTCAGTCAGATGAGTCAAAATTTAATCTGAAAGGTTCAGATGGTTAACAAAATGTGAGAAGACCAGTTGGCAAATGGTTTATGTACAGTATAGGAACTGTTAAATATTGGTTCAGCAAAGGCTTGATAGTTTGGCGGTGCTTTGCTGGATTTTCTGTACTGCCACCACTCTATTGCATATAGGTATAATGGACAAATACATATGTAGTTCCATTCTAGAAAATTAAATGTTACCTTTTGTAGATTAAAATTGGTTGCAAACATGTATCAAAACTTGTTGAAGCTTTTTTTAAGGTTCAGTACAAATACAATCATTGTTTTAAAATGGCTACGTTATCTATTGAAGTAAATTTTATTGAGAATTTTTCTGAACAACAAGTACATATGTGGTAGGTTCAAAAATGCTGAAGAATTGGATCAGGAAATTCAAATTGTCATAAATGAAACAAGTATAAACTGATATGCTTAAAAGTTCTTAAAATAAAGATAAATTTTTTCTTTTGGTAATTTTTTTTAGTTATATTGTTGTTTCAATAGATATCTATCTTGTTTAGAAAAGATATCTATCTTGTTTAGAAAAGATATCTATCTTGTTTAGAGAAGATATCAATCTTGTTTAGAGAAGATATCTAACTTGTTTAGAGAAGATATCTATCTTGTTTAGAAAAGATATCTATCTTGTTTAGAGAAGATATCCATCTTGTTTAGAGAAGATATTTATCTTGTTTAGAAAAGATATCTATCTTGTTTAGAGAAGATATCTATCTTGTTTAGAAAAGATACTAAGACTGTTTTTCCTGAATATTTTGTATTGAAATCAAAGTATTTCATTACATTATATGGCTTTTATTTATCTTAATATGTGTTCTTAGTTTTAGTAGGCAGTTTATAAATATTACAATTGGTTTAATGCTTGTTAAAATTTTAAAAAATTACTCAAATGGAAAACATTCAAAGAGTTAAAAAAGCATGAGGAGGGTGTATGCAATCTTGGGAGGGATATGCAAAGAAAAACCTATTTACTTAAGTTGTTGATCAAATAGTTGAATACTGTTAATTTATTTTTCATTTTTTAAGAAACTTTTGAAAGAAAGCAATGAAAGAGAAGAAAAAGCTGAACTTAGGCATAAACATGCTCTTCAAGAAGTTCAATTAAGACAGGTACATATCAGCTTTTAAATAAAATTTAAAAAAATAATAATTTCTTGTTAAGAAAGTTACTGGTGGATGTTACTTAATGATTACTTTTGTAGCAACAAGAAGATCTAATTGGTGAGTTGAATAATCTGGAATTAAAAGATCGATTGCATAGGAAGAATGTTGTAGCAAAGATAAGTGTACGTTTTTTTAAATCTTTTTTTTAATAGTTACAATTTTGAATGCTGCTGGATACAGTGTTAGTTTACTAAAATAGAAAAAGTAAAAAATGTCTTTTTTTAAAGAAGAAAACATAAAGAAACTTCAATGGAATTGGTTCATAAATAATTTAAAATTGTTAATTTATTTTAAATTATTGATGAAGTAATTTATTTTTCAATATTTGCATTTTTTTAAATATTTAGAACAAGGTTTTCCAGCCTCCATACCAACGTTTACAGGAGTCAAAAATGAAACAAATGAATTTAGAGCAGGCATTTGAAAATGCATACAACCCAACACCAGGTTCTTTTTAATCTTTTAAAATATTCTTCACTATTGAAATGAAGTTCCACAACTTTTAAAAGAAATTTTTTTTTCAAATGGCCTAAAAAAAACTAAAAGGAGTGAAATGATTGAGATAGTAATAACAAATGATAACGATAAAATAATGATAATAATGATAGTAATAATAATGATAACAACAATAACAATAATAATAACAATAACAATGACGATGACAATCATGATGACGATGAAGATGACGATGACGATGACGATGACGATGACGATGACGATGACGATGACGATGACGATGACGATGACGATGACGATGATGATGATGATGATGATGATGATGATGATGATGATGATGATGATGATGATGATGATGATGATGATGATGATGATGATGATGATGATGATGATGATGATGATGATGATGATGATGATAATGATGATGATGATGATGATGATGATGAGAATAACAGTTTCTTTTTATCTTTCTAAGGAGATGCAACAGAAAACTATTACAAAAACTTAGATGAAAGTAATTCATCATGCAATCTTCAGAACGATTCTTCAGAAGCAAAGGGTACTCTTTTAAATTTAATTAGAATTTCGACCATTTTAATACATTTGTTTTTTTTGTTTTTTTTTCAGTAGTTGCCAAAAAAAAACTTAAAGATGGCCTCTTTTTCTTTATATCACTTTGAAACCTTATACTTTGTTTAATCAAGGATATTATCAATACAATCAATTAAATCAATCTTGTTGTTGCTAAAGTAATAAGTTTAGTGCTAATGAAGCAATAGGAAGTTATAACTTGGAATTAAGTCCAATTTAATTTCTTACATTAGATCCAAATAGTGTAAATTTTAAATAATCAATAAATAGAATATTGACCCAATCATATGATGTGCAGTGAAGGTGACATTTCTTGTTTCATGATTCTAGCAATGCAATTCTTTTTTTGATTTACACACTTGGCCCTTGCCTTGATATTGTTTAACTAAATTAAAATTTCTCTCTTGCTGAGATAAGCTTCTTAAAACTTTATGAATAAGGAATTCCTAGTTTTGCAGTTTGTAGTTTAAATAATGATTTAAAGTCTAAACTATGAAACATTTAAAGAAAGTTTTACAATAAATAATGAAGTTAATTTGTAATTGAGTAAAATTGTAGTGTATATAAATTACAAAAAAGCACTCCAAAAAAACTAAAATAAAAATCTCTTTGCCTAAATAATTTTAAATGCGTGTTTAAAGATAAATATTAAAATCAAAACCCTGGTGTGATGTCATTTGTCTAGCTATTCAGTCATAAATTGTAAAGAAAATTTTAGCTCAGATCAGTGTTCATTTTAAAATTAAGATTTTTATAATGAATTTAAAAGTTCTAATGATTTCTTATTATAAATGTGCTAATTTGGAATAGCCAAAAATGCAATAAAAATCCTTGTTAAGCATAAGTCCCACAATATTTTTAACCACTGTTTTTTTTTATATGCATCTGTATACCCTGTTAAATGAATTGGAAAAGATTTTTTTTTTTTTAGCGATCTGAATATCTGCTGAGACATTATTACAAAGTTTTTCAGACCAAATAATTTTTTAGCGTATATGTTATGACTTTATAAAAAAAATTTTTGTGTGAAGTGTGTGAAAAAGTCAGCTAACTGAGACTTTTTTTTTTTTTATCTTTTAGATAAAGAAAAAGATAAAGAAAATCTTTTAGACAATTTATCAGTTCGAAGAAAAGATAAAGATACAGTTATTTTGTTATTTTGTTTTTTTATAGAGTTTTTTTGCATTTCAATTTTTTTGCTTTTGATTTCAAAATGCTTTTAAAATGTTTTAAGATAATTTTAAAAAAGTTTTTTTTTTTCTGGAAAACTTTTATCTCTGAAATTATTATGTAGATTTTCTTAATTCATAAAGAATCTTAAATAATTTAGATTATAGAATCCAACCAAAAAGAAAATGAAGTTGAAAGATCAAAAGAAGACAGTCAACCAAGTAAAGCCTTGTTGTATATTTTTGTGATATTAGCTTGATATCAGTTTTAATAGTTTTACATATTTATATGTAGATATAGTTATGTAGATAAATAGATATATTGATAAATATGAATATATATTTTACCGCGGCCTATTGCATAATGTTGTAGTGTTGAAGGTAATTGAAACAAGATGCCTCACAAAATTTTAGTTATTTTGTATGAAAATCCGTTTTCTGATTTAGCTTTAAAGGTTTTTTTGATTGTACAAAAAATCCCATGAAAAGCCCTATATTTAATTAAACTTTTCAATTGTTTTCTATTGTTGCCATATTTATCATCTATGATTTTAAGTTATTAAAAGTTGTTTATCTAAATAAGAAACTTTTTGAATCTATTAAAAAATGTCATCATAAGAATGGAAATAATATATGAAATGTATGCTTGATGCCACTTCTTGCTAAGTAGTTTTGTTAAGATGAGCTGTGTCAGTTCTCAAACCCATAAATGTAATAGGATGCTTTCAATACTTGTTTAATAGTTCGCTCCACACTCAGGGAGTGAGATGGGAAGTCCAGAATATCTGGTTTAACAGATTTGTCTATAAAGTTTTGAATTTCATGAATTGAAAAATGCTGTGTGGTAGGAGCTTCCATATTGTCTAAACCAGTAAGGTCAATCAACTCATAACAGTGATTGGCATTAAAATTTATTTCAGGAATTTTTTAAAATTTATTTTGCAGACTATTCATGTTTATTTTGTAAATATATAATTGTGATAAATACTGCGTTATAACTGTGTTTAAAAGAATAACAAAATAATTTTACTATTTAAGTTACATTAATATTTTAAAAAGGTACCTTTAAGAGTCAGTATTGATTGAAAATTATGGTTTTGGATCTTGTTGTCATCATCTTTAACCATGGCATAAAGAATGTTTTCAGGTTTTAGGCAAAATGTATTGATTTTCTGCTTCACAATACATATTAAATGGTTAAATGAGGGAATACTTAGTTGGTAGAAAAAGATTAGGAGAGTTATGCAGCTTAGATAATATCTTTCTTTTAAACCATGCTGGAGCATAAACCTGAACAATATAGTAGACTAGTTTTTTTTAAAGGGTGGTTTCGTTCATTGTCTCTTATATATAAATATAGAATATGTATAGCTAGAGTTAACCATGTTTGAATGGGCTAGTTTTATAAGCAGCCTATTTATTAGCAACTTTACCAACTTTGCAATACTCAAACGTTGCTACTAGGGTCTTTTAGTACTTCTTCTGGAATATACCCATCAACTATTGGACTTTTGACAGATTCAAACAAAACTTTTTGTGTATCCTAAATAATTTCAGCACTTCATTTCCCAAAAAGGCAGCTGAAACCTCCTGGTCCAGTTCTCATACCATCTTTTTGAGTGGTCTGACCAAGTTTGCTACCCACACCATGACAAATTAACTGATTTTTTTATCTTTACTTTCACTAACTTTCTTTACTTGTGCTTTAGCCCTGTCAGTTTGCACAGTAATCTAAGTTGCATTGATATCAATATCTTTTTCTCAAGATATGCTTAATATCATGTAGTAAAGGATTTGCAAGTGCTGAATCTAAGTTTGGCAAACACTCATTTCTGACTAATTCCATAGCAAATCTGGGAAGTTTAATTAAGTTTTAGTCTCCAAAAAAATTCTTTATTGGTTAGCATTTAGCTTTTTTGGATCTAGATTTTGTTTGGTACTTTCTCTACCATGCTTGCAATTAATGTTTTTCACAAGAACAAGATCTCTTACTTTTCTAGGTTTGTCAATTATTAGAGATAAATTTGGATTCACTGCAGCTTAAATTGATTCTAAATTATTTTTAATTTGCTCAGAAAGGCCTATGATATCTGCAGTTGGCATGAATAAAATAGAAGTAGTATTAAATAACCTGTCTGTAAGTACTTGGGTCTGTCATTAATAATTCATATGGGCCACCACTACACTTCATTTCACTTTTTTCCTGTATCTTTTTATTTTAGATAATATTTATAATTCTTATTGAAGTTTTTATGTTCATTATCATCATCATCATCATAATCATCATCATCATCATCATCATCATCATCATCATCATCATCATCATCATCATCATCATCATCATCATCATCATCATCATCGTCATCATCATCAGCAGCAGCAATATTTATTTAAAATATTAGTATATTTAAAACAAGTTTTGAAATGAGATAACTAGTTTGGAATTTAAAGTTTCAAAGATTGAAATTTAAAATATCTTAGAAACTTAACATTAGTCTATAACTGAGGACTTTAAATGCAAATCTGTAAGCCATTTTGAATGCAGCATATCTGAAATTTAGTGGAGCTACAGTTATACCTAGTTACAGTAACTGTAACATTACTCAATTTGATATATAAAAAAAATGATAAAATCAACCTACCCTAACTTATATCTACCCTAATTTATATCTAACTTATGTATGTATGTATGTATGTATGTATGTATGTATGTATGTATGTATGTATGTATGTATGTATGTATGTATGTATGTATGTATGTATGTATGCATGTATGTGTGTGTGTGTATGTATGTACATATATATGTGTGTATACAAAATACATAAAATACATAACACTTAAGCTATTTAAACTGAGTGTGGTCCAAATTGACAAGTTTTAAAAAACATAAATACGTACAAAACAGGAATGGGTCTCAATAAGTTCTATGAAATATTTTAGAAATATTTCAGGAATTAATTTAAACATTTAAAGGTTGCACATGAATAACAAACTTTATTCCTTAACAAGATGGGATTAATCTTATTTCTAGTATTTCTTAAAATAAAAATAATTAGAGTAAACTATTATTAAAGTATTATTTTTATTACTATAAATAACAGAGCATTCAGTTGCTGTTCAGCATTTCAATTGCTGAGCAATGCTGTTCAAATATTTGTGTATTCTTTTTACAATCAGGGAAGGTAAGCCTTCCTACTTAAAGGTATACTTAGATGCAACCTGCAAGAGGAACTGAAACTGACTTTATCATGTGTCATGATTATCCTCTTGAATAAGAGCCACTCTTTGTGGCTCTTATTCAAGAGGATAATCATGACACATGAAGAAGTCAGTTTCAATTCCAATCACTCATCTTCTAGCTGACTGATAGCCTATTTGACCCTTTCATGTGCTAGGGTTTTCTTCTAAGAACTTCTGATCAAGTTTTAGTTTTTTACAAAAGTCAGCAGAGCTGTTGGCACAGTGGTGACTCAGTGCATGTTTAAATAGCTCTCCATCCTTGATGAGTGAGACTATCAGTTGTCTCTCTATGTTATCTGGTATTTCATGGTCAAAGAAAGCCAAGGCTGCTAACTCTTTTGACAGATGCTACAGAAAATGTTTTTTAAATGCTGTGGTTTCTTGTCATGGTAATCCTGCAACATTGTGAGAAGTCTGAGATCATTTTGTGGTGCAGATGTAGGAAATGATACTTCCATCCAAGACTTCTGATAAAGTTTGACAGTGAAGACACATATTGCACAGAGCCCCTACTCTTGTTTTGACAGTTTAAACTGGATACAAAACATCCAGGTCATTGATGAGTAAATAACTTAACCCATTGATCTGCTCTGTGGATTGGTCCAGGGCCCTGAAAAAGCACCAGAATCCTTCTTACATAACTCCTCATTACTACTACTTCTGCCTGAAGAATCTAACTAAACAACTGCATAAGATGTAGAGGCTTCTTCAGCATCCTGACTGTGCCTTTGCTCCTAGATTTTTCTGTCCTCAGAGTAGGCTTCTTTTGCTGCATGATCTTGTTAATTGATCTGATTGCTCTTCTTTTTCAAAACTCCCTACAAGGAGAATATTTTAACAGGTTTTTCAGGTTTTCTGTTTACCAACTTGTGGTACAGGTCTTTAACCACAAATTTTCTTGAGGAACTGATAAATGTATAAAAAAAAGATACTTATGGTTAAATGTCTCAAATTTGTTGTTATAATTGATTAGAATACGGGTTCTATCCCAAAATTCTGCAGTTTTTTTAATCATTGTAATTGATGCCTCTCTTATTGTCAATATTTTTTCTTGTAATAGAGGCAGTGTTTTCAATCACACAAACAAATATATTTTCTATCACAAAAACATTTATCAATCACACAAACAATTGTGAAATTCATTTAATTCCAGAAGTGTACAAGTTAACAGTGAAAGTTACACTGAACTCTAGGCACAGCTCTTGTTGTAAGGTTTTCATACAGTCTCTTCTTATTGGCTGAAAAGCTAGAAGAATTATGTGGGACTGGCTAAACTTAAACTATCTTTGTGCTAGAATATTCTGTGACAGATTCCTAGAGTCTGATTGTAATTTCATTAGGTCTTGAAAACATTTTAGTCAAAAATGTAATTAAGCTTAATGCTAATTGTGCAACCTCTGAATTATTTTCAATCCTTAAGATTCTTCACACAAAGCATTATCCTAAAAGAAACTCAACCAAATTGGTTCCCATGATTCTTTTACTTATTATTTTTGATATACAGATAAGAACCAGGCTTATGTTTAATCATAATTTCATAATAAGAACTTTAATGCTTTTTCCATTAGTACCTTTAAGTCGACTTGAAAAGTTGCGGATGCACATAAAGCAACAAAAGAGAAGTCAAAAGAGTTCTGAAGGTTTTATATTTCTGTTAAACTTTATTTTCTATTAAAATATTTTTATGAATTACTTAGAATATAAATTACTTAACTTTCAATTAATTGTAATTTTTATTTTGTTTTAGTTAAATTTTACTGTTTTTGATGTTTGTTTTTTTATTATTTCAATTATTATTTTTTATTAAGATTTAGCTACAAACACAATCCAAGATTCTAATCAAAGTACTTGTGAGTCAAGCTCATCAAAATCTATAATAACCACTGCATCAACTCAACATATTGAAAGCTTACAATCAATGAACATTAGTTCCGCTTGTGAAAGGTGATAATCATATGCTATTTATAGATAATTTATATACAATTATTAGAGTTATTTTGAGTATATATGATAATTTATTTATAGAACAAGAATTGCTTTATGTAGGCTTTTATAAAGTGATTTTTAAATTTTTTGTGTTTAAATAAATAACTAATGAAGTATTTAATTTTATATTATATGTATAATATGTAAATAAATTTTATTTCTAGTCAATTGTGGAGGTTTTCAACACATGCTCCAACTGAAGGTGCTTGCATTTTTTACTTCTAAAATTAGCACTAAAAATGCTTTATAATAAATATACTTTATATCTTTTTAAAAATTTAAGTTGTAAAGTTAAATCCTGACTTTATAGTTTAAAAAAATCATACTTTATATTTATTCAGATTACTCTACATCATCGTTAACCGTCAATGGCCAGGAAAAAGTTTTGTCTGAAAAATTAACTACTGCTAATCTTAATTATAGTCAGCGTCTGCTTGAACATCAGCAAGATGTATTAAAGTTTCAAGAGTCATTGTTAAGAAATCAGGTTTTGAATACTAAAGCAGCAGTAAATCATGCAGGTATTCCAAATAATTTCATTAACAAATCTCACAGTTCAGTTTCCAGTAGTCAGTGTTTGACACAAGCATCAACTATGGTTAGTGTGGCGCTGAATTCTCAACATAAACTTACTTCTGTCTCATCAGGGCATATAGATGATTTGTCCTTAAAACAGTATTCTTTGAGCAAGATCAATAATTCTTTCTCTTCTTTTGAAACATCTCAGCAAGCTAGTGAGCACAGCATACTCGTGGAAAAAATGACTTGTGAGGTTCAAATCCAAACATCATTTGTAGAATGTGATGGTGCAACTCAGACCTCTTTCAATGAAAGAACAAATGAAAATAGTAGTGATAAAAATCCTAGTAAAAAAAGTGATCCTGAACTCACTCTTAATTCATGTGCTGAGAGGGGGGAGTTGACTTCTAAACTTAGCTCTGCTGCAATTCCAAGTTATGAGAAGATAAAAAATAAGAAAATTGCTCTTCGTCAACAATATCCTGAATTATTTGTGAGAGATTCCAATTCTACAGAGCGAGTTCGTGACTACAAACAACGTATTAAAGATCAGCAAAAGAAAATTAAATTGGTTCATGAATTTAAAAAGGAAAAGAATGAAAGGAATGAAAACATTGATTCGAACACAAGAAAAGATTATGAACAGTTCAAAGGAAAACGAAGTTTGGTTTTGCCTAAAAGTTTTAATGATGCTGATAAAACACAATTAACAACTAAGCAACAGAATCTTTCTTTTCCTGTGTTTGATAAGCTTGTAAATATAAATGCAAATATTGATGTTAATAATATCAGAGAAGAATATAAACAGCCGTCTTTACATTTCAAACAAACAAACTTGGTTGGTAGCATAAATAATAAGCAGTTTATTGATAAAAATAATAAGCAGTTTATTGATAAAATCAATTCTAGTAGTGAGCGTTCATTACTTCAATCCGATCTACATTTAAGAGAAAAAGATTTACCAAAAACTGATGTTACACCTGATTTGTTAAGCAATACCCCATCTACCAGTGAAACTTTTTTCAAAAAAAGTATTAGCCCTTCCATAAATACAGTTCCTATGCAAACAAAAAAATGTGATGACTTGGCATCATTGGTTAACAATCATTCAATAGAACAAGAGAAAAAGAAAGAAAATGTAGATCTTGAAAATAATTCAGGAAAAGATAGAGTTTATATGTTAGACAGTAGGCTTGAAAGGCAAAGTTTTTCAGAGCTTATGTTCTCAGCATCACCTCCCCAGCAAATACTTTCTAAAAATATTAAACCATCTTTAGTACAAAACTATTTAAACAATTCAAATTTTTTTCACGAATTTTATCAAAATAATATACCAGATTATTCTAGAATAAATCGTGTCTCAGAAGATCCACCGTTTTCTCCTATCTATGAAGTAGATGAAAAAACACCCTACAGACTAGCAGGTAAGTTTTTAATAAACTTAACTTTCCTTGATGTAATTAATGTGAAATTGTTGTTAATGCTAAGTTTAATATTTAAGTTTCTTTTAATTTCTGTTAAACATTTTGATTTAAATAAAAAATCTGAATTAAAGAGACAAAAACATCTGATAATTTAAATTTTGACTTTTTAACTTCTGAATAGAAAAATTTTTAAAAATTTAATTTTTGAAAGTAAGTTAATTTGATTTTGTGTATATAATTTTTTGCATTTTTTAGTAGTAAGCAATAAATTGCATGTAAGAGATAGTCAAGCAATTGTGTGAAACATGAACAATATATTTTTACTAGCAACTCCTATATTTAAGTAATCGTTTGTGATTTAAAAAGAATTATTCAAAAAATGATACAGCACTCAGCCATTGCAATTCACAGTTGTTCATGGCATTGTGCTTATGTTATCTTGTTTACCTAACAAAATCACATAATGGTTTGTGACCTGTGAATGGTTTAGTTTTAGTAATTTCATATTTTCAGTAAATATTTTTTTAATCCAACATCTAAATTTAATTTTTTGATTTTCTTTTTTAAATCAAGTTTTTGATTATTCATAGACAAAGAGATATTGGGGTTTTAAGAGTGCTGCGTTCCTCACTGTGCAATTAGAGTTATGTTCTTCCTTTCATATTGTTTGTAACAATATGTTTCCTCTTTCTAATATAAAACCAGGAAACCTAAATTCATTTTCTTCCCTGAAAAAATTATTTTCAACTTTTCTTTCAATTACCGTTCAATTTTTTTAATTAAATCAATTACCATGGAGTTTTTTTTTTTAAAACCAGGAAACTTCAGTTAAATTATTACTAAAAAAATTTTAATAAAATTCTTTTAAAAAATTGAATGGTAATTGAAGGTAAAGTTGAAGACAACTTTTATGTAAAGAATTATTGTACTTAAAACTTTTAAAACTTCAAATTCACTCCATAGTTGGGATTATGTAATTTAGGTTTCCTTTTCAGAAGCTTGAATGCAAAAAGAAAATTATAACAGCAGGTAAAAAAATTATAAAAAAAAAAAAGGTTTTTAACAACAAAGCTTACTTAAAAATTTAGTTTAAAGTTCTTATATTTAATAACAAATGTTTGAATTAAATGTTTTTACCACAAGTATCATTTTCAAAACATTCAATAACTTCAGTGCTGCTCCCAGAACATATTTCAAAAATGCTTGTGCTGTTGCAAACCCGGGACCTGTTCATGAAATTGATCCCAGATAATGTCTTTTATATGTAATAATATGTAATCAAAATAACAATTTAATATGTAATCAAAATAACAATTTAATATGTAATCAAAATAACAATGCAAATGACATAACTATCATGTAATGAAAATATGTAATCAAAATAACAATGCAAATGACATAACTATCATGTAATGAAAATATGTAATCAAAATAACAATGCAAATGACATAACTATCATGTAATGAAAATAACAAATTTATAAGTTTAAAAAATATTTAACAATATTTTGTAACAACTTTGTAAAAATTTAAATCACATAACATACATACTGTTTTTTTTTTAATTAACTGACTCAAAGTTAGAATAAAAACAAATATAATTGTATTTAGTTCAATACCAAAATGAATTTGCTCACTTATTTTTTTTTTAATTGCTCCTAATTGGTATTCTTAGTTCTTCAACAATAATTTCAGGAGTAATTATTAGTAATTAAAAAGTTGTAATTACATATTAATCAATATTTATATGAATAAAAGACACTAAGGTTGATAAGTTGGAATAACTTTTGGTTTCTGTAACAAATCTTAAAATGGTTGAAATGAAATGTTTTAAAATTTTTCATTTTTAGATGCTGCATCATCAATTATATCCCTTCAAGAACAATTTTTATCAAGTCCCAGTGTAACCAATCAGAGTAGTCCAACTGTTACTTTTCATAGTTTACCTGCAAAACATACAGAATTTAACTATATAGATAAGAACTCTAAACTTTTATCATTAAAAAATGATTTCAATCAGCACTTTGCAGATAAAGAATCATATACAGATCAGTCTTTGAACCTAAGAGATATTAATCCTGCAATTAGCAGTAATGAATCTAGCAATGAGTTTTATGCTTTGCATCCACTTCAACAGAGCTCTTTATTGTATTTTTTTGAAAATCAACCAGTGCAGTCATCAAATAGAAATTTAGAAGTAAGAAATGTGCAGTTAAATGGCAAAGAGTTATTAACATATGATTCTGAGAGCTCTCAGATTTTGGAGAGCCCATTACATAGTCAAACAGAAAATAATTTTGTTACTGGTATAAATTTCTTGCAATCCGACTCAAATTTTGTAAAGTTAACACAGGCTGTTGAATCATCTGACGATTTTGATAAATTTTTACGACCTGCAATTGTTGAAGACTATAAAAAAACTTTTGAAGCTGATTATTCTGAACGCAATAAAGCTTCCGCAACAAACAACAAACTTTCTGATGATGCTTCCTCTCTTTCTTCTAGTGGTTCTCTGTTATTTTTACCAGTGTCTTGTTCAAATCAAAATAATCTCAAAAATTCCTTCATGTTCAATCCTATTTACACTACAGCAAATGAAAATGAATCACCTCTGTTATCAACAAACAAGTCTTCAGAGTTGATTTTAAACATATTAAATCAAGTACAAAAAGAATCTGATCAAAGCTTTTTTAGTACTCCAGAAAATATATTCCATCAACTGCCAACACAGGTTGAGAATTCTTTAGGTTCTCAATATCCTTATCATACTCCATCAAATTCTAATTTTTTTCCACATGACAGTCAGCAAAGTTTGTTTATAAAACCAAGTTTAGAAAATTATGATAAACTATCAGTTGAAAGCAATCATAAAAGTATCTACATACGATCACAATTTGAAGATGTTAAAAATATGCCAAAAAAGGGTATTGAAATACAGTCCTCGTCTGCCAGATCAGTTTCTCCATCTTCCTCATTTTCTCCTACAAACATACTTTCACTTTCTTCAAAACAGCTTGATGTTAGAAAAATTTCAGGAATTAATAGCACTGTTTCAATGTCGATTTCTGAGCTATCAGACTTACAGCATATGCATCAGGAAAAAATGTCCAATTATAGTTCACAGCATAATGAGTTAGGTAGCATTTCCAGCAGTATGGATCTCCAGGAACAAGACATTTCATCATCTGATGAAGAAGATCAAATGCCAGATCAATTTACTATGCAGCAATCTGTACAACAGATTTCCAGTCAAAGTTCAAGAAACTTTGTGTTGCCTTATTTTGACGATATTACTATGGATTTTACTGCACGAAAAATAAGTGCATCCAGTCTTCCACGAATCTCAATGAATATTGAACAAGATAGTTTTATACCTCTTCCTTACCAAAAAGGTAAAGAAATTTGCTCTGCACCTGCAGATAAACAAAGAAGTTTTGTTGAAAACAGTTCTCAAGATGGTTACACGTTAAAAGGTGTGTTAATGTTACAAACTTATCTTCTGTTTGAAAGCTGAGGCAGCTGTCATTTAAGCGACCTTGATTTACATTTGGTTTTTTTAATTCAATTTTTTGCTTTTGTTATAAAAGTCATCAGGAAGGATATCAAAGATCGAATTTTAAATAAAAAATCACTGCCCCTTAATTTTCAGTTATGATAAATATAATCATGTGTATTTATGATTATTCTAATGCATGGTAATATATTATGAACTCAAATGATTTTATTATATAGCTAACTTCGATAAAAGTCTATCTAGTATGAGTGCACAGGTAAATGTGGAGGATAACAAAAGTGCAGAGACAGATCGTGAAGATACTTTTTTGAGTAATCTTCTTGAAAAGAATAAATTTAATGATGTAAGATTCTTTTGGTCAATTTCTTCTTTTCTATACATTATCTCTGCTTTTTTTCTTTGCTTTTTTTCTTTAATAATTTTGGTTTGTCATTTAGCTGACGACTGAACTTAGTGTTCTCTCAGATCTTGATCTGTCTTTAATATCTGGATCTGTTGATTGGTCTTCTCTTGCTCCATTTCATAATTCAGTTTCTCCTAGTCAAGAATCTCTTGAAAAAGTTCACAATCTTCACTCCTATCACCTGGATGATTCACAAAAGAATGATGATGGTGAGATCTCCCTAAATTCACAGGAAGATTTCTGTAAATCACCTAAGAATTCCAATTTACAGCAATCGGTCAAAAGTTTGAGTGAATGTAAACCAGTTGCTCCACTTGAAGAAAATACAGTTTTAAAATCAGAGCCGGATCGTTTGAAGCTTGATAGTGGTCAGTTAAAAGTATCCAAGCTATTTTAAATTTAACTTCATAAAATTTGACAAATTGATTTAAAATAATTTTAATTATAATTTTCATTTTATCATGAACTTTTTATTTATTCTCATGGGTAATTTTTAGGCTTGGTTTACACCATGGCTGATTGAAAAGTTATTTTGAAAAATTTTAGTTATAAAGTACTACTTCATTATTCGTTGTAGAAATCGTGAAAGAAAGACTTGTTGAAAGCAAAAAAAGAACGAAAAGGTAGTTTTACTAATTAAATAGATTTGTGTGTATACATTTTTAAGCATTCTTTTTGACTTGGTTGTGTCTGTTGTAAGTTTATCCTACAGTTGTTAGACCTTTATCATGTTTGTTATAAAACGTCATACTGGTTACTGATTATCAGAAGCTAAGTAGCAGTTTGCATGATATATAGTCAAAAGGCGGTTCCAGGACATCGACCCCTTCCCATACTTAAGGATGCATAAAAAATGGTAAACACTTCATATCATGACAAAACCAATACTTAAGAGTCGTCTTTAAAAATCAAGAAGAAGTATAAAAATAATCATGTTATTTCTATACCAGTTCTTCAAGATGCCTGTTCTTCTTTATTGCCTTGTTTTGTAATGTCCGATGGCCAAGGTGTGAATTCCGTCTTCTAAGATGAATCTTTTGTCGTCGTTAGCGCTGAGTGCTACTTTGTTGATTTCTTCGGTGTAGACATTGTGATGACATGATCGGAAGACGTTCATGGTGGTGAGTTTTTCTTGTTTAGTCATTAAGCAGTCGTAGTAGTCTTGATGAGTGATGTGATTTTTAACAATGCACTTCTTAACACCTTTGCATTTTTTATGTTCTTGATCATCTATTTCTTCAGGGATGTAGTAAGAGTAGAGTTTGGGTCGAAGACCAACAAACTGCGTGATTTGCTTTCCACCGGTTTCATCTTTGAACTTGCCAATGATCTTTTTATTTTCGCCTACTTTGAATCCAGCGTTTTGAATGGCGGGATGATCTTTAGGAAAGTCGCTCGTGTCATATTTTTCAAGCACATCGTCAGCAATGTCTTCGTAAAAATCATCTGTTTTGATTTCGTAAATGAGCGAGTCAGTGTCGGTCATGAGTAGTTTTGCACGATCGTCGTATTTAGGTTTGATGTAGTCATAGTGGTGTTCAAACATGAGAGTTTTGCTGATGTCTAGGATGCTCATTCCCAAGTAAACGGGTTTGTCGTAAGTGACTTGTGTTTTCTTCATATGAATTGCGATGAGTTTTTCATCAAAAATGGTGTACCGATCATATCGAGGGCTTTTGGATAATTTTAAGGCTTCTTTTCTTGTGGTGACCAGTTTAATATCGACATGCTTTAGAATATTCTCCATGGTTTTTCCAAAGACGGAGTTGTTCATGAGTTTAAAGAATTCTTTTTCAAAGTCGTTTTTAGCGACTTTTCTTTTATTGGTGTTGAGGTCAATATACTTTTTCATGAAGGGTTCTTCTTCAAAGGTGATACCACGATGAATTTTGGTAATAACTAAACCCAATCGTTCATAGAGTTTTAGGTTTTCGTGATGAACGACGTATTTTTCTTTGTTGTTTAAATTGGGAACGAGCTTATCCACTTTTCCAATGGTCAGTCTTTCAGGAGCCAAAGGGTAGTCGTTGTGAAAATCGTGAAGCTCTTCAGGATATCTTAAATCAACTTCCAAAATGCACGGCATGCTACGCCAATTTTCAACATCAGTCATCCATTTGAATGCTCTAACGGGAAGAGGTTTGCTCATTGCCCAACCATAAAATTATTAGCGTCTAAGTACTGAATGAATTTGGATGGTTGTGAAGGATCATAGTTTTTCATGTATTTGTTATTAGCGTTTCCAAGTCGGTTTGAGATCATGCATATTCCACCGCGTATCCCTCTTTGAACCATGAGAAGCATATCAATATCGGTTATTAAGTCCAATTTAATTTTAGTTTCCTTTAACATAGCGTCCCAAGCCAAACCAGGAGAGGTGTAATACCAAAGAGGGTCTAGACCGTAATTTTCTATGCAAGTGTCTCTGAAATTTTCAAAGACATCAGCTAAAATGAGCACGTCTGAGATGTTGTACAGCTCGTGGTAATCTTTAAACGTTTCACATCCAAATACGTTCCAAACGTTTTGCGCATGCGCGTAGTCTTCATCGCTGATGTGTTTATCGTCTAGTTTAGAGTAAAAGGCTTCTTTGGGTGGCAATTGTGTTTCAGAGAATTTTTTAATGGAGTCCACCCATTCGTAAGGGTAAATGCCTTTTCTTAATAGCAAATCTCGTTTTGCTCCGCTGTGGAATGAATTTAAGTTTTTGCACATGATGTCTCCTTTTTTAGATCTTCTATGAGCGCAATCTTCACAATTGTCTTTACATTTGCATTTTTTACCTTTCTTAACCATACAGTCCTTTTTGCATGTTTTTGGATCTAATTTTGAGCACTCCTCACACAAATCTTTAACAAGGTTGTCAGTTAAATCTTTTAAAGGGCTTGGCATGAACCTGTAGCTGTCAACGAACCGTAAATCTCTATACACTATTTTTGGTTTACCTTTCTTATCAATAGAATCTCTCACTTTGATGCTTTTTGTAAAGCTGATGTATTTTTCTTCATTGTTGGGTATACAAGTGATCTTTCCTTTTTTTCCACCTAATCTCTTGATGAACAAATGGCTGTCATAGCCAGACAAGTTATGAAAGACAACGGGAATAAATTTTGGAATTTTATAATCCAAGTTGCATTTGTTATGAGCAGCACCACGGTACTTTCCAGTCAAATGGCAGTGATCCCATACTTTATCACCGTTAAGATCTTTTTTGCAAATATGACATTGGGTAGCAGCCTCAAAATTCTTTTTATCCTCATTAGTCTCTATTCTCTTATTTTTCCATTGTTTTTGTAGTAAATCGCTATCGTCACAAATTTTTATAAAGTTAGCTTCAAGCATGGTAACAAATTTTTGAGCCACGTCGTCATCATCACTTTCTGCTGTATAGGTTTCAAGCTTTCCCTTGTAAATGGTTTCGTCGTAGCATTTGATATAATAGACGATGGAGCTTGGAACATGCTTTTGACATTTTTTGGTGTATGACTCTTTATTATTATACTCAGTGTTGTCATCGATAGGTTTGATGAAACTTTCAAAGTCAGCATAGACGCAGTACGGAACTCTCATACTATTGTTGTAGTTTTTAAACTCAAGGGTCGACCCTTCTTTTGGAAGATCGATTCTCATTGGCGCGTTATCATAGCAGTATTTTCGATGAATTTGGAGCTTTTCTTCTTGGTCATAGCCGTGCATGCACCTTCTGCAAAAATATCTTTTATGTTGATGTTTTGATGCTGAAGAACGAGCAAACCGACTGAAATTTTTAATGAGGCAATAATGGCTGTTTTCTTCGTTTGAAATATACAACAAATCAACACAGTGCTTTCGATCATGAAATTTGGATATTTGCATAGGTTGAGGTTTATTCATTTCGTAGTGAAAGACGTTCACGCTGATGTCAGGATTATTTTTCTCAAACTTTTCGATTTGAGTCACCTTTAAAGGAAACTCCATTCCTTCCCAATTCAACTCTTCTGATTTTAGAATCAAGTCATCATCAATTCGTTCGTTATGCGTATTTTTCATGTTAAGCGCTCTGGTGACGCACCACTTGAAACATTGATCGTCATCGTTTTTCATGTTGATGATGGCATTTTTGCCTTTTAGCTTTTTAGACAGCTCCATGTAGGAAGAACCCTTGAAAGGTTCATAATCGATAAATCTGATATCCATTTTTAAAATCTTTGACAAGACGCAATTGGATCCCATCTTGTTGTAATTAGCGCTTCGCTCCAAGATTTTTTCTTCCATTTGACTCACAACCGTTCTTACATCTGTACCCTCCAATATAATTTTCAAGTTGGATGAAAAGTGAGCCATCTGAGTAGTCTCTTCACCTGTTAAGATGCTTACGCGAGTCATTTCACAGATTAAAACAATTCTTACCTTTGTGTTTCTTTCTCCTTCTATGGTTTGAATGACCGACTCTCTCACCAAGTTTAAAAAAGGAACAATGTCTTGGTATTGAGAAGAAGGTGTGTAAGAAAATAGTCTAGCAGCACGCTCTGCAGAATGTTCAGTCATTTTAAACTTTACTGTAAATGGTTTTGGCGCGAGAGGTTTATACACTGTTCTTAGTACAAGTGATTTGATAGACTGTATCTTTTCATCGATTTGTTCCATTGATTCGCTTACCTTCTTCTTGACTACTTCAGGAACGTAAGGATCTATCCATTCTTTAATATCATTAAACTTATTTGCAACATAGGACGCCACACTTTTTGCAGCTGACGTCAGACTTGATAAACCAGGTCTTGGTGCTGGAACCGGTCTAGGTGTAATAACGTTTGTTGAATCGATAACTGGTGTGTTAAGAATAGAAGGTTCATCTCTTGTCATCCTATTTTGCAAGAGAGCAGAAGGTTCGAATGAAATCAAGTCGTCAGACCTTGGTCTTGGAGCAGGCACAGGTCTTTGAATATTAGGATTTTGCAAATGAATTGGTTTCGGAGTAATAGGAGGTTTTACCACAGGTCTTGGTGGAATGAACAATGGTTTAGGAGCAATGACAGGTTTCGGAGCGATGGGTGGTTTTATCGCTGTGGAAGGTTTGACAACAAACCTTACTTTTGTCGGCTTTATTGAAACTTTTGTCGGCTTTATTGAAACTTTTGTCGGTTTTACAGAAACTTTTACAGCTGGTTTAACAAACCTAACCACGGTAGGTCTTTCAGGCAAAGGTCTCGCCTCAGTCGTTCGTCTACGAGGAGCAGACCCATAACCAATGACAGGTCCTATAGCTTCAATGAGCTCGGCTTTTTTCATTTTATAGATACCTTTGATATCACCACGGTCTTTAGCCATCTCTCTTAATTCTTTCACAGTCATTTTATTTCGATCATTAACAGGCTCTTTGACAGCAATGACAGGTATTGTTGTTTTAATAGCCTCAACAAGCTCTTCCCTGGTCATTCTGGTATAGCCTTTTATAGCTCTTTCTTTAGCATCCCTTCTTAATGATGCCATTGATACTTTTCGATCTTTAACAGTTTTACTTTCCATTTTTATTACGGAAAGATTTTTCTTTATGTCACTTTCAATTTTTCGCTCTTTGGCGGTAGTTTTTGCTTTTTGCTTTTTAGCATCAGTTTTATCACCCATTTTATTAATGGAAAGAAAATTTTTTTCGATGCATTCAAGTTTTCGCTCTTTAACAATTAATTCCGGTTTTGAAGAATAGATACTCATTTTTATTATACTAAGATTTTCTTTAAGTCAATTCAATTTTTTTTAAATCTTGGCACACTTTCAGCATATTTTCTTCTTCGAAAAGTTTTTACCGTTTTTTTTAATTCTCCCGTGAAAAGAATTAAAAAATTATTTGGAAAGACGTGAATACATATTTTTAATCTCTCTAATATGTTCAGTGATTTTACGACAATTATTACGACCGCTAGCATTTAGTTTCCAATTTGTTCCTATCAGGAATTTATTACGCAGATCAATGTCTTCTTTTATATTTCTGATCACTTCTTCAAAAGGTGCTACTTCAACCATTTCTTTGAAAATGATTCGATGTTCCTTTGGAAGTTTTCTTACGTTTTTTAGAAATTTAAGCAAACTTTTTGATTTAGTCGTATCAGAAGTTGACTCAAAGCTATCATCAAGAGCATTTAAAAGATCATCCTTTTGCATGCTTTCCATCTTTTTATTTATGCCAAGAATTTTATTTAAGTCAATTTTTTAACATGACAAAAGTTAAAAAATCAATTTTGCTGCTTTTTACGTTTTTCAAGCTTTTCAGAATTTAAAAATTCAATCTTGATTCCATTATCCACCTTTCCATCTCGACGCTCTAAATATCTCCATCCACGTCCAGTTCCTGCCATCGCTTTGTAAAGAGACTTGTATTCTACCACCTCACCCGTTTCAATGTTGGTTATTCTCACAGTGATGGGTTTTTTCTTAACTAAACTAAGCCATTCCCATTTTGGATCAACAGGTTTTTTTTCTTTTGGAGGAGGCTTTACTTTTTTTTCTTTTGCTCTTTCTAAAATCTCATCTTTACTGATCAAATTATTTTCAACCGCAAGCATCATCAACGTTATTAAATCATCTGCTGTTTTACTAACGCCGTTTTCATTCAACAAATTTTTCAAATACGATGTTGTATATCTCATTTTATTATAACAAGATTTTTTTTAAGTCAATTCAAAAATCATGATTCTTTAGAATGTTTACTAATGACTGGTCTTGTGTTTTTTATTGCTTTCACAAGCTCATCCTTTTTATTCATGTCTTGTATTTTAAAGAAAAACATCTTTTTAAAATACGTGGAAAAAAACATAAATTGGTTTTACGTCTACGTTGATCCTTTCTTAAAATACGTGGAAAAAAAACATAAATTGGTTTTACGATTACGTTGATCCTTTCTTAAAAAGGTTATTGAACGTTTGAATCGCATCTTCTCTTCCTTTTTTGAATCAAGTTTTCTTTAGTAACTTCATCTATTCCCTTTTTTGTTTTAGTTCTTATTTCCTCTGTTAAGGATTTAAACTTTTGAAGCTCGTTTAAAATCAATTCATACTCTGAATCGCTTATTTTTCCGTCTATCAACGCTTTGGAAATGTGTTCGCTGATCGTGTTCAATTTTGACTCGGCCAACACTTTGATCTTTTCATGCTTCTCCGCTTTTAATGCTAGTTTTTTGTTGACTTACCCTCCTACAATGGATAAAAACCCCATACCAATAGCTACACCTTCACACCTTGGCTATCGGACATTACAAAACAAGGCAATAAAGAAGAACAGACATCTTGAAGAACTGGTATAGAAATAACATGATTATTTTTATACTTCTTCTTGATTTTTAAAGACGACTCTTAAGTATTGGTTTTGTCATGATATGAAGTGTTTACCATTTTTTATGCATCCTTAAGTATGGGAAGGGGTCGATGTCCTGGAACCGCCTTTTGACTATATATTGCATGTTCACGAGAAAACGTTAAACTCTGAGAAAAAATTTTGGACTCAGGAACCATCGAGACTAGAAATACCCTGAACAAATCAGTATGGCAATCAAGTGTCTTCAAGAGCTTTTTGGCGTCTGTAAAATGAAAGAGAACGTTCAACTTAGATTTATCTTGTCTAACAACACATAAAAAATGCAAATAAACTATGAGCTCATTTGCATTCAAGTATTGCAGTCACTCGGTTTTTTTTGTCTATTGATTTCTGTATGCATATATTGTTCATATACTTTTCATGGGATGTGCGTGCGGTTTATGCAGTCTAAAAACATAGACAGATAGTTGAATTAGATTTTTAGGCCGGTTCGAGGGCGCATCGCTGCTGTAGTTGTTTTCAAATGTTTTCTTGCATTGATTCAGCCGGTAAACGGTTTTCTGTTATTTATTTAGTTTATATGAACAACTTCCTGAAGTAAGACAGCGGAACGCTCGCAAAGAAAAAGACGAAGTGTTAAAAAGAAACAGAGAGAAACTGAAAGAGTATCACGAGGTATATATATTTACATTAACATGATTACGTATCGTCACCTCAAAGTAAGAACGCACCATTTTCGATTTTCTATCAGTTTTTATGTTTGAGTATAAAACCACTCAGTTCCATGTAAACTGTTCAAAACAATATTTTGAAACAATAGTTCGAAGCAATTGTTTAACGTCTTTAACAGTCGAATTGAATTCAGCTCTCCACGCTTTTCTGGAGAAAACTGCTTTGCCCGCCCCTTTTTTCTCTATAAATGTATAAAAAACGTACAAACACCATTGATCAGCGAAATAAAAGTTCGTCTAATTACTTTAGTTAACAATCGAAAATCATTTATAATCCTGCGAGAATTCACAAAAACAATCCTATATCATTTTTCTGAACACTAAGCACGCTTTGATTTTTTAAATACACCGGGGGGAAACCCGAAATCTATCAGGGATATTTTTAGATCATAATGAAGTTTAGTCGTATCTTTACTTATATGAAACCCGTCTCATATATTGTAAAAAATTGTAAATTGATTAAGAGATCGTAAAAATTTCAAAGGTTCGAGAGTGATTTTTTAGGTTTTTAGTAAAATATTTAAACTCCGCTATTTTTTTGAACACAGGTGAACTCATTTTTTTGTTTCCAATGTCATGATTTTTATTTCTTGCTTCATAAATTTCTTTTGAACTTTTGAACTTTTATGATTATGTCTTTTTTTCTTTAGAAGCTTCAAAGGAATTTAAAAAAGCGTGCAAAGAAAAATCGGTGAACCCTTGATATCGATAAATCTAAAATTTTAATTGCTTTTAACGTAAATTATTAAATTGTTTCACTTTATTTATAATTTGTACTGGCTTGTGTAATATATAGTTGTTATATTTTGCAAAAATGATTAACATTTATGTATTCGAAATTTTGACGTGTGAAAAAGTATTTGTCCGTCACTTTGCGCATTTTATTGCAAATTGATAAAGAATTCGTGTTTTCTTTGCTATATTTTCACATTTTAAATTCTCCTGATATTTCTTTTGACGCATGCGCTGTACGAATGTAAGTGTATTAGAAAAAGAAACTCGAAGAACAATTTTCTAGGGCAGCCATTCAATGTTTTTGCAGGCAAAAAATAAATTGTTATCTTACGTGTTATATATATATGGATTTATACACATATACTAATACATACATACATACATACATACATACATACATACATACATACATACATACATACATACATACATACATACATACATACATACATACATACATACATACATACATACATACATACATACATACATACACATTAGTATATATGTGTATAAGTTTCGTGAAGTAGATTGTTTCTGGTTCACCGTATTGTAATTTCAAGATAAGAAAATCTATTACAAGAAGAAAAAGTTGTATAATGTAAAATTTGGAATAATATTACATATTGCAACTTTTTCAAATTTTATTTCAAATAAACTTAGAAAAGAATTTCAAACATCGTAGTAATTACAAATTTTTTAAATATAAAAATGTTTTCAAACGCTTATAATATTTCACACTTACAATTTACCTTGAATTATTTTATCTTTGATTACTGAAATATTTGTATATTCCTCTGTTCTAATTTTTATATATATTTCTATGTTCTAGCATTTCTACTTTATATTTATTTATTTTATAAGTTTATAAAACTGAAATAAATTAACATTCTAACATCCTCTAATAGTCTTAACTTCATCTCCAGAGGGGAGAGGGGGAAACACTATTATTTAAACCGGAAAATGTGCTAAAAGCATTTATCTGTTGTTGCGCTTCAATAGTTAAATCAGCCGCCTTTATCATGTTTCTTCCTTGATCATGTCATGTAGCATAAATGTGATCAACACTCTCACTAATTCTGTTTACAAGATCTCTCAATTCGCTTGCAAAAGCTGATCTGAGCTATCTATTGTTGTGTAACCATTCCAAGCATCATCGAACAAATTTCCATTTTTTGTGTAACGAATAGGGAACAGAAAAAATATGTTTCGTCCTTTTTTGAGATACAGAATCAAACATTTAAGATGGAAATCTTTTGTGTCTTCAGTTTGCATCTTCAAATGCACAAATTTGTTCAGCTGCCTTCAAAATACATTCTCTTGCGGTGTGACTTTTTAACGTTACATTGAAGTAAGGAGATTGTGAATGAATTTAACATCCCATTTCTTCAGCAGCCCAGAGAGACATACTTCTTCATAAGATAAATATTAAAAAATCTCTTAAAACATCATTGATACGTTTAATTTGACTTTCTTTTCCACGTTTAATTTGACTTTCTTGCACAACTAAATTTGAAGTTCTTCGTCATCATCTGGAGGATTGACAACAGCTTGAGTCGTTCTTCTCTGAAACCCCAAACCCTCATCAGTTTACGAATATTTTGCTATTCAGCGATTTTTAAAATGCGCTACATTTCCCAATTTTTATTGTATTTTTGACATATTTAATGTGATTTATCGGTATTTAGGGCCGTAATAATAATACTTCACTTAAATAAATACGTCACTTATCTAAATTTGAAATTATTTTGTTTGAAATTTTTAAAAAACCGCTTGTATTTTAAAAATTTTCAAAAGATTCAATTTGATTGTTTATTGAAAAAAGATCGAAAACTTTGTTTTTTGTTTTTTCTAGCAGGTAATAAAATAGTGAAAGGTGAATTGAGACAAAAAAAAAGGTGAGTTGAGACAAAAAAAAATGGTGAATTGAGACAAAAAAAAATGGTGAATTGAAGACAAAAAAAATATAAGACTTAAAAAAGTTTAATTGGATCTTCATAAAATATTGAACAAATTTTTTAATGGCGAAGCTATAAAAAGTCATGCTTTTTCAAGAGTTGACAATTGGACTTTTTGAAAGAAAGTTATGAAAAAGCTAAACATTTTTAAATGCCTTAGCTGCACTTTTCTTGGCTAATTCAGTTAATTGCAACCAAGATGCTATGTTCAAACCAGAATTCCCGCGGGGAGTTTTTCTTAAATCGTTTGAAAACATTCTTAACTTTCTTAAATAAATTTAAAGTTTAGCATCTATCTATAATATATAGACTTTTTGCATGTAAATGTAGCATTATGTTATGATATGCAGTAAGCATCAGAGTCTCGGAAATCTCGTATGTACAATACTACCATCAACAATACTTCGAAGTTGATATTGGAAAAATCAATCCTTCAATAATATCCTAGATAAATTACTAAACAAATTACACCAAAGTAAAGGAAATTAGTTGTCTACACAAATAGATTTTATCATTTTTTCAAGATGAACATTTGTAAATTTGGGAACATTTTTTCGTGTAAACAAAGTCTGTCAAGGATAAAATAGACCTGTAAGAACAATTTTAAAATGGCTAAAAGAAATATAACGAAATATAAAAAAGTTTAAATAAAATTTTTTGTCAAGATCTGGTTTCATTCAATTCCTTGGTCCTTCATTCACCAGCCTTAACTTTGTGTATTTTTTTAAGTATTTTTTCCGATATGTCGCCATTTTTTGCCTCGACTATTCTATAAGCTCCATAACATATATTCCATTATGCATTATCTTTTTATAGATGTATTTTCTAATGGGTTTTTTCATAATTCATTTGATAAAGCAAAACCTTTTAAAAAGTTATTCAAATTTATAATTATCTTGCAAAATGCGGCCAGATATTTCTTGTATATATTATTTCATTTGTCATAGAAAACACATATTAACCCATTTGTTTTTGTCAAATAAAAATTAGTTTACATATAGCTGGTAAATCATATTATGTTAATATTAAATACTTAGTTATTCTTGCGGTTTGCCATAAATTGGCTTTGCTAAATTCTTTAAAACTATGACAAATTATTTTTTTCTTTATTGTATTGACATTCATTTTATGTATTAGTTATTTATCCTTAAATGTTTATATTTTTGTTGTTAAACAAAAAATAGAAAATTCTATAATATTCATAAACTAGAAGTCTACAGCAATATAGTAGATGGAGTAGCTCCCTAGACATGAAACCAATATGCTCTAGGTAGCTACAAAACTAGTTGATATTTTGTATTATTTATTACATCTCTAGTTATATAAGTACTTAAGTAGTTAAGTAAATGATCTCAATTTCTATATTATCATCAACGTTATTTCTTAAAATATTAAGAATATCTAGCTATATAAAATTAAGTTTAAAACCTGATTCTATTGCTGTTATCTTAAATAACTAAAAGGAAGTTAGACGAGACCAAAAAGTTTCGAAGAATCCGACAGACTTTAATATAATTTAATTTCTATTGCTTAAAACAAAAGATTTGTGACAATGCGCAACGAACGTGGTTCACAAAAAAAAACAAAAGGTTGCACGTCCATCTCTTATAGGTCCATGGCACGCAGTATAAATTTAAGAGGTTCTTTTTTTTATCGAAAGGCTCGTCAATACATTATATCACGCCCCGATGAAAAAAAGATTTGATAATTTGTTCGCGATTGAATGAAGTTGCGTCAGTTTAAAGACTGCCCGGAATGATAATGACCCATTGGATTTTTAAATATTTTGAGAATCACATATTGGTTTGATTCTACTGTTTTTAAAGCAAACTTATCTTCATACATAGTAAAGCTTTTAGAATACATCATCTGCGACCTGATCACAATAGTTTCTCAATTCATTAAATTTCGTGATGCCGCTCTTCAAATTCGACGGAATAGATTAATGTCTGCCACATTTTGTCATTCTTATGCAGCTCACGTTTCATGCTCGCCTAAAATCCTTCAATTGGGTGAGGTTGTGACACGTTTTTGCCAAATTTTTTGGTTTTAAATACTTTTAGCAAAACACCAGTCTTTTGGATTAAGTTTTAAACTTGGTGGATCTCTTTCTCGGTTTCTCTGCTTTCTTTCCGATCCAATTTGATGATACGACGGACAGTTTTCCTTTGAACTTTATTTTGCTAGCGCTTTAATTGGAACATTACAACTTGTAAGCCACTCGTCCGAATTTTCTCCCATCTAATTGCAAATGAATTTTCTGTTTACAATCAAGTTTTTTAAAACTTCTGTGAAAGGGATTTAAATGAATAAAAAGAAAAATAATCAAAATCTGTTAACTTGTTCTCAAAATATTTCAAAAATCTGTTGAGTCATTATCATTCCGAGAAGCCTTTAATTGCGAACGAGAAAAATTTTAATTTTTCGAAAATCGATGAAAAATTAATTGCATTTCTCCTAAATGACAAATTGTGATTGTTGTTATTCTTTGATCTTTAAAATTCTAAACATTTTTATGACAATTTTAATAAAAACTAAACAGGTCAAACGTATGTGTATAATATTCTTTAATAGTACGTTATTATACTTTAATTATCATGTAGTAACGTTAGTAACGAAGGGAGTTTGTAGAGTAGTTATCGTAACAATTATCAGTTTAACGGGAAAAAAAAGTTGATGCAATCACAATTATAAAAAAATTCAAATTATTTATTATTAATTTCAGCTTTTGTAAAAATAATTGTATAATTTCCGACTTTAAATAAATATGTAAAAATTAAGCTACCATTTAAGTCGTTAAAAACATTAATTTTGATACTTGAAAGTTCAAAACCTTTTTTTTTATGCACTAAAGAAGTAATTTTTTTCACTCAAGACGAAAAAAATTTTAAGTTTCAGTTCACAATTGAGATTTTGCTTTAGCAGTAGAAAATATGTTGTGCATATATTAGTTTTATACTTTTATTCACTGCTTTACTACTCAGCTTTCAAATAACTAGAAAAGGAATATATTTTCGTTAAAATTCTAGAACCAGCACAACGATTGAAGGTAAAAGACGTAATTACTGTCTCAGTTTGATTGATTTGAGCAGAAAAACGATGTACATTCACAGCATATTAAAGAGAAATTCATTACATAAACCATACGAAAAGATAGTATCACTCCAAAGTCCATATGAAGTCTTTTTCCTAAATAAGGATGTCTATGGAAAAAGACTTCATGTGGACTTCTAGGAAAGGCTAGGGAATCAAAGAGTTTATGCAGAAAATACTTATATTAATAATTTTTTATCTTTATTTTTATGTATACAGTACAAAATATTACAAAATTTGAATGTTATTTGAACAAACTCTTTTTGTTACTTCTAGCCCAAATTAACCGTTCCGCATTTTGCTAGGAAAGACTATTGCGTTTACTATCGATCACTCCTCCTCCCACAGAGTTAACTTTTTCAGACGAACAATTTGTAGCTTTACCAGCAAGAAAATCAGCCGCAACTTTGGATAATAAAGGGAAAATGTTACGTTTGTTTTTCCAGTAGAGAATAGAACAATCTGAACGTCCCAACGTTTTCTCTTCGATGTATGCAGTAGTTTCAAAATTTAATTGCTGATCTAAAGTTCTATTCTCAGGTAGAGTACGATTTTTAGTGATATGTTCAAACATTTTATCAAAACTTCCATTTGCTTAAGATGACAAATTTGCTACTTCGAGTTGAATTTCAACGGAAATCATAATATTTAAATCGTGTTTTTTTTTCAGATGTCATTAGATAAGATTTTACGATTTGTAACTCTGTCAAAGTAAACATTTCTGATTTAAATCGAGGGTCTAAGAAAGTAGCGGTAAGAAAAACGTCTTCACTTAAATCAAACCTCATTTCCAACTGCGTAATGAGATCGTCAACAAATTTACCTATCCCTCTTTTATCCATTAAGAGAAGATAATTTTTCAAAGTTGTAATGCACGGATTAACTAAATTAATGCTTACGCTTTTTTCCGCACTTAGTATAGCAGTGGCTTCAGATACTGCATTTAAAATAGGAGTGACTGTTGTTAATAATTGCACTTGTGTTTCAGTTAGACAATTCGGTGGCACTTTCATACAGTTTTTTTACTTGAACACTCAACTAGAGCTATTTCAATAAAACCATGATTTTCTTTAATCCATTCCAATAAGTTAGAAGTGCTGTTAAAGCGCGTTTCCACATCCATTGGAGGCTTTGACTCAGGTTTTCCTTGAGAAATCTGACTTTTTGAGATCTACCTGTCCAACTGATGACGAGTGAAAAAATCCTACTATTATGAGCCTTGCTAATTAATGTAACAAGAATTGGTTGGTTGTGTATAGCTGATTTCACACAAAGTTGGATTTTATGAGCACAACAGCCTAGCCAATCAATCCCAAGAAGTTTAAGCGTGCATGGCATACTAGGAGTAGTATCCGTTGTAGCTCGGAAAATATTATCTGAAGTCAAGTCAAATTTTGACAGCACGTTTCTTAAAATTTTTTCAGTGGAAGTAGCTTTGTGACAAGCATTAATTACTTCCATATTTACAACTGATAAACAGCATGATTCTAAAACCCAAGAGGATGAAATAAAGTAGAAACAAGAAAGTTATCGCCATTGTTGGCTTTAAAGTGATCAAAAGTGATGCTAGGTTTGGAGATTAACTGACTTTTTATAATTTGTTGGAAGTTAACATATAAATCATCGACCATATCACCTAAATTTCGAGATAAAGTGGTCGGGTGTGGTGGATGATATTGCCCTTGAGTAAGCACCGAGCACAGATTAATAAAGCCAGATCCAGAAGTTGTCTCAAATGATCTTCCATCTTCAATTGTAAACATAAGCACCGCACAATTTATGGTTTGTGTCGTAGTTTTTTTTAATAACTGTATCTATTGGAGGTCGAATAAAATACGAATTTAACGAGGAACTTGATGATTGCTCGATTGTGTTATCGGAATTCTTTTTTCTTTTAGTAGCAGATGTGCGCTTTTTTGTTGCTTCTACGTGTAGTTTTTTATGGTCACGTTTTAAATGGTTCCATAAATGAGATAAAGTTCCAGTTTTCTGAACAGAATACTTTTTGTTGCAATTTTCTTGTTTGCATTGCCAGAATACTCCTTTTTTTTCATAGAATTTTTTAACTGCCGATTTTTTAGAAGTCATTTTATAGCTTGATGCGAAAATAGCTTGATGTAGCACTAGCAAAAAGTATCGAATTTAAAATTACTTTAGTGAAAGCGAAGTCAAACTTTAACGACGCAAAAAATAAAACCTAACTTTTGCGATACTAATTTGCTTCCGCTATGTTTAAATCCCTAATCGACAATTAATTTTAATGAAAAGTATGTTTACGTTCCAAAATTACTCTACCGCTGAATTTTCTGATAACATAAATATTGATATTTTGAAAACTTTTTAACGCCGTTTGTATGAAAACAAAGTAATTTAAATAAAAAAATGATTCGAAAAACTCGAATCATTTTTTTCGAATCGAATCTCGAATCGAAGCGCCGTTTGATTCGCGAATCGAATCGATTAGCAGGGCCCTATAAAAAATATTGGTAAATTCCGAAGACTTTTTGAACATGCCAAATATTTATCTAAAAAACTGAAAATTTCTCCTTGTTCCAAGTTTCATGTTTTAGAAAAATATTCATCTAAAAAACTAAAAATTTCTGTTTTTTTCAAGTTTCATGTTTTAGAAAAAAACTTATTGCTTTAATTTCTAAAACAATTATATATTTCATCTATTATTTTCTATATTTCCTATATTTATTTAACATATCGTCACGGTCATATCACAATCGTGTCATTTTTTGGAGGCCTTTTGAGTTAGCAGTTGTAATTTATAGTTTACATTTTTCTATATCATGACACAAACGCCTAAATCATGAACCAATCAGAAATTTTTTAATTTTTTTCATTTCCACGGAGCGCAAGAATTCTTATACAGTTTTTTTCTTGTTTTTCCAAGATATGAAAAAGTGACGACGATTGTGATCACCATGACGACCGCGAGATTGTTAAGGATGTTTGAAACTTCAAAAAAAATTCGAATTCATCACTTCAACTTTTTCAACTCTTCGATATTATTAAAAATTTTTCCGCGGATATTGATCAACAACTTTTCGAACTTAAAACCACAAAGCCATTCACAAATGTCGTCGATGAAGTTTGTGTCGTCTTGAAGGTCAAGAGTTAGTCTTTCAGCGAGTCGAATCCACACGAGGAAGCTTTCGAACTCGTTTTTCGATACGAATGTTCGACTGATGTCTATCCACAAATGTTCAATCCTATGTTTCGGATTCCATCCATCGATCTTCAATGGACGAGTAAACCATACGTAACGAACGTTGGTTGAACATTTGATAAGAAGATTTTTTTCATCTTCAGATAAAATATTTTTATAAACCATTAACCAATTCAATTTAATTCCAGCATCAAAAAATTTCTCCATGAAATATTTCTCATGTAAAAACTCTTGAGCAGTTTTTCTATCGTCCATTACAATCGACCAATCTCGTTTACTAATCGATTTTTTTAAGTCCTCTGTTATCAACGCTTGTGCTTCAAAGAAGCATTCCATGAACATCTTCATGAATATCTTTTGATCCCTATCTGATGAATCTGAAGAATCTGAAAAACAAAAATACATTACAAATATTATAACACAATTTTCGTTGAGTTAGATTTGACACTTGTTTTGGCCTAGGAATACAAGAATGATATCAGTTTTTCTCTACCACATCAAACTTTTTTTATCCAAAAGATACCCCCGTTTTATCTCAAAAACCATTTAAAAAATACCGCATTTAACAAATTTGTGATATTTTTGTTTTTATGTGCATAATTTTTAACTGAAAATAAAAAGAAACATTGCTTTACTGTAATGTTTATAAAAATTTGTTTTGCTCGTCCATAGGGTGACGTATAGACAAAGGATGAAATTTAGACAGGATGTTTTTCATAGAAAGGATATTGTTGATTATACAAAAGTTATTGCTTTTCATACAAAAAAACTTTTGTTCAAACAAAAGATTTTGTTTGAAAAATACATTTTTTACACTGTCAATTATCAGATTAAAAAAAATTTATTAAGATAAAAAAAAAAAAAAAAAAAAAATAATGAAATTAAAAAAATCTTTTTTTTTTTTTGCATCAAAATTTTTTTTTGAACACCGACACATTTTTATATATATATATATATATATATATATATATATATATATATATATATATATATATATATATATATATATATATATATATATATATATATATATATATATACAGTAGAATCCCGTTAACTCGGACCCTGGATAAGTCGGACTTTTACTAAGTCGGACGGAATTTCAATTCCCCTTGAACATTCTCTATCAACTTACTGTAAAATCATCCGCTTAAGTCGTACCCTGGTTAAGTCGGACCATTCGCTAACTCGTACTGTTTTTTGAGGTCCCTACGGCAAAAAACTTCGCTTAACTAGGACTTTTATTTTGAATTTGCATATAAGTGCGTATAATAACAAAACTTCCAATACTCTAAACGCTCGAAAATAAAATACTTTTAAGTCAAATATAGCTAAACATTTTCACAAAGAGCTTTCGATTCAGTTAAGCTCCGATTAAATTCTATTTATTAATAACTATTACATTAAAAATTTAAAAATATCAATTAAAATTCAAAATTTAGAACGTTCGAAAATTAATTACTTTAAATTAATTACTTTTGCGTCAAGCATAATTTAACGAACTAAACATCTTCACTGATATCTTCGATTCGGTTTTACTTCGATCGAGGTTTCTTTACTCTAAATGTCGAAGGTTACTAAGAGAAAGCTATCAAGTAGAACTTTAACAGAAAAATACAAAATACTAAAAGAACTCGATAAAGGAGAACCATCTGTATCTATATCAAAGAAATATAGGATTCCAAAGCAAACATTTTGTCGGGATGGTCAAAAGAAAAAAACAAAATATATTCAGAAGTCGAAAAAAATAAAACTTCTGCGAAAAGAATGCGTATGCGTGTCTCCCTAAATGAAAATTTGGATAAAGCATGTTATATGTGGCTTTTAAACACCCGACACCAAAACATTCCTGTGTCTGGAACCATTTTCAAAGTCAAAGCTTTGCATTTTGCAAAAGAACTTGGTTGTTAAAACTTTCAAGCACCCGATGGATGGTTAGATAGATGGAAAAAAAGAAACAATATATCGTTTAAAACAATTTCAGGTATTTTATCATTTTAATTTTTCATTTTTTTCAGTAGTTTGTCTTAAAAATGATAATAAGCATGGAACTTTCATTTCTATTCCATCCCCAATAAACTAACAAATTATCAAACCAATTCTTTTGTTTTAATTTGTTTAAAGTCATTACCACGTTTTGGCTCATTACCACGCAATAAGCAATAAGTGGATAATGTGCAAAAAAACTGCATAAAGTCCTAAACCATAGCTAATAAAACTTATGCTGACTTTAAAGTTGCTTTTCTTATATTTCATAGGTGAAAGTCAAGATGTTACTAATGAAATGACCGTTCCTTGGAGGGAAACAACTTTGCCGACAATATTGTCTCGTTATAACTCTCGTGACATATTCAATGCAGATGAGTTCGGTTTGTTTTATAAAGCACTTCCCAAAAAAAGTATGCATTTGAAAGGTGAGAAATGTAGTGGAGGTAAGAATTGCAAGATACGGCTAACTGGCTTGCTGCAGCTAACATGTGTGCAGAAAAACTTCCAATATTTGTTATTGGGAAATCAAACAAACCCCGTTGCTTTAAAGGAATTAGAAGCACTCCATGTCGTTACCGTGCGAAAAAAAAGAGCTGGATGACCTCTGAACTGTTTGAGGAGTGGGTTAGGGAAAACGACAGAAAGTTTGCATTAGAAGGCCGTAAGGTAGCATTGATTATTGATAATTGCACTGCCCATCCGAATATTGAGAATCTTAAATCGATCACACTCTACTTTTTCCCCCCAAACACAACTTCATGTTTGCAGCCGATGGATCAAGGAGTCATTCGATCGTTGAAGTGTAAGTACCGAACTAATTTAATTAACAAGGTCATAAATGCAATTGATAACGGAAAACAAATGCCTTCAATCTCCATACTTGAAGCTATGAAAGTTCTTGTTTATTCTTGGAATGAAGTTTCAGAAACCACTATTATTAACTGCTTCAACAAAGCAGGGTTTAAGGAAGTAGTAGGAGTAGGAATATTAGACAAAGATGAAGAATACTTTCCTGCATTAAAAAATTCAATTGATCAGTTACGTCAGCGTGATATGGATCTTGTTCCGGAAGATTTTACTTACGAAGATATGTTAACAATTGATGATGACGTTTCGGTTATGGGAGGAGTGATGACAGATGAAGAAATTGTTCAAGATATCGTTGAGGTAGTTGAAGAAGAAACTCAAGAAGAAGGAAACGAAATGTCGGATGAAACGGTGACAAAGCCAACGACTGAAGAAGTTCGTAAAGCAATTGATACCCTTGTTAATTTTTCGATGTTTACTCAGAGTGGTGAAATTGGAAGAGTAGCTTTGAATGCTTCAGAGCTGTTTGAAAAAGAATTGTGCGAGTCACTGAAACAAACATCGATTGTGGACTTTTTTTGTTTATAGTATATATTATATATACAAAAATATATATTTCACATAGGACTATATTATTCAATATATATGTAGATAATATTTATATATCGAGGAACATTCGATAAGTCTCGAAATCTCAATAAGTCGGACATTTTCAAAAAGTCCGACTTAACGAGAGCTTGGCTTAATTCGGACATTCTCTAAGTCGGACAAAATATATATACCCCTTCAGAGTCCGAGTTAACGGGATTCTACTGTATATATATATATATATATATATATATATATATATATATATATATATATATATATATATATATATATATATATATATATATATATATATATATATATATATATATATATATATATATATATATAAATCATAGTTGAAATTTCTAAATTTAAAATTTTTTATTTGTAAATCTTGAAATTTTTTTGTGAAAAACTTAAAAATGTTTAAACAAAGTTTTCAAGATTTACTTACCACAAATTTCTTTGAGCCAAGATTTCCCTTTGTTGAGAGGTTCTTGTAGTTGGCTAATCAAACTTAGAAAGTTTTTTCCATCACCATAAAGTAATCCACATACAGCAGGTAAACAGCTGCGTAACCTTTCCTGTTTGAACACTTCTTCAGGATTTTTGTAAAAAAACATGTAAACAGAAGCACAGAAATTCATTAAAAAGAGATGAACAAAGTGATATTGATGACTAAGGCTAGACTTTACTATAAAACCAAATGGTTCAAAGCTATTATTATCAAGAACTATAGCTAGTTCAGTTTCAGAAACCGTCACCCTTCCTTCTTGTAACATAATGAAGGCAACATTGCAAACATTAAAAATATGCTGCTTATTCTTCTGCATAAGTTGATATAACGGTTCATCTGTTTCGTTGATTTTTTGCACAAACTGTAAAAAGATCAATGTTAGTAATTCGGTTGTGGTTTTCAAAGAAAAACCGTCAAAGCATAAAGAAAGTGCTGAGCACAAAACTTTTGTATAAAATGGAACAGACATTAAGGCTTCACCAACAGGTGAACTTGTGATGAATTTTTCTATAGTATTTCTTAAAGTTTTGCTCATCAAACTACTTTTAAAATAATTTCTTCTTCCAATATTGCTGAATCCCTTGATCTGTATGTGTAAAATATCTTCACATTTTTTAACTAAACTATGATACTTCATAACAGCTTCAACTCTTCCTCCAAGGACACACCTAATGTTTCTTGTGTTTAGGACATGCCTTAGTGTAGATATTAAGGGAAGATTGCTATAATCTCCAGACATGCAATTATATAATTGTTCAAAATGAATAAATTCATCCAAACCATCTATTAAAAACATTACACTCTTTGTAGAAGACATTATGTCCTGTTTTTTTAGGATATTTTTGTAAAACTTGTTAACAATTTCTTGTGGATTTGAAACACAGCTGAACTTACTCAACTTTTTGAACTCAAAATAAAACACAAAATCTAAATTTTTCCAAATTAAACCCATTGCCCAACAAAAAGCACACTTTTGAAGAAAATATGTTTTCCCAATACCAGCAATCCCAGAAAGCAAAAGCAACTGTGGTTGCGCTAGAGACACTTTCTCAAACGTCATTGTCTTATTACTTTGGTCATGAAGCTTTTTAACAAAATATTCCCATTCATCAAGCTTTTTAGAATCTGCATAAGCTGACACATCATCTGCATTAATACAAATTAAATCAAGATTACTAATATCAAGGTCAACATCAGTGTTCACCTGGTCAACCTTTTGTTTGTCACTGCAACATCTGATCAAGATGTT
Organism: Hydra viridissima; assembly: GCF_058129835.1. NCBI lineage: Eukaryota > Metazoa > Cnidaria > Hydrozoa > Anthoathecata > Hydridae > Hydra > Hydra viridissima. The sequence continues at coordinate 4,873,973 of NW_028324315.1, read as the reverse complement.
TGTGTCACCATAAGATCTGGTATAGTAAGATTTGAGAAGGTCACTTGCTTCTAAAAATTAAAACTGTAATTTTACATATAAAAAAAAGAAAAGAAAAAGAAAGATTTATTGAACTAAATGTTTAGAGTGAGATAAAATAAGTGGATTCAAGGTTGTAATTAACAGCGTTTAAAAGAATTTTCATGATGAGCAATCACTTATAAACCATTTTAAAACAGCAAACCAATACAGTTACCATTTTCATTTGACAACAAAAACAAAAACCTTTTTTGATTGCACCAATCAAAATCTTTTTTGAAATAATTTTTGTTAATATCATTTCTCAGATAAGATTTCTTATCAGAATCATATATCACAACAGTTTCTTTAACAAACTTTTTAAACAGTTTCTTTAACAAACTTTACATTTAAGATAATAACTTTTAACATTTAACAACTGATCATTTTAAAAAGAGAAAGATTTTTGAAAAACAATCAGTAGTACTTTTAAAGTAGTTATATGGATATATCAAAAGCTATGTTCTATAGATATATCAAAAGATCTTAGAGTAAAATATGTAAAGAAAAATTATGTAGTAGTTTTTTGTAATACTTTTTGATTGATTTCTTTGTTTTTATTGTGGTATTTCACAGGTTTTAAAAATATTTCATGGAAATTGCACCAATCAAAATGATGCAATACATTACAGCAAAAGAAAAAAAGAATTTTTTTTCCATAATAAATTTTATAACATCAATACATTTAGTTGGATAGCCTTTTGTGTTAAGAACATCCTGACAAATGTCTGTGGTGTGGAGTCAATGACCTTAATGTGGACATGATGCATATCTTTTCTTAATTTGAAGTAAGAAATTTGTTGGATGTTTTTCTTCCTTTATGTTGTCAATCTAAATGGTCTCAAAGATTTTCAGTCCAATTAAGATCTAAATTTTGTAAAGGACAATAATATTTGATTGGAAAACTTTTAAACAATCTTCAAGCATTTTGTTGTTGTGTTGTTGTGTTGTTGTGTCATTGGGTTTTGTGTGATTTTTTTGTTTATGGATTAATTCCACGTTGGATTTTATGCTTGGTATGCAAAATTATTTGTCAATGATTTCCTTGTATATAGCTTGATCAAGAGTACTGTTACTATGGTGATTGGACTAAACATGGTGAACTGAAGTACCTCAATCATTAATCCATGTTGAAACAATTGGAAATTGATACTTGATGTAAAATCTTTAATTAACAAAAAATTGACTGTACTTTATTACCTCAGATCCAAACAGCAGTAAAAACAAAGAAAGCAACCAAAATAGTACAACCAAAGTAGTACAAAAAATTACCTGCCATAAAAATTCCATCAATTTCTAACAGTAAAATAATATATTTGTATTGTGTTCACACTGAAGGAAGTGTAGAAAAAGAAGCTGCAGATAATAATTTTATTTGTAAAAACTGTATTTTCTAGCTTTACCCAGTGCTTCATACTTAACTAGTAACATAAAAGCTTTATGCATCATATTAGACCTGGGAATTCATCAAACCTGGAATGCCAAGGTGTTGTATAACATACTGAATACATCATTTTGGTCAAAGTGATATACATTTTAAACCATACTTTTTAAAAAACTCTAAATGAAGTTCTTTTAGGCTAAGTAAGTTCTGTTATGTTTGCAGCTCCATCTTTTTTATTTGAAATTTTTCTTGAAAGCAGTAAAAATTAACCATATGAAGTTTAAAATTTACATGAACTAAATTTTTTATAAGGGCAAAAAATAAGTTCAAAATCTTTCACTTTACTTTAAATGTTAAGTTCTTTTTTAAATATTTCTTGAAAGCATTTCATATTTCAAAACTAACTAATATGAATAAATAAGTCTAAACCTATTTTCTTCAATACATAATTAATTAATTCATTTTGTTATTATTAACTAACAATTTAAAATGTATTTAAAGGTTTTACATTGTGATCATTTTAGATTGTGATTATTGCAAAAGACTTTTAAAATTTTTTCAGTTCTGGTATGTTCTACAAGAAATATGAATTAGGCAAATATCTTGATGTAAAAAAGTAAATGTTTTTTCCCTTACTATAAATGGAAAACATCATGTAAGCTAACACAAATTTCAAATTTGTGCCCTTAAGAAAATTAGTCATGAATCAGACATATAGTATATATAATGTAGCTAATTCAAAAAAAAGAACTTGTAAAAATTAAAACTTGAAAGTTTTAAACTTAAAAAACTTACGCAGCAACTTTATTTCATTTAAAATTTCCAACTTCCCAATATCTGCCAGAGATTTTTCTATTAAAATCATAAAATTTGATGGATTTCTTTTTATGAGCTCTTCAAGAAATAACTCCAACTTTGATTGATCATTTATATTTTCAAGATCAATATAACCTATAATGTGAACACTTAAACCAGTAGCATGAGCAAACACTTTACACTCAGGTGTTAGTTTTGTTAATATATTTTTCACTAGATTGTTCATCTTATCACAACCAGGATTTACTCCAAATTAATTTAACCAATTATTGCACACCAGATCTTTAGACAAAAATCAATTGAAATCTAAATAAAGATATTTATTTCCAAACATGAAATACTTTGTTGAATAAAATACATATTGTTTGACAAATGTCACTCTGTTTTTGCATACAAAGAAAAAAAATAAAAATTTAGAAAAAATGAAGAAAAAAGTTTTTCTCAATCATTAAGTTAGCCCTTTACTTTAGTTAAACTTTAACCCAGTACTCTTTAAATATATCTTTAAAATTTTTTTACTTCATAAGGTAATATCTCAATATATCACAGATAAGAAATATATGCAAACATAATAAATACAATTTTCTAGAGTTAACTATTTTATTTTAACCAATATTTAATAAAATAAACTTTGCATTTGAATATAACTCATAGCTACTTTCATATTCACAATTCAAGAATTTTGATTTTAAAAAGAATTACTCATAAAAAAAGTAAAATCTTCATACAACTTGTTCACTTTTAAGATTTAAAGTAAACATTCTCATAGATGAAAGGTTTTGAAAAGTGGTTAAGTTTGAAAATATTCAGAAAAGTGATCTTAAAATAAAGATTGAAGGAGCACGGTTTTGAATGGTTTAGACAAATTTTGATGCTAAACATTGTCTCATTTATTGGTTGCTTATTCTGATGAAACATTTTTTATGGCTAAATGAATATGATAAACAATCTGTGACAAATTATATAACAGTAATAGGGCAATACTGATACACATTTCTTCAGAAGCAATTTTAAAACTTGAAGAAGCTTCTTGTTGTAAATCAGGATTGATCTCAAATCAATTATTAAAAAGAAGGGAACATTGATATACCAAATAAGGTAGTTCAAGGGGTACTACAAATTTTCAAGTTAACGAATGAATATGGAATAGCTTATATGAAACATTTGTGGCTAAAAGAAATTTAGAAATATCATAAATTTTAGGATAAATTAAGAGGACTACCTATTAAAAAAAACTCTCCAGAAGTAAGAAATTTGCATAAGATTTTTATGTATCAGCAGACAAAATTCTCTTTTTGTTGTAATTAGCTGGTTATTGTAACCTTTTGGAAAGGTCCCATCTGAGGTTTCCTTTAAAAAAAACTAAGGCAGTGGAGTATTTCCAGTGAAAAACAAATATAGAAAGCTCCAATAATGAGTTCAATTGTTAAAAAGGAAGATAACAAAAGTGAATGTCTATTTGTAATATCGATGACAAATTTTAATGAAGAATGTAAGAACTCATAAGAAATTCAACAAAAAAATTATAAGTAGACTACAGAAATGTTTTTGCTCACCTTTATGTACCACCCTTTGTCAATCATAACACAAGATTTGGTCTGCTTCCCACAGGTCCTTAGTATGTATTTACAAGCTGTAGAGCCACATGAAGTTTTATCAAAGTATAAAAGCACTTTCTAAGGGAGAGGCTGTTATTCAAGAACCAGAAACAAAATTTGGATATTTACCCTTAAAGGAAATAAATGAAATCAAAACATTACAAACACTTTCCCCTGAAAAATATATTCATATTCATTTTGGTGCTTTATTTTTTTCCCAAACAGCATTTCAGAAATTTTGGAAAAATGCTCTTAAACATGATTAACACTTTAAGCCTATTGTAAAAAATAAAAAAGATAAATTATACATAAAAAAATTGAGATACTGGCTGATCGTGAGACCCTAAACGGCATCGGTCTTAAAATATATATTTGACACAATTCTAAAAAGGGTTTTCCGTAATGTAGATCCTTACATTTCATGCCTTATTCGTGTTTTTAAATGTTTTTCGTTATTTTGAAAAAATAACACTTCAATAACATTTTTCTACTATGTATAACACTCGAAAAATTTTTATAAATTTGTCTAGCATTCTTGGATTTGTTTTTTTTTTTTTTTTTCATCCAATTTGTCTTGCATTGTTGGATTCGTTTTTTTTTTTCATCCGTTTCGATTAACAAATAATATATTATTCGATTCATGACCAAAAAACAAGTTCACTTTTAATATTAGATTCATCTCGTGTCATATGAAATTGAAGACCAAGTGCTTTGTAAATACATTTATTTAAAAAGTGTATAGATTCAATTACAGGTAAATATCTTATTTATTATATACAAATTGCTTTGAATTTTAATTTTCATTAAAATTCAAAAAATCAAAATTTTAACTTTGATTTTTTGTTAAGGTCTTCAACTCTCAACTGAAATGGAAATTTTCTTTAATACACCGCCTACAAATAATCACAACTTATACAAAGTTCTAAAAAGTCTGCAATTTTTTAATGTCATTTTAACAAGATTCAAGTTTATAAGAGATGTGAAGAAGAAAACTGTGAATACATTTTAGATTAGGCCGAAACACCTAGATTCAAAGTAGGATTTCAAGTAATGTCAGATAAGAATATTCTTGAGAACCTAATGAAGGTGGACAAGAAGTATTCAGATTTTAGTTGAAGCAAATAAAGGGGAACAGCTAAAGACAAGTCAAATCTAGAGGATTTTATTGCAGTTTTAAAAAAGCTGTTTCGGATTGGTGGCTATGATTTGTATAATCATATTAGGAGGGACAAAAAACGCTCAAATAAAGACAAATATGAGGATCTAAGTTTTGAGACGAGACACCTCACTTTAAGATTACAAGACAGAAAATTCCGCCAGAAGGTGGGTTTATTTTACCATTGTATTAAAATATAGTATGTGTATTATACATTACATGTTTAATATACAAAGTTGTAAAAATATGTATTTTTATACAGATTGCATATGTTAAAGTAAATGACTTTTAGTAAAGTTGTGAGAAAGAAGAAGATTAACCAGATGAACCAAATGAACCAGATGAACCTAAGTAAAGTGATGCCCTCTCAGAACTAGAACTTAGTTCCACTAACACCATTGCTGCTCCTGATTTAGATTTTTAACCAGGTGATTGGTATTGTAAAAGATTAGACTTACTGCACAAGTGTAAAACTTACTGCACAAGTGTCTTGGGATATTTTGATGAAAATGTATTTGTCATTGTTACAGTGAGTGATATCTCCTCAATATAATCAGAAAATGACGGGCAGAAATTTTTTAAGGTTGTGGAACTGATATCACTAAATAAAAACCAGTGCTTCAGCTTGCTTTAAGGAAAATGAAAAAAAACTGCTGAGGAACCTGCTAAATAATATAAAGATGTGATAAAAATTATATAAGTTTAAAGAAATGAAGAAATAAAGACTGCTATTGAAGAATTCCCTTTTCCCTGTATAATTCATTTTCACAGATTTTTTTTTGTTTGAAATGAATCAGGGAAAATGACTGAAGATGAAAGATTAGCTGTGCATGTTAACATTGAGGGAGACTCAAATCTTCTTGGAGTATCTGCTTGCAATCTTCTTCAGGTAAAGATATTTACTTAGGAATCATGAAAATATATTTAAAAAGTGCAAACAAATGCTTTAAGATCCTAAACATGAGGATGCCAAAGTAAAACAGGAATCTTTTGATTGGAAGACTGTGGAAAGAACAGTTTTGAAAGATACTGCAAGACAAACCTTGGATTACTGTCAGTATTATGTTACTAATTAAAGTAGGGTGAGGAATGCTAGGCTAGAGTTGGCTGAACTAATCATGCAGTTTTTATCTGCTTCTGCCGATTTCAAATTCAGAAAAACCAGGGCTGTTGATCATACTTGGTTTTTGGTTAAAATCTATCATACCTCAAAATGTCCAAGCAATTGAGGTTTGTGCAGGAAAACAGTAAGATATTGGTAGATTTGAAACTCATCAATGTCTTCAAGCACAAGAAACCATTTGAGCTCCTGCTTCTGATCTAGATACTATTGTTCAGATGAAAGAGGAAGGCTTTTTCTTACAACCTGAGGTAGTTGATTCTGTATTAACATTTCTTTACAAACATGGTATCGCACATGATTTCTTGATTTGATAATTGTTTCTTTGACTCTTTTGGATAAAAAGGTTTCTATGGAGAAAAAAGCTGATACTTTGTTTTCTTTTTAGATGCCGAATTCTGATTTTTTCAAACATAGAAACAAAGATCAGAGATACGATCAGTGTAACTTAAAAAATGAAGATGCCAACAACTCTCACACCTTCAGTAGATGAATTTTATCAAACGTTCTTAATGATAGGGTTTGATAATTAGAGTGAAAGACTGATTGTTACCAACAACATAAACATACAGATGATGATATGATCCAACAGTTCGTACATAAAGACTGTTGGAATAATAATGACCTGTTGAAATAATTGGAAAACTACTTAATCGATTTTGATTATGTTTTTTTTGTTTTAAAGCAAGTTTCTCTCCAAATACAGTGAAGCTTTTAGTTGACAACTTCGAGCTGATCACAATGTTTTCTCAATTTAACTTAAATTTTCCCCAGCTGTTATTCTCTAAACGAATTTTAGGGAAAAACCAAAGTTTAACCGATATATTTAATTTTGAATGTTAGATTATTTTTTTATTTTGCTGCTGTTTGGGAACTTCTACATAAGTCGAATACTTTATTTTTCAAAAATAATTGTGTTTCCCGTAACTGTTGGTAGGTCTTCCTGGATTTAAAAGACTGAGCAGTAAAGACGAATTTCTTGCACAAAAACTCATTTTCTAGCTCAAAACTAGGATAATTTTTGAACTGATTGTCAGAAAAAAAAGGAAAACATTTCTTATCGAAAGAACTCTATGTAACTCCAGAAATGCTCCAGGATGAAGCTAGTACAATATTTAATTTCAGATATATTTACAGAAATATTCGCATATACATTTCTTCATGACCTAAAACTTTCTTCCTCCTTTCGCTCTTTTTTTAGTATCCGATTGAGTGCCGTTACGAATACTCGGAGCTTTATTCTTATTTCTGTTCTTTACATTTGCAAACTCATAATAATGTGTCCCAGTTTTCATCTTGTTCGTTGTCATGCGGGGTTCCTTCTAAACAAAACGAGATATAAAGGTATGTATAGAACCATTGCAGGATATTACAGAGTGGCTGTTCCATTCTGATCAAAGTTACGGCTTAATTTAGGACTTTATTTTTTTAAGAATCCAGTTAATCGTTAATTAAAAATTCAACTTGTTAAGGAAAAAATTTTAATTAAAAACAACCTTAATACAATTACATAAATTTATTCTTAAGATAGTACTTAATTTGTTTCGATGTTTTAAAAAAATTACTTTTTTAAAGACCGAAATATGTGAGTTCAAAAAACTCTTTTAAAAAGAGTTTTCTGTTCTCACATAAAACGAGGAAAATAACTCGATAAAACGAGTTATTTTTCTCGTTTAAACATTTTTAACAGTAAACCCCCCCCCCCCCACCCCACCACCTTAAGAGAAAAGATTTAGTCATACACAATAATTTTTCAAACAGATTAACCGTAACCTTTTTTTTCTTGTCACTTTCTGCATTTATGTCATCGACTTTCTTTCTCTTGTTTACTCTCTTTGGTTCTAAACATTTAAGTCACTCAAGGATTTGAACAAAAAGAAAAACAACAAAAAACACAAAAAACAAACAAAATAATCACATTTACACCAAAAAACAATAGGTAAACAGAAATACCTTGCAAACTAAAAGGAAGATATAAAGCTAAAAGCAATCTTTAGAATGTAAAAAGAATTTTTGCATTTTATAGACAAATAATTAGCCATGTAAGCATATTAATTTGTTCTAAAAGAAAGGTTTACTATGTAAAAAACTAAACTATTCTTTAAGAGCACTAAAATTGAAGTAAATCCTTTAGAACTCCATGTAGCAGATCTGCTACAAACTATTTATTTAGCCAGGCGTTTGAGTTTTAATAAGTTTGGCTTATCTATTTATGTCAATAATGCCATTTGTGGCAACTTGTTTACATAACATAATTAATTTGGATATTTTTAGATTATGTTATCAAGACCAACATTTAAATCTTACATTTTAAAAATGGTGGGAATGTCTGTAATTTGGCTCCAAATTACTCTCTTTTATAAATTTCTATGACAGTATGTTTCTATGCAATATGTTTATCAATTTAAAAAAGGTTGAAGAAGTTTTTAAAAGTATATGTTTTAGCTTTATAGTTTCAAATGTATAGAGTAGCTTGTTTAGGTTGTATGCAGCAGATTTGCTACAATGGGTTATTTTTAGTTGCATAAAAACAAAAATTTTAACATAGAACTGGCTCTTGCTTATATTCTTGATGGGAAGAGTGACTTTGAAGACTTAAATGACTCAGATTTAGATTATGAACCTGAAAATATCAATAAGACTGTAGATAAGACTCTAAAGCAAAAGAATTGCGATGAAAAGAATATCATTAACGATAATACAATATTAGTGATAATGATGACAACCAATCTTTGATAAATAAGAACAAACCAACAAAACAACTTTGGAAAAATGTTGACTTACATTTTAGTGATATAAAATTTCACCATAAACCATACCAGATGATGAGACTACTCCTTACCACTGCTTCAAAATGTTTATCACAGATAAGCTTCTTGTAATAGTCACATAACATCAAAAGAGATTGAAAAGTTCATTGGTGTCTATTTAAGGATGGGGCTTAAGATGCCATCCATTAGATCAGATGTATTGGGAAACATACATGAGTTATGTTAGCTCTGTTTTATCACATAATTGTTTCTGGTCTATTTTGCGTAATTTACATTTTGTTGATAATATAAACTTAAAACAGTAAACTAAGGATTTTGACCGCATTTGGAAGTTGTGCTCTTGGATTACAGGACTATATGAAATTTTTTGAAGGTATCAGAAGTGGATCTAATGGATTTCTTGATGTTTACTAGGGTAAAGAAAATGAATTAAATCATCATTTAATTGAGTTGGTACATTTGTAGTTCTCAATATGTCATCCGGTTTACTATCTGGTCATAACTTTAAAGTGTTTGCAGATAACTTTTTCACATCACTAACTGTTGAATGTAATCAAAGAATAAGCAATTTTTCCATTACTCAGTGAAAAAATTTGCATAAAGTTAGCCGTGAAGGTATGATTATTGTACTGACACATATTCTAATTAAATTATGGTACGATGGTATGACAATAACGTTTTCACTTTGAGGTTATCATGTGGAATTGAACCAGTTCATGCTGTTAAACAATGCAACTAAAATTGTAAAAGGTATATGTTAATCAACCCTATATTGTTAAAACATACAACAAGTATATGAGTGGAACCGATAAGCTTGATATGATATGCTTGTGTTACAAAGTTAATTTTAAGTGTCATTTTTGATATATATATATATATATACATACATACATATATATATATATATATATATATACATACATATATATATATATATATATATATATATATATATATATATATATATATATATATATATATATATATATATATATATATATATATATATATATATATATATATATATATATATATATATATATATATACATTTGAGTGCATACAACAGTGATTGCATTACTAAATGCATGGATTCTATACTGTAGAGATTTAAAATTTGTAAACCCAAAAGCAAAGCATATACCCCTGAAAAAGTTTCAAAAGAGGTGGCAAGTCTTATAAGAACAGAGAAATGCAAGGTTGGCAGACCATCTCTTGAAACTATGATATCACCAAAGGCTAAAAGATCTACGCTTGTTTAAAGCAACCCAACATAAGATGTAAGACAAAACGGAACAAACCATCTACCAGCATACACTGAAAAAAAGACAGCGATAAAAAATACCCTGGTTTTCATATATTCAATCCCAAAAATGTTTAGCTTTGTATGCAAAGGGAAAGAAACTGATTCAAGGATTTTCATGCATAATGAGTTATTAAATCAGAAGGAAAAAGACATTTTTTATATTTCCATAGGTCACTATGGATAAGTATAATTTAAGGATTAATAATAAACAGAGTAATTTTAACATTTATATACTGTCTTCTATCATTTATATCTGTCTTATCGTTATGTTTTTTAAAAGATCATACATTTGGGTTTAAGTAATTGGTTATAAAATACAAAATAACCATAATACATAATACCAGATAACATACCTCTATTATTTTCAACAGCTTCAACACATAAAATGGAACTGTTTGACGTGACTTGATATTTCACACCTGAAAAAAGAAAAAAATCATTTCAATACAGTCCTATATGGTTTGTAACTTACATGACTTCCAATTAGTTCTAAAGTATTTTTAATTGCTCAAATATGGAAATTCAAATTTCATTCAGATTTAAGGTTCAAAAGATTTACCACTATCTATTAAAGGTCAGAGTGTTATCAGAAACATTAATGCACTGAGCTGAATATAAAAAGGTAATAACACAGATCATTACACAACTATTTTGTGTTTTTGTTAGCTTATTTAGACTTCTGGCAAAATTCAAGTCAAGGAAAACAATTCAGCAACTTAATGTTAAACTGACCTTGTTGTTCCTGAAGCTCAACTTCATTGTCCAACTGTAATTCACCAGAACTTTCACATGTGTCTTTTTTACTTGTGTCTTTTTCACAAGTACCTTTTTCACACGTGTCTTTTTGTATTTGAGTTTGCACGGAAGTTACACCTTCTAAACTGCTATCCTTTATAACATGTTGGGATTCATCAGCCAGTTTAGGAACTGGATCACTGTTTTTGCCTGATACATCACCATTTGTATTTATTTCTGTATCAGGTGGAGCAACAAAATAGGGCAACCTTCCTCTTTGATAATCAGTTAAAATCATTTTTGCAACAGTATTAATATCTGGTTCTCCACCCTGTAACAATATTAATAATGTACATTTAAATGCAGGTCTTAGATCAGATTCCTGAACTTGCATATTTTTAAGTTTTACTTCATACCTTAAGTAACCTCCCAGATTTCCTACAAAGAGTTTCTAAAAACTCTTCAGCAGACTCCCAGTCATCTATTTGGTAAGTTTTTTGAATATACTGTTTTTTAACTCGATGAAGAACTTCGGAAATATGGTCAGAGGCATCTTTAAGGTTTTCTACACGCACAACACCTTTAAGCACTATATCTGTTTCTGTATCATCAGAAGGATAAACTACTCCAGGACAATCGATTAAATAGATTCTTCGCATTAACGTCACATATTGCCAAACCTAAACATAATTTGTAACATCACAGAATGAAAAGGATCAATAAGTCAATATTACATAGTGAGAAAGAAATACCTTTGTTTCCCCAGGAACAGGAGCAGCTTTGCAAACTTTTTTTTTCTTTAGTGTATTAATTATAGAAGATTTTCCAACATTAGGATAACCAATAAAACCAACACTGCAAGTAAAAGAACAGAGATAAATAATATTTGCAGATAAATAAAACACAAATGTTAAAATAGCACCATGTTTCTAAATTAATCTAGGTGCTGACTAACAGTGTCAACATAAAATATTAGAATTTAATTTATCAGAGAATTGGCACTACCTAATACTAATTAAAAAGCAGCAATTGACTTCTCTGAAAATTAATAGATTTGACAAGTAACACACCTGATATTTTTCTTATCTTGATGTAACTATAAGTGAACAGAGACACATAATTACATTAACTTAATAATTGAAAGAAATAGTTTCACTTTATAAAAAACAGTTAAAAAAAGAAAAAAAAAAAATATATATACCATTTCACTTCATAAAAAACAGTTAAAAAAGAAACCTCTAAAAACATACCTTTCCAAATTGACGAAGAAGTTGAATTAAAGCTCCTTTACCAAATGGATTATTAACATTTGCATGAAATGCCAATGTAGGATATTCTGTAGATAACAATGCAACCCACTTTCTCTATAAAAATAAAGAGGGTGTGTATATATATATATATATATATATATATATATATATATATATATATATATATATATATATATATATATATATATATATATATATATATATATATATATATATATGATTAACCAATAATTTTACAAAAACAAATAAAATTCAAGAGTACCTAAATTAAAATATACGATGATTAAAACCCTACCGTCACCCATGTTGGAACAAGATCACATTTATTTAGGATAAAAACCAGGTGCTTGTGCTTTTTCTCATTCTTTAAAAAAGTTTCAATATGCTTTGAACGAGTTCCATTAGGATCTCTAGCATCAAGTACCTAATAAAAAAAAGCCAAATAAATAGAAAACTTAAATGAATAAGGAAGTTGTTGAAGATTAAATACCTTTACTGAAATTGATCAAAGCCTAACCCTAACAGACTTCAATTTTATTAACTTACCAGTTCAAATTGTTATCAGGGGATTCTTTATTTACACTCACTAGGGGAAAAAGGAATACAAAAAATCAAAGTTGAAACACCACATACCTGTATGACAACATCTGAAGAATCAATGACCTAAAATAAAAACAACAAAACAGTGGAATATATCAACATAACACTCAATATTTATTACTTGATTGTCTAATAAGTAATAAGTTAGTACTACAAATATTATCAATGATTATTATTGCAGTGATAGCTACTGCAACATATACTTTGCAGTGCAAACTCTGTAAACCAAAGTGCTTTAAAATAGCTTTTCACCTTATAAAGTTCATTCCAAATTCTTTTCGACTGACCTTTAGAAAACATACGGTCTCGGATTTCACTTTTTTCATTAAAACTATTTACATTCACTAAGTCTGAATCCTTCCCAACAGTATACTGTTCTAAAAACAGAAAAATTGATTTGTTACAAGTCAGATTTAAAATTTTTTTTACAACTTTAAACAGACAAACATTGTGGTGAAAAGTTCAAATACTAAAAAATATTAGTAATTCTGACAAAAACACAGCATTTGTAAAAAACTATGGCTCTCATATTTTTATATCTATTCCAAAAACAACCAGCCACTTTTGTTTTAAGTTAGAGAAAAAATACATACCTTGTGATTCCTCGGCAAGAACTGCCAAACCCTTAAAATGAACAAAGGAGAATGTAAACCAATAAATAAATTGACTGAAAAAAATATGTAAAAAAACTGACTTTTATCTTAAATTTTCCCTTTTAATAATGCAATTACAAATTTCAATTTAATAAATATAACAAAATATAGTTAAAGCAAATTGATAAAAACCAAAAAAGAAATTCAGGACCATGGAGAAAAGTCAGCTATGATATGTAAATGTAAGGAAATGATAAATTGCTATAAACAAACGGTAATTTTCCTTTATACATAAATTTATTTCATTACAATCTGGATATTAATCTAACAATATTTACATATTTAAGAAAAACAACTCAAACATACTTAAAACCAAGACAACATCAAGGCTTAAATGAAACAGTTTGGGTATATCACCTGCACTAAGTACAGGTGATATACCCAAACTGTTTCATTTAAGCCTTGCTCATAAAATATTAATAAAAATTTGAATTTTAAATTGTTACCTCAAGATCGCCAGCAGCAATAACAGGGCGCTTTCTGTGAGCCTTTGGACCAAATGTGTTATCAAATGAATCGGTATCAAGCAAATGAACCCTAGCTGTCTGTAAATATACATGTATATACCAAAAACAACTAAAAAATTTTATTTCACAAAAATTAAATGCAAAGTAAACTCAATCATACCTTTTTACGGTCATCCAACAGAGACAAAGGTAACTGAGTCTTTTTCATAATAACCTAAAATCATGACATAAACATTCAGGACAAATATTCAACAGAAACAGTTTAAATATAAAGAATGACAAAATATTATGGCTTCCATTTAATTTAATTTATGAAATTAAGATCATTAAAAATAACCTTATAAGGATCTGACAAAGTTTTCCCCATTTCTTCCTGAAATTTTTGCAGTGCAGTTTGAGATATAACTTTCGTATTACCTAATTTAAAAATAAATGTTTAGCTCCATGTAAATCAGCACAGAATGTAATATTTTTCAAAATAAAATTTAATTAATTTTTTTATCTTAAACTATAAATAAATTTTATTGTAATCAATACAAAATTCCTTGTTTACTTTTTAAAAACTCAAGAGATCATCTTTGTTAACAAGAAATTACCGAACCATTTCCTGTTTGGTTCCACTCTTGCAACTTCTCCTGATATTGCTTTTTTCTGGAATTCAGCTGCTATGATGATCTTTCCTTGCTCATTCCTGGTTAACAATAAAAACTGTTTTACTTATAAATTTCATTCTAGGTTACTTCTACCAGGTAAAAGAAAATACAGAATTAAACGCATTTCTCCAAGGTAGAAAGACAACATTAAAATCTTTTAGGGGGAAAAGGGGATCTTAGCAAATACCAGTAATGATCAAAAAATAGAATACAATAAAACCAAAGAATAAGAAAAAAAAAAAGCTCTAAATTGGAGATGTCAAATTTAGAATAATTATGGAATTATTTGTAAAATTCTATAATTATGCATTATTTATAAAATTCCAAAAGTTTTCTGATTTGGGGATCATCAAAAATATCAGCCTTTGACTATACCATACTTAACCCAAATAAAAGTTGACATTTTTATTGAAAGCAATAAAAATTGTCCAACTTTTTAATGCTTTCAATAAAAATTTTCTTTGGTTTTATTGTATGCTAATCCTTTTCTTTGGAAGCAGAAACTAAAAAGCGCCAAAAACTATTCTTTCTGTAAAAATTAAAAAATTACTTTGTAGAACATATGCAATTTTTACCTAATCGGCTTACCACCTTTGTACATTTTTATTCGATTTATAGTAGCCCTACTTCGTGTCCTTGAGCCCACATCAGGTTTTGGACGATCTAAATCAAATTTACCAGGGTAAATATTATAATTTTACTGATATAAAAATGACTGGAGTAATTTAAACGCAATACCCTAATTAAGAACGACCTAATAACACTGTTTTAATAACAATATGGCTAAAGGCAAAATAATTCAATTTGAAACAATATATTGATTTTTATCAAAATTCAATTTACCAGGATTGTTACTACCCTTCTTTTTGTTAAATGTATTACTGTCGGCATGCTTCCTCATTGGTTTACCCATCTTGGAATGAGATACAGACTGACACCTACAGGATTCTTATCGTTGCGTGAAAGAATTTGTAGCTTTTGCTTATTTTTAAAAGTGAATTAGTGGTCACACTGACTTGTGGTTCAAAATCTGCTTTTAGTAGTCACGAACGCATGTTTACCAAGCCACTGAGAACCGTATCGTTAAACTGCCGTAAAAAAACTGTTTTTTGCGGCATTTTAACGGCATAGTTAAACTTTACATAAAAAGTTATATGAAGATCATACCACAGTAAATGGCTAGGTGGCACTTAAAAAAGCAACAAAATTGAGAAGGTCAGAAGAAGACGGGTCCTGAAAATGTGTTAACTGAATTTGAAGAAGAACAATTGGTTGAATGACTTGAAGTGTAATCTAATTTTTGGAGCTATCCTTAAATTAAGGATGATTTTACTAAGGGTGTTGTAGACGTACGGAAACTTCGTAAATCTTCCGATACTCCACCGTTTAAAAATGTAATTCCAGCTGATGGGTAAAATAGTTTTTTAACAGAAACTCTGAAGCAGTTCTTTGTAACCCTAAATCTATTAGCAGAGCAGCAGCAATTGTTCCAGCCAGCAGAATCAAGAAATTTTTCACAATTTTTAAGAAAATACTTTTACAGATGGTTTCTAAAAGAACGGTTCTTCCAGATACCTCCTAAAACATTGATAAGATAAATTTTGAATTGAACCCGAGCATGAAGTGAGTCTTTTCTAGGAAAGGTGCGGAAACAGTTTACAAAGTTAATTCATTAAAACCTAAAGAAAAAATCAAGGTATCTGATATTGCTTTGAAGGTAATGCTAAAAACTCAGATCATTTTGAATTAAAAGCTTACTCAGATGGGAGATCTTGCTTAGGCTCCTTGAATTTTCAGTAATGATTTTCAGCTCACTTAAATTCAAATTCAATTTAGATGACAAAATCAACGCTCTTTCAATGATTATATTGAAAACATTGATGAGAGATTGAAAGATGATACTTGTCCTGTTTACATCTTTATTAAACTAATAAAGATGGAAAGAGCAAAAAAAAAAAAAATCAAAGTCATTTGAAACTGTTGCTAAAAAGAAGCGTGGAAGACCAGGTAATACTCAATAATATAATAAATATTAATAAATTATTATAATAATAATAAATTTATATTTTTAGTGAAATTTTGAATATTTTGAAAAACTTAATTAAAATTTTTTTTAATTCTTATTTTGCTAAAATGCAACAAAAGCAATTTAACCTTAATGTTTCTTTTAAATTTATCGCATTTTTTAGGTTACTTTAGGTTAGGTAACTTTGTTTTCTAGTAAGATCGTGAAGATCCATTAAAAACGGGACAGTAACGTGTATAATGCTTTATATACCGCACATTTTGATGCAAGTTTCATTTGAAAAGAACATATGACTCAAAAGTTATGAGTACTCAAAGTTTCTATGAACGAAAATACCGCAAAAAACAAATCTTTTACCCAAGACAATTTAAAAAAGATAGCTACGGCGATGATTAGGGACAGACCTAAAATATGATAACACGGAGGCCGTTTTTTCCATGTTTTCCCCCTGTTTTTCTTAAATATCAGAATTACAGTGATTTTCTGTTATTTTTAAAAACTCCATTACGGCTTTCAGCCAGTTTTTCACATTTACAGCTTTTATTCACCCGTTTTAATTCTAGAGAAGAATAATTTTTAATGTATCACATAAAGACATCACGCATGATGACTAATCGTAGGCTTAACTTGTTTTTGTGATTTACAGATTATTCAGATAAATCGGAATCAACTGATTTAATAGAATATCAGCGTGTTGCGTACTGCGATGCTACAGCGAAACTGATGCAATACTATTGCCTGGCTACTGAAGTACGCTTCACGCAGCCTGGGATGTTTGATCTACAGCAAGTTAAAATTTTGACCAACAATGCATTCCTAACAAGTGAAATTGCTGCCTTAAAGTGGCTGTTAAATATGTTGATGGTAATGCGAAGCCACTGACATTAAAAAAATTGGTGAGAATTGTTAACCAAACAATAAACAGTCAGGTAATTAAACCAAACTTTTACAGGAGATTTCAAATGGCAGGTCAACTGTTGACTGATTTTTTTACCCCAAATAAAATTAAAACCTTTGATGTAAAAACAGATTTAAATCCAAGCCACGTGGCTTCACTTCACTGAAAAGATTTATCAACTCTTGTAAATCAGGTTGTTCGGTCGCGAGAGATTACAGTTAGCTACATAGTAAAGCTTCGCATTTATTGTGGAAAGAGCTTTGTAAGGTTTTGCATCAACATTACTAATAATTCCTCAGGAAAGGAAGCTGGCAACTCACAACCTTAACTGTACACCAGTACTTTTATCAACAAAAGTCAAACTTTAAAAGAGGCAAAGCCACACAGAATATAAAAGTAGACTGTTGCGCTACATTGTGGACTTGAATAGAAAGCATCTTTAAACTTTCGCGAACAAAGTTGAAGAAAATGTGTCTAAGAAGTTGTGGTAGTTTTTGAAAGATGAAACAAATGAGAAATTTTAATATGTCAAATTAGAAAGAAAACTGTTGTTAACCACAGAAAATAATCCCCCCTCTGATTAAAAAAACTTCTTTTTTTTCTTGTGTAGAGTCATTTTAAGAAATGCTCATTCCAAGAAATATGAGATTTTTTCCAACTTTTTCAAGCCCAAGAAACATGTTTTTATTTTATCGTAAAAAGATGCTTCCTGTTTGTAAAAGAATAAAAGAATTTGCATTTTATTTGTTCATATTGATGCATTTTTTATGCTATTAGATAAAATGTTAAAATAACACATAAAATTGAATTACATAGAAGGTATCTGAATCATTATTGTTAAGACATATAACGATTGCTATGCAAAAAATTCCCTTTGGAATATCATTAACGATTTGCTCTTTGGACAAATATTAACGATTTCAACACTACAATTCCCTTAGACATTAATTTCGCACGGAGAAATTCTCGTGTGAATCTCATACCTAAGTATGTAGGTTAAGATCGTCTTTTACAATTTTTATGAAATTTGCATCAAGGGATATGTATTACTTCATATAGGTGATGCTCTCTGGAGAGACGCGTTCTGTATAACTAATTCTTCGGGTCACTAGATCTTTGGGTAATTAGACTTTCGGGTAACTAGATATTCGCGTATGTAAATCTTCAGGTAAAATAAGATCTTGGGCAATCAGGAATTTGTTACGAATTTTTATGTGACAGTTGACAGCAAACAATCTTAAAAAAAGGTATTGAGCTCCACCAAACTAACAGCTATCAACAAGCGATAAAGTGAAATCATGCTCACGTTAGTTTTGATTTATGACAATTTATTTTCAGTCTCGAGTTCTTCTTGAGCTGCATGAAAAATGAAACAAATAAAAACATCAAATACTGTTTAAATATGAAAATAAATATAAATATATAATGAATATGAAAAAATATATAGATGTGATTCAATTCTAAGATAATTGGGTTGCAAAATAAAAAGGGATGGAGTTGATTGGAAAAGGTATTTTAGAGTGAGAAGTTTTTAGAAACGCGATAGTGGCATTAAAGAGTTAGTAAAATAAAGCTGATTTATTATCCAAGAGTGTAGAAAAATCTGGAAAACGAAGTTTAGATTTTAGTTTTCGTTTCAAAGAATGAAGCGCTAAAGGAAAAAGCTTCTAAAGTTAGAAATGACATACCTACAGCTAGAGTGATAAAGCGGATGATGATGAGATGAACTTGGAAATTTTATCGGACCTCAAAAAAATGTAGAGCCTCAAAGTTATCTTTTTGAATGAAATGTAAACAGTTAGCGCAACAAAATCATTTTGGCCCATCACCTAAAGCGAATTCACTCTCAAGTTTTAAAATTTTAACGTAGGCGCCGAAATGTAAATTTTAAACGCAGCCCATAATCTTGTCCGCAGTTATCCCGAATTTTTAAAGCGCTTGCGCTTCGCTGAAATTTCCTCGAAAAATCTGTTGTTTACTCTCGGATTCTCTCTTAAACATGTTTTTTTTTTTAAAAAAAACCTTTTTTTTAAAAAAAAAAAAAAAAAACAGCAACTCTTGTCATTAAATCTAACTTTTATTTACGAACCTCTTATCTAAAATTGGCTCATTTTTAATGCACAAAAAGGGATATCGTCTAGAAACTCCGATTTTGAGACGAGATTAAAACAAGCTTTATTTAGAGCAAGGGTTGTCTATACTAAACGAAATCTCCATTGTCACTAGTATTTCATATAGATTTTAAATTAGTATGTGAGCCCACATGGTTTTCTTAGAGACAGCGTTTCATAATGGTGGTAATAAATAAATATGTTGAGGGGGTGAAATCAATATTTCAAAAACAAAGCTGTGCCTAGTCTTAAGGTATAATGACTTTTAGAAACAGAAAAAAAATTTATTAACATAAATATCTGTCAATAATACAATTTTTAGTTTTGGTTAATTGTATATAACAACAGAGTAGTTAATTCCATCCTCCAAAGCTATTATTTTTTTGCTATTTATGGTTACATGTTATGATGTTATTTACTTTTAAAAAGTACATAAATAGTTTACTACATTGATTAATTGTAACAAGAAAAAAAATCTAGTCATAGTTATCTGCCTGCATAATGCACTTAATTTATTTTTAGTTTTATGATAGCATAATTAACTCAACATTTTAAAATTGATTAACAAGAATTATTTTTTATTTGTAAAATGAAATAACATTTATTTATTAGCTGTAAATATTATCTAGGTTGTATTTCATATGTATACTTATCAGATTAAATTGAATAGATGTGTTTTGACTAACAATTAGCTCAACATTTTATTGAAGAACGAAAGTAAAAATCTGTATTGGTAATTAAACAATGAATCAAAATATTGCCAACCATAAAGTTGTAGATTCACTCAATGTAAATAAGTCACCATTTCAAAAGTTAACTCCAAATGGAGGAGGTTATGATACACATGATAAAATTATGAAAATCCCTAACAATAAAATGCTTAAGGAACGGTCATATTCAGTAGATATGCCCCACAGAGAAACGGTTCGAGGTCCTCTTAAAGCTGATCACTCTATTCAACTTTCTCAGAGAAAACACTTAGATAATGTTAAAGTCAGTCAAGTTAATGTGCTTCCTCTAAAAAAATCAACTTCAATGTCAGATGTAAGTAATAAAATAAATAATGACGAAAAAGATAATTTTAAAAGACTCTTTGATAATGGTTTTACAGAGAATGGGCAATCTGTTAGAAGACGATCATTTGAGCTATTATGTAGTGCTAAGTTAAAACTAAATAAATTGGGGCAAATAAGCTCTACTAAGCAAAACACTAAATCAATCCATAAGAGTTATGGGTCTTCAAATGATGTAAACAATGTGAGAGAACGTATTTCAAATATAAACTTTCTAAATCAGAAATCTATGGAACATGATTTAACAAGTCACCACAATGATAATCCAAATGAGGTACAAAAAGCTGACCAAATAAGATTAAAAAGATCAAGTTCTGAACTCAATGTTAATCTCAGGACATCAAATTTTAATTCAAGCATCAATGACACTTTAGGGTCGACATCACCCACTCAAAGAAGGGTAAGTAAATGTTTTGAAAGTTTAAATGAAAATTAAAAACAGTCTCTTGTTTTTCTTTGGTGAATAATTCATCTGCGTATTTATTATATAAAATCTCATTTAAATTTCTTGCATTTCTTTGCCTGATTAATCATCTCATATGGTTTCTATTAGTTCATGTTTTTAGCCCAGCTTATCTTTAAATAAACTAGTTTCTTTTAAGATTTCTGTTTCATGTAATTTAGCACAGCTTACCATCTAAAAAAGGTCAAGTACAATTCGGTCATGGTTTGGTTGGTTTGCAAAACCTTGGCAATACAGTAAGTTTTCATGATTTATTTTTGAAGATATTAGTATTTGTTAAACAGATCTTAATTTATTTATTACTTCAATAATTTGTTTGAAAAAATTAACATGGTGGCTTCATAAAGTGGTCATTCATGGTCAGTAAGTTTTCATTGTTATTTATACATGTCATTCATGGTCACACATGGTCTTTTATAAGATATGATAATCAACAAAAAAAAGCTAGCCCAGTTACTTAGTTATATTTAATCTGAGCAAAATATTTATTGGGTTAGAATGTTTCATACAAAAAAACCATCTCAATGAGGAAGTATAGAACTTTTAAGTATTAATTAAAACTCATGCTATAAAATAGCTTCATTTACATGATTTTGTTTACAACTCTTGTTTGATCTTGCTTCATGAGTCCAACATTTGCCATTTAGTATTTTAAAAATATTTCATATATACAGGTGCAGTGTTATTGAATCTAAAGTTTTTTTTTATTATCAGTGCTACATGAACTGCGTTCTTCAATGTTTATTTAAAACAAAATTATTGCGTGATTATTTTTCAACCTTTAAAGGATCTAATGGTAAACTTGCAAATGGTGAGTTTTTGCTCTGTGTTTTATCTTTGTCATACGTTTCACTGGCATAAATATTGGTTTATCATTTTTCTTGAAGAATTTTTCCTATTTTTCAGCATTTGCACAATTATTAAAAGATGTTTGGTCAGAAAATGCACCAAATCATATCGCCCCTTCTAATCTGAAAAACCATATTCAAAAATATGCTTCTCGATTTTCAGGCACAAAGTAAGATTAATTGACATTTAATTTTGAAACTGAATTTTTTTTTTTTTTTTTTTTTTTTAACTGTATGTAACCTTAAATAAGTTTTTTTCAAAATATCTAGAAAAACTCCTGTTTTTCTAGATATTTAGAAGATCTTTTAAATATTCATCATTTAGAATAAATAAAAATTTTAGAAGAGTTTTTATCTTTGCACTATCATTTATCATAACAATTTTGTGCCAATTATGATATAATGATTGTAAGAAGCAGCAAGAATTTGCATAAACTAAAGCATTTCAAAAAGCACATTTATCTTTCTTTCTAATTGTATTCTATCTATAGAAAACTGTGGTTGTCTGTCATGTTGTTATTACACCATGGAGGAAAACATAAAAACATAGAATATTTTCACCATTTAACAAAATAGCAAAAGTTTATCATCTATTTCTAATTGCCTACAAATAATTCATCTCCACTTCAGTTTTCTCCATTATAAAAGCATGCATATGTCAATCGTTCCAGTATATAATTTGAATAATTTTATTAGCTACATTTACTTCTGCATAGTTATTGATTTGTGTAATTAATCCACTCCTTTATATACTTTCTTAATTTTTTTGTTTGTTTTAATTTAATAATCACGAATTGAAATAATCATATTGAATTGCATAACATTTCATATTGGACAATGTTCCAACCAATCACGAATATTGAACAACAAGCCAATCAATCAATTGTATTTACAACATTTTATTACGTTAGTTTAAATATTTTATTCAATCTGTTTTTAATCCTTAGTCAACAAGATGCACAGGAATTTCTGCGCTTTTTGTTAGAGGGAATTCATGAAGATTTAAATACTGTAAAAAAAAAGACTCTTTATCCTGTATTTGATGACAAACATTTAAGGTATTTAATTTCAAACATCCGTTTCTAAAAAAATAGGTTTTTCCACCCCACCCCCTCCCACTTTCACCTTCCATAAAAAATGTTTTTTTTTTTTAAATTATTTTAATATTTGGTTTGCTATGATATCATTAAGTTCCTTTTTTTTTATTTTATTTTAGTGATGGTGAAAAATCAAATGTGTGTTGGGATAGATACCTAACAAGAGAAAGCAGCCCAGTGCAAGGTTTTAGATTTGATTTGTGGGCTTTTGTTTTGTTTTTTCCAAGTTTGTTGTAATTACATTAAATGAAGCTTAAGAAGTAAATTAGTAGTTAAAAACTTATTAATTTATATTTCAAGTTTTACAACAGCAGTTGATATAATTAGTTAATTAGTACAATAGTGTAAATTTCCCTGCAGCCAGCAAAATATTGATATTGCTGCTTCTTGCTTAAGGTTTATATCATGAATCTTTTATGGTATCTCTTTTCCAGCATGAGCAATGTTAATCGTCATGCTTTTTTTGATATAGATATGTTTGTTGGTCAGCTTAAAAGTACATTAACATGCTCTGTTTGCCAAAATCGCTCAGTTACTTATGACCCTTTTTGGGATTTGTCATTACCAATTCCGGTAAAAATTGTCTTTTAAGTTTGTTTTCGATTTGATGTTTAGGGTAATTCTTTCTGATTTAGTTTTAGGATATTTTACTCACAAATCTTATATTTGTAATGAATTTCAATAGAAATCCGTTTTATCAAGTATCGACTTAATAAAATGTTTTGAAGCTCTTACACAAGAAGAAACACTTGATGGAGAAGAGAAACCAGTGAGCAACTTTCATTAATATTTTTAATACTCATGTTATTTTATTTTTTGTTTTAAATTTTTGTAATAATTGCCTATCTTTTAAAACAAATTTTTTGTTTTTTTGTCTTGTTGCATTTATTTTGCCTTTTATCAATTACTGTACTTTTATTGTTGATTTTTATATTAGACCTGTGAGAAGTGTAAAAAGAATAGAAAATCTTTCAAGGGTTTTCTCATCGAAAGATTCCCAAAAGTTCTTGTTTTGCGTATCTTTTTCTCTTATAAAAACGCTGTATAAGAATATTTTTTATTTAAAATGATTTGAAGGGATTTTAAATTGCTTTTTATGTTTCTTTGCGATTGATTTTCCTTTACTTGGAGTAATTTAGATCTGAAAAGATTCTCGGGGCAACGCTTTCGAAATAAATTAGAGACCAAAATTGACTTTCCAAATATTCTTCCGTTAAGAGAATTCTCTGCTGATAGCTCAGGTGAAAATAATTTTTCAAATATAAAATAGTGAGGCAATCTTACTTACAGTTAAATCCCGGTAACTCGAACACCGGTTCACTCGAAATGTTATTATCTCGAACTGTTTTTAATTGTGGGAAAAACTTCGCTTAAATCGAAAATTTGTTAAGTCGAACCATTTCCTTGGTCACTTAAAGGTTCGGCTTACCAGGAGTTAACTGTAAATAGGGAAATATTTATTGGAAGCAAAAAAAATGTAAATGAGAAATAACAGTTAAAACAGTTAATTTTTTTTTCTTTCAACCAAGGAAACAAATATAATTCTTAAATAATCGACAGTTATTTAATTTTTTTTTGAAGTTTTTAATGATAATTTTTTTTACAGACAAACGTCTAGAGCCTGTATATAGCCTTTATGGTGTTGTTAATCATATTGGAGGGACACTTGGTGGGCATTACACTGCTTTTGCGAAACATCCAGATACCGGTTGTTGGCACATATACAACGATGCGATGTGCGTGTTGTATTTTTTTATTATTATTTTTTTTTAACAAAGTAAAAATTCTGTAACGTATCAATTTTCCATTGTATTGATTTAGAGTGGGTGAAGCAAATGTTTCTCGCGTAGTCTCTCCATCAGCATATCTTCTCTTCTATGAGTTAACATCGACGTAGTTTTAAAATATCGTTATAAATTTTCTCGTCCTATATCATGTATTTATACTCTCTTTTATAGAGATTTATTTAAATGAAAAACAGTTCAGTTGTAGTTTACCAAGATTACAATGTCAGGATTATTTAAAAAACCCATTTTCGATTGCCATCAGTGGTATCTTTGAGATAGAACCACTGTTTTTAAAGAATTTTTAACATATATATATATATATATATATATATATATACACGCACATTCATACACTCATACATATATGTCTAGAGGATTTTTATACAAAATAATTTAAAGATTTTTTACTATTTTAAAAACGATATTTCGCTTTTTAAAAAATTTGTAAATATGTTATTGTGCTTAAATTGAGAAGAATGAAATGAAACTGATTCTCTGTCTTGCAATACTTTCATGTTGTGCAAACGTTAGCTTCGGGAATATTTTGAGATAAGTGTTTAAGAATATCACTCTGCAATTAAATACACGATTAATCGTAGAGTAATAGAGTTTAACATACGATTAATCGTAGAATGATCGTGTAAATGGCACGTTTCTCTGGTTCAATGACAGGTTATTGAAGGAAAATGAACAAAAATACAAACTTTCTTTTAAAAAATGTAATTTGATTGGTTTCTATGAACATGAAAATGCAAGGCTTTCTTCGCATATTCGGTATTGTAATGCGAAGATGTGAGCCTAGTATAAACTAGTTATAACTCGTAATTTAAAATTCTGAAAAATACATTTAACATTTGTTATATTCGATTTTTCGCTTGCTTTTCGAATGTTTCTGATTCCTGATGCAAACGTTAGCCTGGATTCCAATTCTGTTTTGTGCTATCACAACGCTTGGGTATGTTATACCATACATCATTTCTACAAGTAATGGTCATGTATATTACATATTTCCTGCTATAAGTGAAACCGGAAATCATTTACCAGAAGCGCTATTTTTTCGTGAGTTACTAAACTTCTCTGGCTTTTTATCAATATGTAACGTTTATGTTCGTTACGAACAATACAACTTAATTTTGGCCGAATTAAACGCAAGTTTAACGTCAATAAAAAAGATAAACTTATGTTGCTTAATAAACGGTATTCTCGGAGGAATCGGTGTCACATTTGTGGCGAATTTCAAATCA
Organism: Hydra viridissima; assembly: GCF_058129835.1. NCBI lineage: Eukaryota > Metazoa > Cnidaria > Hydrozoa > Anthoathecata > Hydridae > Hydra > Hydra viridissima. Next base: position 4,847,840 of record NW_028324315.1, on the reverse strand, counting down.
GAGGCTCCCAACCCATTAAATACAGAACAGAAGAATATCATCTCAGAGCGGTCCATTCACTATGCTGCTGCATTTCTTGTTTTTGTAACAGGGATTTTATATTGTATTCTACAAACATTTTTATCATTCCAAGTTGTTTCTTATAGAGTAAATACACTCAAGATTTGTTACATAAGATTGATATTAACAATCAGTGCAGCCTGTAACTTTTTTTTGTTTATTATCGGGAAATTGGTTTTGAAGAACCTTCTAGGGCAGCCCACGAATGACTTGCGGATACGCGAAGATCCGTGGTTTTACTTGCACGCGATTGCAAACTTCTCAGAGTGGTTATTGTGTTTAAGCTTTACGTGGTTTTCACTTACGTTTATAAACGAGTTTCAAAAAATTGAAATAAGAGCTATTTTTAAATTTAACAATGATAAATCCTCGAACTCATCTCAATCAATAAGTTTACCAAGTGGCACTTCAAACGAAAATGAACCAAATGAAATAAATAATTAGAAAACGACTGAGTAAAAAAAAATGCAAACATTTTTTTAACGGACATCAAAGAATTTTGCAAACTTACAGCCCGATCATATAAGCAGCTACAAGCATGACGAACCTTTGTTTATAGCTTGATAAAGAAGCTTGCAAAGCAGTTATACATTTTAAAAGCATTAAAAATTGCTGTAGGTACAAATGGAAACCTCTTTGTTAGTTCTGAATTATTATTACTACTAATACATCCTACATTAATTATTGATATATTGCAAAAATTTTTACCAATTGCTTTTGACACAAATTCTTTTTATAAAGAACATTTCAACCTTGCAGTTTTGTTTACCATCTTATTTTCATTTTGATTTTAAGTTCAAAATGGTTAACGTTAGAAAGCAAAAGAAAAGGTAAGAAAACCAAAAAGTTTAAAAGAGAGCGAGACGCTAATGTCAGAACACATTTTTAACCATATCAACATATTTGCAATATCTTTAACGACTTCTCGATCTTCGTCGCCGACGTGGAGAACGTGAGCGTGAGCGCTTTATGGGTGGAGAGGGGGAGATAGATCGTGACCTAAATAGAAAAAAATAGTGCAAAATCAATTTTTTTTTGTTGATATGGTGGAAAAAAAAAAATAATGCGTTCTAAAAGTAAATTTTCTTTCAGCAAGCTCTACCCGAGATTTATCACAACCAATCAGAACGTTGCAATATTAAATAAGCAGAGGGTCTTGAACTAACACACACACATTATATATGAGTCAGCTCAGGACTCTCATACTTTCATCCTCATTTCTTCTCAAACTTGCAGAGCTTTCAATTTGTGGGCAAAAAGTCGAAACTTTGGGAATTAGTTCAAACGGGGTTGTTTGAGATAAAAACCAGGTTGGTTGCCATAAAAAACTGATTGTTTGTGATAAAAATTTGATAAAACTTCAAGATAAATTTTCTGTAATAAGGGTTTATTATCTTATTTTTTATGGATGATATTGTGCATTATGTGGTCCCAGGATTTATGGAAATATCTTTATTGCAAAAAAATCAACAACAAATACCCTACCTTCCACGTTTGACCATGGGTCCGCTGGCAGCACCACCACCAACACCAGCACCACCACGTCTTCGTCCATAAAGTCTTCGTCTAAAAGATATGATTATTAACATTTATTGATATGTTATATCTATCAAATTAAAAAATTCTAAGAGTTAATTTAAAGTTTACCTCAACTCTCTGGATATTGGTTTTAGATGCATAAAATTGCAAAATCCACCTCGGGTGCACTCTCTAAAATAAATTTTAAGCTGTTTAAAAAATCATTGGTTTCAAGAACCAATTAATTGACAGATTTTAAGAACAATATTTATTATTGTGCTAAAGCACAAAAATATAAAGCAATTTCTTGATAGTTGGATATTTGCAAAAACTAAAATTTTTTTTAAAATTTATACAAAAATCATTATTATAAATAAGATAAAAATTATATTTCGTATGACTAACCCCATTTCATATTGGCGACAACAGGATTCCCTAAATAATGATGCAAAAAATTACAATTTAAAAGTTTTATTATAAATTAGCTTTTAAATAAACAATATATTCAATTTTAAATATATGTAAAATATATTAACTAGTATAATAATAATAATAACAATAATAATAATAATAATAATAATATGATAATAATAGTAATAATAATAATAATAACAATAACAATAACAATAACAACAATAACAATAACAATAATAATAATAATAATAATAATAATAATAATAATAATAACAATAATAATAATAACAATAAAGATGATAATAACAACAACAATAATAAACATAAAAAAAAAACACCTTTTACTAACAAAGAACCTTTTAAAATATTTTTATAAAACTAAAAGAATTTTGATTTACCTAAAATCTGTTACAGGGGAAAGTTCTGCATATATTGGCTGCCCTGTAAAAGAATTATAAAATATGTTAAGCCTTACCTTGTTTAAAATAAAAATAAGACTGCAAGACACCTTTTTTTTTATTTTTGATAAAATTTTAATTCGAATGGCCAAATGAAATACTTATAGTCCAGCTGCAATGAATTAAAATTTTGAACTTAAACCAATGAAATTGAATTAAAGATTAACCAAACGATATCGCAAACAGCAAACTGGAATTTGAGAATGTTAAATTAACAAGCTTACCACTTTACAGACAATTGATGAATGTGTTAAGTCTTAAAAATGAACAAAAATATTGAACAATGTTTTAAATTTGCATTTACAAAACAAAGTTCTCAATGGAAATAGAAAAACAAATTGAAATATAAGAAGCTTTGATTCATTCTAAGCATTTGAATTATAAATATATTTGGCAATAGACTTACCATTGTACCATCTATTGTTAACATTGTCTACAGCCTTTTCTGCATCTTCTTCAAATCGAAATTTAACATAAACATTACCCACTAAATGATCGCCAAGGTTATCACAAACGTTCATTTCTTCTATCTCACCGTACTAAAGATTTTTAACAAAAAAAAAAAAAAAATCAACTTTTGACACTGACATTTAAAACAGACCAAAATTTACACGAAAAAATTGATAACAATGTATCTTTTTATAATTGCTATAACTATTATCAATATTTACATTTTATATGCATATCAATGTTTTATTATACTTTCAAGAACAAAAATCAAAGGGGAACAAGATACTTTTTGAGATCAAAATGTGAAAGTTTAATTTTGATGACTCAAATCAAAAAAAATATAAAAATAAAACTTTAAACATTTTATTTTTAGAAGAAAATTCTTAAAAATAATTCAAAGTTTTGAAAATAAAACCAACTTTATTTTTTAATTTTTTTTTCAATTCTTTATTGCATTTGATTATTTGTAAATAATTCATTTCCAAACACTAAAATATATTAATAATTTCCATTAGGTAATTCCTTAAAAATTATTTAGCAATAATTTATTCCAGCAAAACTATTATAGAAACTAAGTTGCATACTTTTGCCTCGAGTTCAAGAAAAACATCTTCAAAGAAATTATCATAGTGCTCTTGAGCTTCCACATCATTCATGATTGAAGCTAAAATTTTTAATTAAAAAGATAATTAATATAAACTAAAAAAAAAAACAAACCAAGAGTTTAGACTATAACTGTATATTTATTTACAACTGTATATTTATTTATAACCTGACGGGAGCAGGCAGAAGGCAAAAGTCTTATCTCCGTTGTGTCTTTTACAAATTTAACAAATAATAAGCTATCATATAAAAAAAATATTACTGTCTCGGTGAAATTATGTTAAATGATTTTTAATAAAGTTTTACTTTTTTTTTTCTTCTGAATACTATAACTTAAAATAAAAAAAACAATAAAATTTCAAGTTACGTATTGATTTAGCAAATTAAGCAGCTTTTTCTGTCAGTTTTTCACAGAATCTTTTTTTAAAAAAAAATAATGGAAATAGAAAGAATTTCATTTAGAAAATTTCTTTTTTTGTTTTGATGCTTCTAAATAAATCCCATTTAACTAAAATGTCTGTCAACAGATCAACTGTTGCTAAGGTTTTCTTCCAATTATTTAACATGGTTTGAGGGTTACTTCAGATGCATCATGATTACACCTGACTCACCATATTCAAGTTACTTTTAATCAATTTCTGTGTTATGAAAATAATTGACAAGTTAATGCTTCTAAATGTTATGCATAAAAAACCACTTGAAAGATCTATTGGCAAGATGAACTAAAGCAAATCACAAAACCTATATAAAATGAATTTGTGTCCTGGAGTGGGCATTATAAAGCCCAGACAATTGAGAACCTAGAATGAGATCTTCATTAAGTTTATGACTCTATGCCATGACATTTTAAGACTGTTCTTAATGCAAAAGCTACCCAAGTAAGTGCCAATGTAGTTTAATTATTCAAAAGTGAAAATTTTATCTTTTCTTATGTGATACATATTCACAATAAAACTATGGTAGGATAATCAGCAAGTAGAACTTGCAACTACTTATCATAAAGATATAACTGCTTATAAACTTATAACTATTTGCCAAAAAACTTCTTACAGTTTAAAAGTTACAAAATTTAAAATGACAAAAAAAACAACAACAAAAAAAATTTGGTCTCACTTTTTTGCTGTTGTATATTATTATAATATTTACAGTTTAAGACATTATTATATATAAGTATTATTATTGTAAACTAATTTTGTAAATCTGTCACAAATAGAGAAGATTTATGCACAAATGATGGTCTACTGATCTTGCTATGCTAGAAAAAAATGATGCATACTCAACAAATATCTGTGGATCATGTTGAATTACTTTTTAAAAAGATGACATAGGCATAAAAAAAGAAACCTGGCAATTATACTAAACTAATTTACTAAACTAAGAGACACATCAGGCAGAAGTTTAAAATTAAAAGTATCAGAAACAGAAAATTTGTAGTCTATAAATCATGTCCCAGTATTCAGAAGATCTTAGGCAGCAAATATTTAATCCCTAATGTGTACACTTGAATTAACTTGAGCATGCTTTCACTTGCATAGATGGTCTACAAAAACCTTATAAATGCAGTTTAAGTAGTAATCAAAAATATTAGCAGACAAACTATTCCTTAACAGCATCAAGGCCAGATCACATCTAAGATGCCACATAAAAAAATCTCCATCAACAAACCAACAAAAATGTAAGTCTTATCTAGGATTTTCTCTTTTTCTTCTCTCTTTCTCTAATTGATTCTAAATCCATCAAAGTTAAGGAAATTGAATTTTTTTGAAATTTCTAGGATAATTTAAAAGAAAAAAAAACCCAACTGCTCCTTTAACAAGATGAAAAAATTTTTCATTTCTACACAACAAGTTGATAATTACAAGTAGTGATTTATCAAGGTCAGTATTAACGTAATTACTAATAATACTTAAGGAGGCTTGAGTTCCAGACAAATGAATTCTATATAATTTTTTGTTTGATTTCACTAAGATCAACTCAATCTAATGGAATTTTCAAGCTATAATAAATGGGTTACAAACTGCAGCAATTACATATTATTACACAGATAATTCTAAAGAATTGAAATCCTATGGCAGCAGTTGATAAGTACTTAGACCATGAAGAAGAGGTAGAAAAGATAGGAATAATGAACTTGATAACTGTTATATAATGCATATCGTTATCAACAATTTTCAAGTTCAGTTGAACTGTTTTAAACTTCACATATCTATGGTACCTAAGGGAGGTTGTTAGACAAGCAAATGTATAACAAACACATTCTCCTTGTTATACAAGAATGAGAAGCAACAAAAAGACAATGTGAACCCAGGACTTAAAAATTGATACTGCAGTGAAAGAAAAATGCCAGATTCTCAAGTTTCATGTAAGAAGTAGCTTTATCAACTATCTTTATTGAGATGGATTGTTACATCTTTGTCATTTTTAAAAATATAGAAGTCAAATGTTTTTATATTTATAATTAAATTTATATTTTAAATGTTTTTATGATTATATTGACTATAATAATAATAATAATAATAATAATAATAATAATAATAATAATAATAATAATAATAATAATAATAATAATAATAATAATAATAATAATAATAATAATAACAAAAATAATAATAATAATAACAACAACAATAATAATAACAATAATAATAATGTTATAAATTAATATCATATTTTATATGGAATTAAACTGGTAATAACATCTGGAAATCTTTCTACCATGTGTTACAGTTGTCATGATCAAATGATTATCATTACCAATGTCCTGATCACTGCAGTTATTTCTAAACTCCAACTGTGTCACTACTAAAGCACTTAACAGTTTTACTGCATTAGTCCAAAATTTGATATCTATTGCTTATCAGTTTTTAAATATTACCTGCATTGCTTTGACCAAACTCATTTGTTACAGCAAGATTTTGAGGATTTTGAAACATATTTTGAAGCAAAATGGTCTAAAAAATAAATAAAGGTCTAAAATAAAAAATAAAAAATGGTCTAAAAATAAAAAATAAATAATAAAAATAAATAATAAATAATAAAAAAAAAATAAAAAATAAAAAATGGTCTAAAAAATAAATAAAGATAAACTTAAGACCATGTACTAATTGTATAGTGATAGTGTTTTATGTTATACTTTCAACTAATAAATGAACTAATATTGCTATACAATTAACTTTTTGTATAGCAATATTGGGGCAGATGAAAAAACCACTTTTACCAGCTAGACAAAATAGACATATAGAAGGTCATTAACAAACGACAGGAAAAATCAACATATAATAACCTGACTATAAGTAGGCTTATTGTGTAGGCGAGAACATTTGTCTCCATGTCGACATGCACCAATTTTGAAATAAAATGAACAGTTTACTCTAAATTAAATAGCATATAAAACAAGTTCATAAATAAATAAAGTATAGGTAAAGGAACTCAGTAAAAAAAGTTATGCATTAAATATATTGCAGTTAAGAAACGTTTCATATGAGAAAAAATAAGTTTTTTAAATTGCTTGCAATACCAGCATTTATCTAAATAAAAGCCATTTAAATCATCTTAAAAAATTGAGTATTTTGAGATTTAACTTCTTATAAAGGCTGAGTAGCATATGGTAATTTAATAAAATCTCCTTTAGTTAAAACACTAAATGAAAAAGAAGAGAGAAGTGATGCAAAGCTGTATCCTATAGACTTATCAAAATTTTATTTTTCTATCGCAAATATTATTGATATTATTTAGCAATTTGTAGCAAATTCAAAGCTTTACTATTGCTTCTTGCCAATCAGCTGTTTTACTATTGCTACTTGTTAACCAACTATTAGTTGCCCAGATAGTTAATAGCCAAACATGGATATTTGCAAGTAACTCTTTGTTATGAAGAAAGTTTAACAAAGAGGAATTGCAAAATAATAAGATACTATTAGTTAGAATTATCATTACTGTCATTCTTCTCACGACTTTAACTCTTACATGCAAAATAATATTACATTTTAAAAACATTTTACTAGAAAATTATTGAATGCGTATATTGTATGCTATTAAAAAGAGTAAACTTATATTGCATTAGCTATAGTTAAAAATGTGAAACTTCACCAGTGATATTGATTTTTTTAGAATTAGATATTTTCCCTAACATGGATTTACTTTATTGACTATTCATTTGTTATTTTGATTTAAACATGTCATAACGTATGGTTAAACGAAAATTGGTGATAAGAATATTTTGATCCCTATATTACTTTATAATTAAAAGCTATCTTCATTACTCGCCTGAACAACAACAAAAACATTACTCTTTATCAAAGGCACTTACTTGTCTTTTTCAGTACCGAAAATCGAAGCAAGATATTCTGCCATTCTATCTTATGGCTATTAAAAACTGTGGTGTTTTAATTATTATCTTCTAACTATTTAACGTTTGTTAAAAGAAGTCTCTATTTATAGATAGTGAACTACATAAAAAACCAGGCAAAAGCAGCTTCACTTCACGAAGAATGTGCTTAAGAATACACGGTCGCCGATTGCGCAGGCGCCCTAATATAAATGCTCTAGATCACTCCAGTAGTCTCAGTTGTCACCTCACATTTAAAGTTTCCTATCGTAATAAAGATTTTTAAAAAATCTTAACTGCAAAATATAAAAATATTTTGTATCTTTAGCGTTAGTGGTAACAATATTTTTTAAATAGATCTTTACAAATCTCCAACTTGAGGCCCATTTGACCCTTAGTCCAGCTCTGTGGTTAACAATCATCAGTTTAGGGTATTCATTGTGTTATAAAAGAAACTTAAGTTTTCTTCTGTTCTTAAATTATTTCCCTTTAGTTTCATTTTTTAGTCTTCCTTTTCCTTTTAATTTGCTTTTGCTTTTACTCTTTTGTTAGTATCAGTATCTTCTTTTCTGACTTTTTCCCGTTTTTCCAGTCAAAAAAACTTCTGGTTCTAAGTTCTTTCGGCTGTTAAGCCACAGACTTTGGCATGTTGAAAAATTTGCGTCAATTTTGCGCCAAAAACAAAGCGTAAACATTGAATGTGTCAACTAGGGATCGCTAGTCTACGGTATACTAAAAATTTAGTGTACAGTTTACCGTATAGTATACCGTAAATGATACTGTAAAGTATAACATAAACTAGACTCTTTATTCTTTAATTTTTTATATTACTATTGTTATTAATTTATTTCAGATCAGAGAAATCCATGAAACAATCTTAAATCTTAAAACGGTGAAGAGCAGCACAAACAGCCAGGTATAAAAATATAACATAAAAATTTTATAAGTAAATCTAAGAAACAAAAATTGATTTTTTTTTTAAAAAAAACACACTTTAATCATGATAGGTCAAATAATAGACATGGTCCAATAATTTAGTTCATTAGGAAAAGTTAGTATACCGTATGCTGTAACCGGCGATCCCTAGTGTCAACAAATCAATATCAACTGCATTTAAGTGAAATCACGTAATGATATATAAGTGACTTGCCAAGATTGAGTTGGTTAAAAAAGTATGAATTGGGTTTTTTGAAAGGCCACAAGTTAATAGTAGTTAACTTTCGGAAGAAAATTTCTAAATGCATTAAGTGAAATTTTGAACTTCAGCTCTCAAACTTCAAACTAAGCCTTCTTCCTAATTTAACGTGAAAGCTTTTATTTTAACATGAAAATCTTTGCTTTAATGTGAAAGCGTTTGATTTAACGTGAAAGCGTTTAATTTAACGTGAAAGCGTTTTACTTAACGTGAAAGCGTTTAATAGCGGGCGAAAGTAAAAAAAAAAAAATCACAATTTTTAAATTAGAAAAAATTACGGCCTTTTCCTAAAAACTAATTCTTATGTGTCTTAGCGCGCGCGCGCGTGTGTGTCTGTGTGTGTCTGTGTGTCTCTGTGTGTGTCTGTGTGTGCGTGTGTGCGTGTTTGCGTGTGATGGTTATAGTAATCATATTAAATCTTCTCATGGTCGTAAGTATATTTGATATGAGATTAAATGCTTAAATCAGCTGATTGGATTCAGATTAATAACGATTAAAGGCATTTTATCTTTAATTCAATATCATTTTTTTTGTAAAAAATATTGCATTATACAAATATATCAACAATTTCACGACTTATTTTTATTCGTGACAGTTGATGTTAAAGATAATAATCTATAACTTTGTTAGGGTCATTTTTTTTGTTAAGAATTTAAACTATTATTTTTATTTCACTAAAAATAAAAGTTACTTCTAAAAATAAATATAGGCTATAGCTTAAATTAGAAATGGTGACTTTATTAAGGACGTGGCAAATTTGATTAGGAAGTGCGATAGCTAAATCGTAAAAGTATAACAATATTAAATCCGTGTTATGGTTTTACAAAAATATTAAAGTTAAAGCAGCATCAAATATCAGCGGTCTCACCATCATCTAACTTTTAACTTTTTACCAGCTAAACGTTGGATCCTTACATCAACATTGGATCCCACCTGTCTTGTTACGAGTTTTTATAATATGAACTAACTCTCAGAAATTATCAATCTTCTTTTTGTTGCTAAGTCCGGAGACATCTTTAGTAATTATTTTGCTGCTGAGCTATTTCTCTGAATTTCGACTGAATATTCTTGTATTTTAACTTTCAGAATCTCAAATTCTCTTTGGAGTTTTTAAATATAAATAAACTTGCTGATTGATAAAATTTTGTACAACTTCTATAAAGTTTACTGATCAATTAAGTTTAGTTGATGAGATAGCTATCACTAACAGTAGATTTGAGGAGAGGATGAAAGTTTGAAAAGAAGATGAAGAGGAAATCAGTTTAAAACTTTTTGCACACTCTAATTTTTTTACATTTTCTGGTATTTTTTCATACCTCCCAAAACTCAAGTTATAAAAAGATAATGAATTAGTGAACTTTAAAGTCTCATGTGAGTTGTAAAGAAATATTCGTGTCACATAAATGAAAATTCACTTCTTTATCACAGATTATTTTTTAGTTTTTTTCCCCTGTAATCAATCCTATTCCCAACCCAAGAAAATTAATTTGTTTTGATCATCTTCCAACTATTGAAGTCCAACCATTTGTGGCTGGAAAACTTTTAAAGCTTTTTCTGATTACACTTTTTATGAAATAATGTAACAGGAGCTTTATATTTATATTGTAATAGTTATAACAAAATATAAAAAAATAATTTATAAAAAAAGCCATATGATAAAAATACTTTAAGATTGTAGACTGTCCAAAATATCACTTTTAACTGTAACCTAGTGACAGTAGTTTAAGTTTATAGCCTTTATCGGTGTCAGCAATTCGTACTTCACAAAGGAGGCTCATCTTAACATCTCAATAGCAAGAATGTAAAGAGAAGAAAAACACGGAAAGGTTTTAACGATTTATTATAACCATGCTACCGAAAAACAATAATTTTCAGTGCAGTGAATAATAATAAAAAATTAAAAAATGTAATATGTTGCCATGCCAATCCATTTGTTCGACGAGCTAAGTATTTATTTACATTTTTAATTTTTGAATTTATGACGTCATTATAAATATATCTATATATATATACACCCACGAACATGCTCGTGTACACATATTTATTTGCTGTACACAAAAGAAAATACGTTTACATTGACATAAAATAAAAATCTCGCTGACTTTTTTTTAAAACGACACAAAACGAGGGCATACCAAGCAATACGATAACATTAATTATTTAAGTACTAGAAAGTCAAAGAATAGATTATTGGTTGTTTAATTTGCCTTTGTGTTTGCGACGAAGCAAGCTTAAAACAAATCAATCAGGTGCGATTTTTTTGTTATAAAGTTTTTTTTAAAAACTTTTAATTGCTAGTTTGTTTTATTTTGTTTATATTTTTTGTTTTGTTTTCTGCCGTAAAACAAAACTGTTTTTTTGGCTTTTAAGCTTTTTAGTAGAAATAAGAAGTTCAACAAGAAGCAGCAAGATATTCGCGTCCACGTTTGGAAATGTGTAACCCGAGAGAAGCAAACCTTGCAGCGTATAAATCTTCATATATGAATGGATTTGGCATTTCGCTTGATGAGTCTTCTGGTTCGCTTGCCTACGCAACTGAGTCTGCATTAAAAGAAGAATTTATAAACAAGTTCATAAGTGACAACCAGCAACAATTATCAAAACCTCAAGTCAGAAAAACCATGTCGTGGTCAATCTCAAACCCAACCGTGCACAAAGAGAGAGATTTTTATCTCATGCCTTACGCGTGTGATGACATAAGAAAGTTTACAGGAACTTTTGTTAGCCGAAAACGAAGTGCCACACTACCGTTACGATATAATTCGACTCCGTTCCTTTCAACGTTATCGAGAACAATGAACTGTTGCTCAGATTTCGAGAACGGTTCTTCCATCATCGACGAAAGCAAAGATGAATGCAAAGATAGCGATGATTTACAAAGTAGTTATGAAGATCAAAACTTTACAAGACTTGATAAGTCGTAATTTTCTAAATGTAAGTTGCCTTTTTTTTTTAGAAAATCGAGCCAGAAAAAGGGAAACGTTACGTCACATTTTTTAGCACCCTAAAAAAGAAGCGGCGTTTAACACGTAAGAGAAGCGTCGTTTTATTGAAAACAGATCGCTTTGTGCAAAACTTTTTTTCTCCCACAGACAAAAGCTCACTTGTATCATATTCCAAAGAAATTTTCTTTCTAAAAGTTTTGTTATTGAAAATATGTGAATGAAAATTAATTATTTAGTAGAGAATATCGATGTTACATTTGCCACATTTCCGTTGCTTATCGGCTTTAATAAAAATAGAGGCTTAAAAAAGAATTCTTTTTAAATTAGCATAAACCCCGCATAAATTAAGCATAAATTAAGTTTATAAAGTTTTTAAAATTCAAACAGATAAACCCGTCTATAAATTTTATAATAAAATTATGAAACTTAAAAAAATTAGTTCCTATGTTCAAAGCTATTGTTATGTTTTGAATTCTATTCTATGCTTTTCTAAAATCTCTTTTGGCCCCCGTGTTTAATATCTCATTTGGCCCTCATTAGCCATTGCACCAAATATTTTCTCCAAGTACTCAAATAATTGTGAAAAATTAATATGATATGGGGTGCTAAGGGTGGGGAGGGCAATGGGGGGGGGGGATGATAAAGAATCATAGCTGTGTTTATTTTACGAGAATCAAGAGTAGTCGCTAATGCCTTTGAAGTATGTAAGAACTTCTTGATTTTAGTTTGCATAGCTTTATGATAACCTGTTGCAAAATGTATTCTTATGACGACTACATATGACAGAGCCTTTGATTTTTATTTACATTTTCGATAAAATCTTTAGGTAAGTTTAAAGATTGTTTGTGTTTTTTGTTGCCGCATTTAAAGATTTGGTTTTTGCATGAGGTGAATCGTTACGCAACTTTTTTTTTTTACGACCAAAAGAAAAAAAAAACTTTTCAAAGCAATTTTTAAACAAAATTATAAACCTTTGAAATATAAATAAAGAATACAAATAATACATAAGTAAGAATACAAAAAATCAACAGACATGTGATAGACGAGAAAGAAGGTTTCAAATAGCGCGCATTAATTTTTTAAGTTTCTTGCGTCGGAAATTTCTTTGCCTAGAGCAACGAAAACGGAATATAAATCAAAAATACATTTATAAGGAACCATAACGTCATGGGTTTAGATTTTAATACGTGTTGTTCAATTATATTGAGCAAGAAACCTCCTAATTGTAAAGTAAAAACGATATTTTAACATCAGACTGATTAACTCTCCATTTAAATTATGTCGCTATATTGGTGAAATCTACAAATTTCTACAACTATGTTAAATTATGTTAAATTATGTGGAAATCTTCATACAAACAGAGTAATCCTGAAACACAAGCTTGGATTTTGTGTTTAAAAAAAATAAAGTTCAAATCCTTTTTTTTTAAATTTTTCTCTAAAAAAAAAAAAAAAAAAAAATAAATAATTAAAATAAAAAACTTTTAAAGCTTTTTTTTTTGCTAAATCTTTAACTTTAAAGTTGCAGACCAAATTTACAGATTAATAACTTGGTCCCTTATTCAGGACACAACTCCGAAAACTCCATTGACAAGAAGAGAATAAGCTTCATGAGTAATTAAAATTCAAATTTACTTAAAAATTTAAGTCACATCGTTTAAAAACACTTAGAAAATATTTAATTGGTAAATGAAGTTGAAAATATTTGGTTGGTAAATGAAGTTGAAAATATTTGGTTGGTAAATGAAGTTGAAAATATTTGGTTGGTAAATGAAGTTGAAAATATTTGGTTGGTAAATGAAGTTGAAAATATTTGGTTGGTAAATGAAGGATTAAGATTTTTAATTTCGAGACTTTTTCCTGTTGCGTAACTCTTCGTATATCTGATCGTTTTGTAAAGACGACGCTTGTGACGTCGCAAATACCTTTATATTTTAGAATTACTCATTTTAACAAAGAAATATGCGACAAGCATATCTCTTTAATAAAGATGGAAATCCACGTCTGCTGGAAAATGGTTTAAAGATGTCTTGAAAAATTATATTATGTAATATTAGTTAATCAGCAAATCAGAAAAAGGAAAAAAAAAAAAAAGAAAAAGACTCCTTACGTTCATTTTATATTTCTAATTTGTTACGGAGACATTCATTTTATAGTTCTCTGCTTCATTTACTTATTCCTACTTCTGACCCAGTACTAGCTTACATAGAATCAGCACTCTAGACAACTTATCCATATATGTAGCCTACTAAGTCATTGTGGCATATTTTGATACTTGATCTTAAAGTATGCCACCATGATTTAGTTGGCAATATATATGGATATATGGATAGCATTTGGTAAAGAATGACAGCCTTTTTTTAGGGATATTTTCCAAAAGATTCACCAAACTCTTTAATTGAGGCTATGCTGGAGAGAAATAGAGATTGTACAAAAAGTTTTTATCCTCGTGCTCTGACACTTGCTTGAACGCATACCGAACAATTAACCTAATTATTACCTAATTAACAATTAAAACTTTGGGCATTTAAATGTTAAAATATGATCAGGTGTCATAAATGTTGTGAAGATTTGTGACAGCTGATCATACTTTAACATTTAAATGCCTAAAGTTTTAAATCTTCATATGTCCCTTCTATTTGCAATATCTTTCCTCATCTCCGTCCACCCTCTTTCGTAATGCATAAATCCGACATAAATTGTTATGCAATTTAGTAACATTTTTTATTAAAACTTACGTTCTAAGAAACTCAAAAATCTTAGAAGGGTTTATTTGTACAGAATCATTTGACAGGGTCAACATACAAGTCTAGAGTTGATTCCACTTAGTTTTTAATCATTGAACACTGAAATTATCAGGAGACAAATTTTTATTTGGGGAATCTATTTGTGGTAAGAAAATCTTGTTTCTAATTAGTACTCTGACTATTATAGCATTCCTTTACTTTTTCTTTACTTCATTAACATGATTAAATTGCTTTCCATTTGCGTAAACCAAAAGAACCAAATTCCATATATTTTCAATAGGATTTAAGTCTGGATCATTTGAAAGGCCATTGAAAAAATAATCATTTTTTTTGTTTATAACCAATTTTTTGTATGATTTTAGCTCCATCGTGTTGAAAAATTGAATTTCTGTTACTTATTTTTTTTAAAGCAAGGTGACAAAATTTCTTTAAGTTGTGTTGTATAGTCTTCAGAATGTAGAGTACCTTTAACAAATACAATGCTTAATTTTCCTCTTCTTTTAAAAGCTGCCCAAACCATTAAACTACCACCTCCAAAATTACGTCTCAATAAATTTTTCTTTTTCCTTTCTTAAATCATGCCAATAATACTGATAACAACCAGGTCCATAAATTGAACTTCTTTTCATCAGACCATACACTATTATTCCAATTTAACCTTGTTTCAATGCAATTTCTAGCAAGCTCAAGTCTAGCTTCTTTTTGTCTTAGAGTAATTGCTGGTTTTCTTTTTAATCTCTTACGATTAACTCGGTGATTAGTTTGAACAATGGCGACTAATGATAAAAGCACTTTTAATCTTCTCAGCAGTGATTGTTGAATTGCTTACTAACTCAAAAATTACTCGTTGAACCCGTTTGTTATCATTTTACGTCCTCTTGTCTTCTTAAACCCATTTTCGCTTCTTCCTTTAAGATAATTATGAACAGGAGTCTTCGATCTGCTTATATTTTTTGTTATTTCTCTTTCATTTACGTTCTTTGAATAAAGAGCATCAATTTTACCTCGCTCGTGATCAGTGATCGTCTTTAGCTTTACGCAATTTTTAAAGTTAAACAAGATAATCTAAAACGAATTTAATTTCAAAAAATAAATTAATATAATTAATATAAAAAAATTTAGAATAAAATTCGATTCAAAATGTTTTACAAAATAAAGTGGTTTTAAAATTTTGTCGTTTTGAACAAATTCACCATTTCAATTTTTTTTCTATAAGTCTAAATCTTTTTAGATATTTATGCATATATATAAGCTATATTTATTAAATATTTATTAGATTATATATTATTACCTAAAATAAGAATTTAAATGATAGTTTAATAAAGAAATTGTAAAATTTTATGAAGTGATCTTAACATTTTGACGCGGACGCCACTGTAACTCAGATTTAATCATTTCTTTATTTTTGGTTATTGACATTGTAACTATCAGCAAAGAAGTCGAGGGAATTTTATTAAACAGAAATTACCGAACTCAGCCGAGAATTTCTGATTTTCTTTTATTGCACCTTTTCAGAATATATATTAATAGATAATTCAAAGTAATCTGCAACTTGGTATCCATTTTCTAATAGCTTATGTAAAGTTTGTAAAGTTGCAGACATGTGCTACCAAACGAATTGATTTAAAGTTAGCTATGACATTATGATGTAATACAATTTAAAGGCATTCAGGTCTAAACCACCCATACTGCTTTCAATAAGTGTTTAATTCTGAGGACTATATTGACATTACAACGCAAGTTGTTTGAGAAAATATCTCCGCTTGCTCAAAAGTCCTCCTGGCTTTTTGTCTCGTGCTTGTTTAAACAAAGCCTTGTTTAGATGTGTCTATAACTATATTCAGTGCTTCACTAAACTTAGTTTTCGTTAGACCTTTTTTGTTCTCTAACTGAAATTTTATCTTCTTTAGTTAATAAACCTAATTTTAAATTTTCTTATATTTGATCTGATTCCTAATGTCAAAAATTACCGAACGCCGAGTGAACATCAAGTTTATTCATTTTCCTTTGGCTAAGCAAGACATTTGGGACCTTATTGAATTAAACTGTTGTTTTATTTAAATGGGAATTAGAAAACTTCAGTTTTTGACCAAAGTTTGGTCGAGAATATTTATACTTTGTATTGAACTCCCATTTTCAAATGCAATAAAGTATACAAAATTTTACAAATGCATTAAAGTATACAGTTGTATATTAAAAATTAGGAATTCAAGAGAAAGCATTAGGTCCATTCATGTGTGGTCGCTGTGGTAATTATTTGCAGGGATGATAAATAGATACATTTATCAAACTCTGGCTTGATGCACCATCAAATGTATTTTTAGTTACATCATCAGATGCACCGTCAGAGCAATAATGATTCTTATTGATCTATCTTTACATCTTTAACAAATGATTTTAAGTAAAATAGCAATTTGTATGTATTAAATTATTTTGGTTGCAAATGCGATGCCAACAACTAAAAAAAAGAATTATAGTTTAAGCAATCTTTTAATAAATCATTTTAGAATACTCTCAGAATGTTAAAAAATTAAAAACTTAGCACTAAACAACGTAAAAAACAAACTGTACATCACAAATCTCTTTTGCAGACAATTAGATTGCCCTCAAGGCATGTTCAGAACTAAATCTTTTAAAGAATTAAAAGTTGTTGAAGTTTTTCCAGTTCCATTTGGCTTAAATAGTCATATAAAACAAAAATATTAGCTCTGTTCTTAATTTTAGTGGACGATTTAATAAAAATTGTAGAAAAAAAAATGGTTTTAACCCAGCAGCCAAAAGACTACTCTAATTTGTATCTATCATGGATGCGTATAAATATACTCATCCATGTATCCATCCAGACGTATATTAGGCAACGAAAAAACGTCTAAATACAAGGATTCTATTAATGTCCCATTGTAGACGCAAATTAGATGTATAAACTGGATTAATACACGAATATCTTTTTTCGGTTAAGTATAGATGTATTTAAGATGTCTTTTATAGATCAGTTATAACTGAAAAAAAAATTTTTACTTAAAAAAAATTAATTTTACAAAACACCGTTGTAAATGACCGCCATTAAGAAACGTGCATCTAGCAAGACGGAAACTCGTTTCTAGAAATAAATAAAGTAAAAGAAGTAAAAATTTATAAGTAGCTAAATTTATACTAATCTATGTACGGCATAAGTCATAATGATAATCATTTTTAATGACTTTTAAGTAATAAAGTTGTATGCTATTATAAATTACTTGCTAATACAACGAAATATTTTTATGGTTTCAGTGCATAACATTTTACTAAAATGATCATGATCTAAAAGATAAAAATATTATTATCGATATTTTTATTTGTAGATTAAAATATAATTTTAATATAAATGTGTGTTTTTATAATAATATATATTTTAAATAACGCCAAAAGCTGCTTAAGTGGTAGGCTGGCGTTATTAAGAAACACTATATATTATTATAAAAATATTATATTATTATTATTTATATAATAATATTATATAATATTATTATAAAAATTTAGTCGAGAAAAATAGCAAAGACGACAGTGAGAGGTAGGTAAAACAGATAAATTGATGATACATTTTTAAATTAACTATCATTATTGTTATAATTATTATAAGTTTATGTTATAATTATTATGAATTATATGAGTTTCCGTCATTCTAGATGCACGTTTCTTTAATGGCGGTCATTTACTATGGTGATTTTGTAAAATCGATTTTGTTATTATTATTGTTATAATAATAATAATTATTATTATTATTGTTATTATTACTATAATAATAATAATAATAATAACAATAATAATAATAATAATAATAACAATAATAATAATAATAATAATAATAATAATAATAATAATAATAATAATAATAATAATAATAATAATAATAATAATAATAATAATAATAATAATAATAATAATAATAATAATAATAATAATAATAATAATAATAATAATAATAATAATAATAATAATAATAATAATAATAATAATAATAATAATAATAATAATAATAATAATTTTATTTTCTTCAGATGGAAGATGAAGAGGTGAACAAAGAAAAAGAAACTTAATAAGGTTACTTTGTACCAGAAAAATTTGTCATATTTTCTATCTTTGATGTTTCATAAAATTTAACAAACCGAATGAAAATTTATATATAACTCATGTAAACAGATTTTTTAATAATTCTACATGTCTTTTATAGCATTAGTACATTTACTGACATGCATTTATTTATGCGATTATATATTATATTTTAGATACCAATGACGCGGAACAGCGAGTTGGCGGACTCAATACAGAACTATAGTTTTTTATTGTAAACCTTTGTTTTTTAATCTTGCTCAATAAATTTCAACAATATGAACCTACTTGTTTCTTTATTTGTATAAATTTTTAAAGGCTTTTTAAACTTAAGTCATTCGGAAAAAAGATATCTAAAATGCATCTAATATTTATCTAAGAACTGGTCTAAAAGATGTCTGAATTCACGTCGTAAAAGAACGCTAAATGGATGTCTATCTTATAGATGTCTTTTAGATACATTTTACTTGATAAAAGTGCTTCATTTTAAATGCATAAAAGATGCGCAATAGACATCTATTTTATTTACTTTTTATTTAATAAAGTGCATCTAAAAGACGCTTATAAGAGAGGACGTCTATTTAGCGTTCATTCACGACGTGAGTTCAGACGTCTTTTAGACCAGTTTTCAGATGTATATTAGATGCATTTTAGAAGTCTTTTTGGCTGCTGGGAACACTATTTTAAATCTTTTAAAAATAGTTTCTATTTGCACATCTTTCTAAAAAATAATCAGTTATTGAAAATATTTAAATACAATTGAGATATAATTAGATGCAATTAGTTGTAGCAGATTATTTTGTTATGTTGTGCAATATTAGCACAACATACTGGTATTTACATAAGTTATATATACAACTTGATAAAATATTGAAAATATTTCATTTATTATTATATAAGCTGAATATATTATTACATATTCGTTATATATTAGTATATATTTTTGATTGATACCAATCCAAAACTAAACATATTGGATCAACATTGGATTTGTATTAAATAAAACCATCGACATTCACCACGCTTTTACATAAATTATGCCAATTTTATTTCAAAAAAAAATATTTTTTGAAAAAGATTTAAAAATAATGTTTATAGAAATAAAGTTTTACAAAAAAAAGTTTGAATACGAAATTCAATGAAAATTATTTAAAAGCTAATCTATGCTTTAAAATAAAAGAAACTGATTTTGCGGAACCATAGTATACCTAATTTGCAGATTTACTTTCTTTGATTTAAGCAGGTAGCTTAGAAAACAAATTTCTGAATATCGGGCTTTGAATTAATATTATTAAGATCTTTGTTTAAGCAATTTTTTTAATTCAATGTGTTTTGTTACATACCGACAAAAAAGTCTTTAACTTTTTATCAAAAAATCTCAATATTTATATATATATATATATATATATATATATATATATATATATATATATATATATATATATATATATATATATATATATATATATATATATATATATTTCTGGTGTGCTGCTAGCGCATTTTAGACGTCTAAAGCAGAAGGCGATTAAATCGAGTGATGTCATACATACTCACTGACAAACAGTCTTTCGAGCGTCTGAAGGGTTTAAACAAATAATTCCCTAAGACTTAATTTTGGCGGAAGAGGGAGGAAAGAGAGGATACTCTTAATGAGAGGGATTATTAATTTTAATAAGGAGCTGAAGACAATTTGCGGGTTATTCACAAGTATATACGGTATTTTAAAATCAATATAAACAAAAAATAAAAAACGTGCTATCTGGAGGAAATATCGTCTATCATTAAGATGTTTAACTAACTCTCTAATGAGCCATTTGCGAATGACAACTACATTAGTGCGCTTTGAGAACAGAAATAAAAAGGACTTCTGGCATACAGGCTTTAAAATCTGCGAATATCAAGAGTGAGCTGAGTAAGTTTTGATTTTTGTTTTGTTTTGAGTTTTACGAGACTTTGTCACTTTATAGCCGAGGGACAAAAAAATTTTAAGAAAAGAAAAAATTCTAAAGAATGCTAATTTTAATTTGCAAACTTTTTATGTTATTAAATTAACTTATAAAGTTTTTTGCCATGTTTGCTTTAATTTACAAAATTTATACAGTTATGTTAATTTATAGAATTAATGAAATTAATTCTATAATAGAATTAATGAATTCATAAATATTAATAGAGTTAAAATAAAATTCATAATATTAATAAAAATTCATAAATATTAATAGAATAAAAATAGAATTAATGAATTCATAAATATTAATATATAAGAATGGTTCCTACAGGCTTCCAGTTACTGCGTTCTTCTTTCCCGGACTGTTGTTGTATTTTAGTGGTGGTTTGAAGTCTGACCTTGTGTGTAAAGGAGGCAAACAAGACCTGTGCCTTAAGTTTTTTTTTTTAATTTTACTATCATCATTTTGTTTATAGTACGAAAATGAACAAAAGAGGAAGAATATACAGTAAAAAGGACAGGAGGCCCCATACCGTGATTACTAAGTTGCGAACTCCGATGAAATCTTCTAGTGGTGATTATGCTGTGTTTAATCAATCTAATTTTGTAGATACTGACAACAAAAATGTTAGTAATGTTAGCAGCGCTCATCATTTTTCTTCTCCTTTTTTTTCTTCTTCTTTCTGTTCTTCTTTTTTTCCTTCTTCTTCTTTTTGTTCTTCTTCTACTACTAATACTACATCTACTACTACTGCATCCACTACTACCACTACTTCTTCTTCCTTTTCTTCTTCTTTAAAAGTCAAAAGAGAACCAAAACGCTCTCGATCAAGATCCCCTTCGGCCAACAGGTTTTTATTACATTATTTAACATATATTTAATTCAGTTTTATTACATTTAATTTAGTTTTATTACATTTAACTCAGTTTTATTACATTTAACTCAGTTTTATTACATTTAACTCAGTTTTATTACATTTAACTCAGTTTTATTACATTTAACTCAGTTTTATTACATTTAACTCAGTTTTATTAATTTAACTCAGTTTTATTACATTTAACTCAGTTTTATTACATTTAACTCAGTTTTATTACATTTAACTCAGTTTTATTACATTTAACTCAGTTTTATTACATTTAACTCAGTTTTATTACATTTAATTCAGTTTTATTACATTTAACTCAGCCTAATAAAACTATGTGATGATCTGTTATTCAATTTCGTTTCAAGGATACTTCAACTATTTCCATGCAGCTCCTCCCAAGTTTTTCCTCTTGAAACTGCACGTAAGGAAAATTGTTTTGGCTAAGGCAGTTTATTTTTAACATTGATTTTGAAAGCTACAATAAAGGGTTATTTTAAGCTAAATTTATGAAAGTGACTTTTTTTTTCAATAGTTTTCCTATTTTTCTAACTAATAGAATTTCAAAGAACTGTTCTAAACTCTTTGGAAGAGATTACAAGCTTCGTGACCGAAATGCGTGAAAAAAGATTGGTGAAAAATGTCACTAAAAAGTTTACACCTCTTTTGAGCAAAGATGAATATGAAATAGTTGAAGAGCAATTAAAGGATGAAAACTTCCGAAAAAATTTGGTAATTTCATTGCTGTTATGTTTTTAATGAGCATTCTGCTCATTAAAAAAAAAAAAAAAAAAAATTAAAAAAAAGCTTCTAACTTGGTATTGTTCTTCCCATACAGATAAAACAGCTGTCTGAAATTGGGGGTGCAGATGGCAAAGATGCAACCTCAAAAATAATCGACAAAGTCTTTTCCGTAAAGCTGCAATGTAAAATGAATATGAAGGGCAGTGGTGGAAAAATACCTTTTGAAAAATCTGAGTTATGGAGAGTTGTAATTGGTAAATATACTTTTTTCTTCAGACTCAGAAATTTGAAAATGTTAGTTTATGTAATATTTCGTCGATAAAGTTCTTTACTAAATGTTTTTGAATTGCGCAAAAGAAACTGTGTGAAATGAAAGAACAAGTTGATACTTTTTATGATGGTATTTTAGAGACTTGTATGGATTTATGAGCGAGTATAAATTGAATGCAAAAACTTAATAAGGGGAATTACTAATAGAAGAAAAGATGTTGAATTGCAACATCATTTACAGCGAAAAAACAATATTGAAATTAAACAGAACTGAGAATGATTATTTTTAGTAACTACTTGTTTTATTTACAATGATTGTTTATCTACTTTATTTAAAGATGCTGTAAAAATATCATTTCCTGATATGAAAGAATCCAAAATGCGAGATCGTGTAATGGTTAAGTTGAAGAATGCACCTGGTCGAAAAGATGCTTCTAAACACACATAAAATTTTTACTCTATGAAGCTCAACTTGGGAACGACGATAGGAAAATCCAAGCTCAAAAAGAATCTACAAAGTTTTTCTGAGTAGTTTTTGTATAAAATGAATATTTAAAAGCGAAAAGACTAAAATCGGCTCAAACGGAATAAATATTTTCATAATTTTTTTTTTTTTTTAAAAAAAGATCGCTATTGGCAAGAAATCTGCTAAAATTGATCAATCCAAAATACATTTAATAACTTCAAAATTTTACATAATCTAAAAGATATTTGGCTTTCGCACCCCCCCCCCCCCCCACCCTCCCTCTGTTTTTTATTGTAGATAATGAAAGATCATCCTCCTAAAATAAGAAAACGTATATAAAAAACTTTAAGACCAACTTAATATACTCTAAACTCAATCTGAAAAAGATAAAAAATCGCTGGAAAACACTAACATTCGCCATTTTTTCAACTTGATGACGAATTTAAAAAAGCATTACAATTACATGCCCGGTTTTACGGCTTGATTGTGGAATTATTTCCGCCAGGGTTTGCATTCGAATCAAGCGTTCAAAATTACCAGAATAGATTTCTTTTGTTTGAACTTTAAAATCTATTACTAATAAATTTAAAATGGCAATTTCTAGAAGACCTACAATCCTTGAGTTTGAAAGCATTACAATAACTGAAATTAGCCCTAAACACTAACGAGCGCATACATTGATGCAGAGATTTCGGGTTATTTTCTATAGCCATGACCTGCCCTCGATGTAATATTCAATGAAACGAGCAAAACTATAATCGCAATATTGATGTGAAGATTTGGCGCCTCACGAGAAAACAATTATAAAAGAACAATAAACATTAGAGTTTGAAGTTTCTGTGAACGATCCAAACATGAATAATGGCAGATTCTTGGAATTACGATTCATAAATTCTGATTCATAACACAGGCCCACAAATCATGACAAGATACCACCGCTTATTTGTCAGAGTTCATGTGGGCACAACGTTTTAAAGAACACTCTTACTTTTATTTTTGGGATCAAGCTTCAATCAAGCTGTGCATGATTATGTAATTAGATAACAGCAACAGATGCTTATAAATATAATAGATATTTAAAAAGGAAAATTAACTTAATGTAAAGGAAAAAAATGCAAAACAAAAAGTTATTGAATTATTAGTTTTTCCAGTATTTTCTAAACAATCATTTCATTAGCTGCTAAATTAAACTTAAAGTTTAAGAATTTAAACAGTGGTGAAAACCATCTTTAATTTCAAAGTACTTTGACTTTTTAAATTCTTCACGCATTGGAAAAATGGCGAATATTAGCATTTTCGAAAAATTTTCTAACTTTTTCAGATTGACTTTAGAGTTCATTAAGTTGGTCTAAAAATATTGCTTTTTATACATTTTCTTATTTTTGGAAAACGATCTTTCATAACTTGTAATAAAATTAGAGGTGGGTGGCAGAGGAGGGTGGTGGTGGTGCGAAAGTTATATACACGCTGTCTTTTTTTTTTTTTTTTTTTGTTTTTATCAGAAACGTGTTTATAGGAAACAAATACTAGAAGTGCCAAAATTTTAAGAAATTTTTAGTACTAAGTTACTTTTCAATAAGAAACTTATTAAGAGTTCGAGGAGAATTTTTTGCTTTGTTCAGGGACAAATCTGAGGTGTGTATTATATTTAATAATATTGATAGAATTTAAGTCATTTGAGTTGGCAGTAAAACATTTTAACGTGCATGTTAACACGTGTTTTCAAATTTTATCTTATTTACTTTTTTTCTCTCTTTTGATAATCTGAAACTTAAGAAACTCTTAAGAAACTTTTAGTACTGGAGCTGTAAAAAACTGTACTTTCAGTACTGGAGCTGTAAACCCTTAAAATAAGAAACTTTCTAGTACAAACCCATTTGCTTGATTTCTTACAAAAAAAAAAAAAAAAAAAGACATGTGGCGCAGTATTTTATTTATGGAATACAGAAAAAAAAAAAGAGTAAAATTTTACATTTCAAAACAACAAAATTTAGAACCCATTACAAATCTCTTTAATAAAAACATGCTTCGTTGTAGAGCGTAGTGTTGCAACTTAGATTCGTGCACGACACCATTTCTAATTGGAATTCTTTTGTACAATTTTTGCATTAGCTTTACTTCTTTCGATCTTTTTACATGAGGTTGACTTTTCTCTTAGAAAAAACTCCTCATCTCATTCTCCATTTCCTTTTTCCTACTCTTATGAAATGCTTTATACTTGTTTCAAGCTTGGATTTTTCATTTTTATCCAAGTTATTGAAAGGTTAGTACGGGTCTAAAAGATAATATATCTTTTTTTTGAAAAACAAATATCAAAACAGCTTTTTGTCTTTCCTGTGAAATCAGGATTTGTAGAATTAATGCCTTTCTACAGTTAGCGATTAAGTTGTAAATGTGCACTAACTAATATATAAGCTGATGCATTAAATAATTTGTAGAGTTTTTATTAAAGCAAAGAAAAGCTAAATCATTTTTAATTTTAGCTTTTCATTTAGCATTTTTCTTTTTATTATTTATTGTTTTTAATACATTTTAAAATCATTTTTATTACTTATTCTTATTATCATTTTTTTAAACGGATTTTTTCATTTACTAATTTTATTATTTATTATTTTTAATATTTACTATTTTCTTTTCTTTAAGAAAAATACATAATGATAATGTATCAATAATAAAACTTATTGAATAAAAAGAACGATATGGTTTCCAAATGCTGGCACAAAAACAAATTTCTTCTTTCGCAATTTGACACTGGTGAATAGGCCTTTTTTTTGACGTCAGAGCACACGCCACCGTAACTTTATAAGTTTGTAACGATTTTATTATTTTTGTTTTGTATTTTACGGCTGGAAATAATAAAAACTCAGATAATAAGAATGTCAATTAGTTCGAGATAATTATCAATAAAAGTAAATGTAACAAATGTCGAAAGTTTCTGAGAAACTTTGATATTCTTCAAAGACTTGCAGAGAAGGACTCTTTTTTCCAAATATTTCCTTTCGCTGACACCCTCAAAAAATTTTAATGCGGTTGAGTCCTCTTGTTTTGGAAACCAATTGTACACTTCCTATGTAGAAAAAAATCACTCTATTTCAAAATTCATTGCTTGCTCTATCAAATACTCCAAAAGTAGGTATTTAGTTAGAGATAATCTTAATGTGAGATAAACTTTCCGTAAAGATAATCTTATTGTGGAGATAATCATTTTTAGTAGTTATACAAAAATGTTACTTGATAAAAATGTTATTTGATAAAAATGTTACTTGATAAAAATGTTACTTGATAAAAATGTTACTTCATAAAAATGTGCTCTATCAAATACAAGTGTCACACCAAAAGTAGGTAGTTAATTAGAGATGATCTTAATGTGAGATAATCTTACCGTGGAGATCATCTTACTGTGGAGATAATCTTCATGTGTAGATAATCTTAATGTGAGCTAATCTTACTGTGGAGAAAATGTATTTGTAGGAGTAACATTTAATTTCATTTTTAATAGTCATTAAAATTTAAAATTTTTATTTCTCATAAGTTTTAGTGTTCAAGGGCGTTCTTTAGTTAGTGATAAACATAGTATTGTAACTTTTAATGATCACTTTTTCAAACGAAGAGATTTCTCATACTCACAATCACATCTATGATTACGAAAATAAAAATAATTTCACATCTATGATTACAAAGATAAAAAAAAATTTTAAACTTTTCTTTCACTGAAAACTAATGCCAAATGTTTTTGATGAATGGTCTTACTAATAGAAAATTTATTAAATATGTAGGTGAGTATACGTGGGCTAGGTAAAGTGCAATTTGGAATGCAAACTGGTTTAATGTTTCACATAAACTGGCGCACAATGCTTCAAGTTTGTATTTTGATATTCAACAAATGTACGCCATTTAAATGTGAACTAGTCAAATATTTATGATTTGTAAAGTACACTACCCCGATAGTTGTTTTTTATTGTTATGGAGGTTTTGAGTCAATCGATACCTTCTTTAAAATTGATTCAACTGGGCGTGTTATGCAACACTAGAGGAATACCACCAGAGGTAACATTAGAGAAAAACCACCAGATGTAACATATTACATAACATAACAGATATTAAGCAAACTTGATAACTCTTAATATACTTTTCAGTTGAATTTAATTTTAGAGAGAAGTTGTATTGAATGTCTGACGTTTAAAAAAAGATAAGTTGACCTTCTAAAAAGAGAACAGTTTGTTCAGGAGAAACTCTTAAAATACAGGAACATCGTGACATTTTAGTGATGTGTGAATTATTGTCAATAAAATATCTATTTCAATGGGGATTTGCATTTCGGGAAGATTAAGGTTTGTATTACAAAGATAATTATAATAAAAATCCACACATCACTAAACACTCCTCTATTCTCAACAGACAATAATTAACCGAAAAAGAAGGAATAAGTACAATCAATTATGAAGTCTATTACCATCTTGGTTTAGACCTTAATTTTTTTTTTTGCTTGATCTTCTAGAACAAGCTTTAAGTAACTCTGCAAGGTTCATAAAATGAACTCGACGTTAAACTTGTTGAAGAATTGTTGGAAGGATTTCCAACTTGGTGTAACAAAGTGGTGCAAAAACTTCTTTAAAAAATTGAAACTGTAACTTTTGTAAAATTTTGAAAATCGTAATTTTTTAAATTGTTTTTAATTAAATTGTTTCCTGCATTAAATAGGATTAATTACGTTTTGGAAAAGTATAAAATGTGTTGTAATTTATAGTTGAACATGTGATGAGACCAGTAATATGGATTAATATTCGCCAAATAACTCGTCATTTCCCCCATTATAAGAAGCATTTAACGTAATTTTATAGTCATTTAAAAATTTAAAAATTGTTCTAAGTATTTTCATAAACAATTTTATAAAAAAGTTACACGTGAAACAACGAAAAATATAAAGTTAAAACAAAATCTTTTGTATTTAATTTGTGTTGTATACATATTATAAATATATGCAAATTTTTTAAACTTTGAGTTCACTTTTTTGGAATGGACTAAATCCTACCCCTTTAGTATGATCATGGACGTATAAGAGATGGACGTGCAACTCATTGTTTTACATCAAAGAGGCAGCAGAAATCAGCAAGCCATGCGAGTTTCCGATAAACTCTAAATTTTCACCATTCAACAAAAAAATCTAATAAAATGGCTGCCCGTAGTTTTAAAACAGAAACTCTGATCACGTGGTACAAACAATCATCTCGAAACTCAAATTTTCATCATTTTTTCGAGATGAACATTTGTAAATTTGGGAACTTTTTTCGTGTAGACAAAGTCTGTCAATGATAAAAAATAGACCTGTAAGGATAATTCTAAAATGACTAAAAAAAAGTTTAGTAAAATATAAAAAAGTTTAAATAAAATTTTTATCAAGATCCAGTTTCATTCAATTTCCTTCAATTACCAGCCTTAATTTTGTGTATTTTTGTTCGTATTTTTTTCGATATGTCGGGATTTTTTGCCTCGACCACTTTATAAGCTCCATAATATATATTCCACTATGCATTATTTTTTTAGTAGGTGTATTCTCTTATGGGCTTTTTTATAATTCATTTGATTAAGCCAAACCTTTTAAAAAAATATTCAAATTTATAATTATCTTGCAAAATGCGGCCAGATATTTCATGTTTTCGTTTTCATATTTCAGATATTATTTCATTTGTCATAAAAAAACACATAATAACCCTTTTTTTTTTTGTCAAATAAAAATTAGTTTACATATAGCTGATAAATCATATTATGTTCAGGCGCGGATCCAGGAATTTGTAACTGCATGGTCAAGTTTTACTTTCACGGTTGAAATTTCGATAAAAGATAGAAACTTTAATGTTTTTTCGCAGCATTTATTGATTGAATAAAACGCCGGTAACGTATAATAAGAACCGTTGTGGCCATGGCGGAATCTCTATAGCCAAATTCCGTAAATTATGGCAGATAAATTCAAATTTTTAGGGATATTTCTCAAGCGGAAAAACCCAAAACTAATGTGGTTGCTGTTAAACTTAAACTATGAGGCCATTGCCACAATGGCCACCCCTTAGCACGGCCGCCGAGAAGGGGTGGGGGTGGGGTGGGGGTGGACGGGAATGATTCCCGGGGCCCCGCGTGTGGACAAACAATTTTTTAAAGTAATTTTTAAAATATTTCAATAGTTTTAACTTTTATAAGATTTAATTAACTTTTATTTTTCATCTACAATGATCAGAGCACGCTTCTTTTGGTCCTGAGTATGTAATTGATCATAATAAAGGCTCCTTAAGAAAACTTCCCCGGAGCCCGAAATTTCTCTCGGCGGCCATGCCCCTTAGATCTGCGCCTGATGTTCATATTAAATACTTAGCTATTATTGGGGTTTGCCATAAATTAGTTTTGCTGAATTCTTTATAACTGTTACAAATTATTTTTTTCTTTATTGTATTTTCATTCGTTTTATGTATAAGTTATTTATCCTTAGCTGTATATATTTCTTTTGTTAAACATAAAAATGGAAAGTTCTATAATATTCATAATCTGGAAGTCTACAGCAATATAGTAGATGGAGTAGTTCCCTAGACATGAAACCATCCCAGCAGGCAAAAAGATATCTAAAATGCATCTAATATACATCTAAAAACTAATATAAAAGATGTCTGAATTCACGTCGTGAATGAACATTAAATAGTTGTCTATCTTATAGATGTCTTTTAGATGCATTTTATTTGATAAAAGCGGATCATTTTAGATGCATAAAAGATGTGCAATATACGCCTATTTTATTTAGTTTTTATCGACTGAGTTAAGTTTAAAATTTGCATAGTAAATTAACAATAAGGTCCAAATTTTTGAAATTTATTTAACAATGTTAAAAAAAAATAAAAGTTTATAGTAAAAAATAATGTTCTGTATTAAGTCCGCCAACTCGTTGTTCACGTCATCGGTATCTAAAATATAATATAATGTAATAGCGTGTAAGTAAATGCACTAATGCTTTAAATAACATGTACAGTTGTTAAAAAAACATGTTTACATGAAATATATAAAAATTTTCACTCGGCTTTTTGTAAATAGTAGTAATAATAGTAATGATAATAATAATGATAATAATAATAATAATAATAATAATAATAATAATAATAATAATAATAATAATAATAATAATAATAATAATAATAATAATAATAATAATAATAATGATAATAATAATAATAATAATAATAATAATAATAATAATAATAATAATAATAATAATGATAATAATAATAATAATAATAATAATAATAATAATAATAATAATAATAATAATAATAATAATAATAATAATAATAATAATAATAATTATAATAATAATAATAATAATAATAATAATAATAATTATAATAATAATAACAATAATAATAATAATAATAATAATGATAATAATAATAATAATAATAATAATAATAATAATAATAATAATGATAATAATAATAATAATAATAATAATAATAATAATAATAATAATAATAATAATAATAATAATAATAATAATGATAATAATAATAATAATAATAATAATAATAATAATAATAATAATAATAATAATAATAATAATAATAATAATAATAATAATTATAATAATAATAATAATAATAATAATAATAATAATTATAATAATAATAACAATAATAATAATAATAATAATAATAATAATAATAATAATAATAATAATAATAATAATAATAATAATAATAATAATAAAAATAATAATAATAATAATAATAATAATAATAATAATAATAATATGATAATTATTATTATTATTATGGTAATGATAATAATAAACATACTTAAAAAACACTATATATTATTATAAAAATACACATTTGTATTATTATTATATTTTAATCTATAAATTAAAATATCAATTTAAGAATAACGTTTTTATCTTTCAGATCATAATTATTTTAGTAAAATATTATGCACTGAAACCATCAAAATATTTCGTCGTTGTAATAGCATGTAACTTATGATGGCATACAATTTCATTACTTAAAGCTCATTAAAAATTATTATGATTATGATTTAGTATAATTATGATTATGACTTAGTATATAGTTCATAGGTTAGTATAAATTTAGCTACGAGTAAATTTTTATTCCTTTCTCAAAACGAGTTTCCGCCATTCTAGATGCATGTTTCTTTAATAGCGGTCATTTAAAATGGTGTTTTTGTAAAATCAATTTTTTTATGAGTTAAAACTTTAGTTGTAACTGATCTATAAAAGACATTTTAAATACATCTGTAGTTAACCAAAAAAAGGATATCTATGTATTAAAATAGTTTATACATTTAATATGCGTCTACAATCGGACATTAATAGAATCCCTGTAATTAGACGTTTTTTCGTTGCCTAATCTAGATCTAAAATATACGCATCTACGATAGATGCAAAATAGAGAAGTCTTAGATGGTCTAAAAGACTTCTTTTGCCTGCTGAGATTGTGCTCTATGTAGCTACAAAACTAGTTGATATTTTGTATTATTTATTATATCACTAGTTATAGATGTATAAAAGTAAATGATGTCCATTTCTATATCATCACCAGCGATATATCTTAAAATATTAAAAAGGTCTAGCTATATAAAATTAAGCTTAAAACTTGGTTTTATTGCTGTTATTTTTAAGCATCTGCGTCTCGTTATTTCCTTATTCGAGACGAGACGATCCTAAAAGCTTTGTCCCGATTAGCGATAAAAATCGAGACAACTTTTAACTTTTAGTAGAAATCCGGGACGATACCGAGACGAGACGAGATGTCCCGAACAAAAAAGGAGCTTTAGAAATTCGCGGAATTTAAATCTTTTTAACGGGACATAACGAGACATTACGAGACATACTAGTTAATCCTTTATGTGAAATTTAAATAATGAATTTCTGGCACAATTTACCATCATTTATTTCAGCTGCTACTATTGATATTGTTATACTATCTATGTAAACACAGCTTAGCAATACTAATGATAGCAGCTGAAATCAGAGAAAAAAAAAAATTTTAGGATAGTATTTAACTTTTTCCACTAAAGTATCGTGCAAGAATGGGATAAATATGTGTCCAAGGGCTAAGCTTCTGATCATTTAATATTGTTTATAATTGAAGTCAGTATTCACTTCTAATGCAAGAGTTTGCTTTACACTGAAAGGAAAGGTTTTATCCAAAGTGTCTTTAACTTTTTTGATCTATAAAACATTTGACTTTTTTTAAAAAGTGTACTTCTTGCAGAGAATAAACATAAAGCATGATGTTCAACACCTAGTTCTTTTATTTTTTCTCTTTTCCTTTACTCTCCGAGGACCACCCATTGTTTATGAAGTTTTCCAGAACCAAAATGATTACTTTGAATGGTCTTCAAGACTTTCTCAAAGCCATTAGTATTCTTTTTCTATAAAAGAATCATAATTTCTACCACATTGTTTTAGTTTTTTTCTTCACTTTTGAAATAAATGTATCTAAAGTAGCCTTTATTTATGTTCTCTTAACTAATTTTTTCAGTTTTATATGGTTTCATTTAGTAAATCCTTCCATAATCGTGATTTATCCATTTCTAATTCAAGTATATTCGGGATAAGATCTAATCTTTTTGCTATTGTTGTTTTTAAAATATTTAATATATATCGGAAACATTATTTAGTACTTTATATAAATTTTCACTTTACACTTTTTAACATTAACGTTAAAAATTTAAAAATCGATTAATAAATTATTATTCAAATAAACACATTTTATCAAATTTCTAAGAAGAATATAATGACAAAAAAATGTTTCTTGAAACTATTTTTGATATGTTAAAACAATTCATACAAGTAAAAAACTCAAATTCAAAAAATACAAATCAATAAGTCCGTAAACACCTTATTTTCCACCATTTTCATTTGTTTTGATATAATAAACTGTTAAAAAATGGCGGAAAAAAAGGTTTTTATGGGTTTATTAACATTTGCATTTCTTCAATAACTCCCTAAACCGCAGCAATCTCTTTATATTCTAAAAGTAAAAGTGTTAACTGAAAAAAAAAAAAAAAACTCCTTGGAGCTCGATGGAACATTTTTTTTAGTTGATATTTAAAACAAAAAAGTATAAATATATTCTATATTATTTTAGAAAATTCTTCTAATTTGAATAAAAAAAATCAGATTGCAATTTTTTTTATTCAATATATTTGAAATATATAAAGTTAAAAGATAATCTTAAAAGTAAAGATAGACTTTAATTTAGATTAAAAGGTCTCTATTTCTACTTAATAAAAATCTCTCATTTTTTAAATTTCTTTGAAAGTAATATTAAAATTTTTAACTTCTTTTAACCATAAAATACAAAGTATATGTGTTATGAAAAAAATGCTTTTACTTTTTAAATAAATACTCATTGTAATTTAAAATTATTTAAAAAAGGGCACTATATTTACAAAAAAGTTTTGAGGGGTTTATTGCCATTTTGTTGTTGTTTTGAGTCACTGTACGTCATTTCTGGCTGGTAAGATAAACTTGGTTGGCAAAAAATTTTCTTTACTGCGGAAGCGCAAGTCAGATATCTAGTTGATATATATCATTGATTTGTCTCTTAACGTTTCATAATATACGAGACACAATTTTCAAATTCCGAGACAAAATTATTATCCCGATTTACAACTACATTCCGGGAGAATCTTTTCCTTTGTCTCGTTATTTTTTTCCGGGAAATTTCTCGTCTCGTTGCGCTTGTCCTGGTTTAAAACGATTCCGAGACGCAGACACTTAGTTATCTTGAATAACTAAAAGGAAGTTGATGTAACTGGTTTGACGAGACCAAATATTTTGGACGAATCCGACAGACTTTGATATAATTTAATTTCTATTGTTTAAAACAAAAGATTTTTAAAAATGCTCAACGAGCATGGTTCGCAAAAAAAACAATATCGTTGCACGTCCATCTCTTATACGTCCATGGTACGATGTCTTTGTGAAAACAATTAAGCTTTAAAAGAAATATGCGACACGTTCATACCAATTCCTACTTTAAAATCCGATTCACGCTCGATCCAGCCTCACATTTGCGATAGCACTGTTTTGCAGTTAATAAATTCGTACAAATTCAACTTCTCCTTTAGTTATAAAAACGAAGTCCTGTAGCTATCGCGATAATAATTATGTAAGTGATAAAAACATTATAACATACGCCACAATACGTTTCAGTCTTGGTTCTCATTTATATAGATAATAGTTAGTAAATAATAGAGATAATAATTAACAGAGATTATAATAATTCTTGTCAACAGTACGAAATAATTACAAAATGAAATCTTTGTATTGATCTAAAAAGTTAATACTTTATGCTGCGTGACCAACGTCATAAATAAAGCCTGTATAATTGAGTTTGTGAAGTATATTACCAAAATACCACCAAAAAAATAAGGTAATCAGAAAATTGACGGAAAGATAGAGGTTTCACTTGCCAGAAACACCTAATGCGAATAAAATCATTGAAAATAGATTCTGCTCGTCCCCTGATGTTTTGAACCAGGGGGAAGAGTTTTTTAAGCGAAGACAAACGTCAATGTGCTGGAAAAAAGAAGAATGATTTTGTAAAAGCGAAAAAGTATACATATATATATAAAAGTACGTTAATAAATTTACAACAGTATAACTCAGAATAAAACTATTATATTCATCTATATGTCTAACAACCGACATATAGATAAATATAATAGTATTCTGGGTAATATGCTGCAATCGTCAGAAGATGTTAATGACATACTAATTTGCCATTTTTGGAGTGTTAAAAAATAAGATTTTTGGTATGAAACAAAGATCAGAAAAACAGAAGGCAAGAAAGATTAACAATCTCGTCGTTTTCTGTTTCGTGACGTCAAAATTAAATAATAAAAACGTATTTGTTTAAAAATGTGTTTGGTTTGTCATTTTTTTATTCCATTCAATCGTTAAAATGTTCTTGTTACAGTCGACGTTTTTTAAATTTTCTGATTTTTTCTGATTCATACCGATAATCAGTTTTTAGATTTTTTTTTTCGAATTTTAACTAATCTCTGGTTAAAATTTTGCTGTTATATATTTTATTACTAAAGTTAAAATTCAACAATAACATTGTATCATATATTATTTTAAAAATTTCAAATCTTTTCAAGATAACTTTAATTTAGATAAAAATATAAAAATGTTTTAAAAACAAAAAAGTATTTGGTATATAAATCGAATTAAAATTAGTTTTAAAAAAAGATTAAAGCAAAATAATTTAAGGTATCTTGTATACCTTACCTTATTTTGTTACCTTATCTTTACCTTACCTTGTGTACCTTACCTTGTATAGCTTACATTATTTTTTACTTTATTTTAACCTTGTCTAATGTGCCTTACCTTATTTTGTTATAAGCTTCTGCTGTTTTCAAGCCTTGCAAACTTCACATCATTTCCATGATTTCCGCAATTAAATTTTACTATAAGTAATTGTTGTTAACAACTAAACACGTTTTAATGACGATTTTAAATAATTTTGTAAATAGTATATCTATAGAATTTTTAAATTCATTAATTTTATAAAAAATAAAACTGTAAATTGTAATTTGCTGCAAAAGTGGCTAATAATTCAGTGGGCTTTTGTAAATCGTGGCTAAATCAATCAATTAATATGAAATTTGGGGGCAGTTAAATATGGAGAACGCAATGAGCAATTCAACTTCACTCTTTGAAATAACGCGCTTCACGAAAATGTATAAGCACGAATTCTAAAATTCCTAAAATTACATCCGAAATTTGCGTCATATTTTTTTTTATGCGTAACGTCCTAAACATACAAAAAAAAAAAAAAAAAAAAAAAAAAAGGCAGTTTTTCCAGTTAAAAATTCACGAAATCTGAATTAATATTTTTGGCTTTAAAAATTATTTATAGTTAAAAGACCACTTTTTCTGTTATCAAAGGCACTTAGTAACACCGGCCTCCACGTCGTGCTTGCACTCACTCTTCTTGTTCACAGTTGGTAAACTGGGACGTTAATCATTGATTGCTGTCTGTTAAATGACATGATTAATTAGTCTATTAATTTGTTACACAATCCTGAATAATATTCATATTTGTTGGGTCAGACATTTTAAGTTAGTAACTGCACAGTTTTTATCCGTTAGGAAAATGAAGTCAGGTTAGATATTTTTAAAAATTTTAGTATATATCTATTTGTATGTATACACACAAGCACACACAGATTTATATATATATATATATATATATATATATATATATATATATATATGTATGTATGTATGTATGTATGTATGTATGTATGTATGTATGTATGTATGTATGTATGTATGTATGTATGTATGTATGTATGTATGTATGTATGTATGTATGTATGTATGTATGTATGTATGTATGTATGTATGTATGTATGTATGTATGTATGTATGTATGTATGTATGTATGTATGTATGTATGTATGTATGTATGTATGTATGTATGTATGTATGTATGTATGTATGTATGTATGTATGTATGTATGTATGTATGTATGTATGTATGTATGTATGTATGTATGTATGTATGTATGTATGTATGTATGTATGTATGTATGTATGTATGTATGTATGTATGTATGTATGTATGTATGTATGTATGTATGTATGTATGTATGTATGTATGTATGTATGTATGTATGTATGTATGTATGTATGTATGTACACACAGAGAGATTTTATACATACATACATACATACATACATACATACATACATACATACATACATACATACATACATACATACATACATACATATATATATACATAGATATATACATACATACATGTATGCTTTTACAGTTTCATCATTATCATTTACTGATTTGGAGAGCCATCTTAGCTCAACTGACATGAGACCTATATCATCTGCAATCAAATGTGCTTGGGCTGTTTTGCATCAAACCTATACTACTTATAGTGAAGAAGAAGTTTGTATTGGATTCACTGGAGGAAAAGATTGCACAGTTGTTTTGCATCTAATGGTGGCCTTTTTAAAGCACCGTTACACAAATCAGTATCCAAAAATAACAGGACTCTACTTTAAATGTTCTGATCCTTTTCCTGAGACCGAGAAGTTTATTGATGAATGCAAAACCAACTTTAATTTAAGAATGATTGTCATTGAAGATCGTATTAAAGAAGGATTGTTAAAACTTAAAAAATCCCATCCAAATATTAAATCCATTATAATGGGAACACGACGTCATGATCCTTATTCGTTAACTTTACGACCCTTTGTTATGACAGACTCTGATTGGCCACAATATATGCGTGTTTTGCCAATATTAGATTGGAGTTATAGTGAAGTGTGGGAGTTTCTATGCATGTTTAATCTCCCATACTGCAAACTTTATGATGAAGGATATACATCAATTGGTTATTCTGTTAACACACAGAAAAACCCTTCTTTACTTCTATCTAATGGCAACTACTTGCCTGCTTATAATTTAGAAAATGTCAATTCTGAACGATCTGGTAGAGAAAATAAATTATAGTTATTTTAAACTTGTGCATATATATTTTATCATGTATACATAAGAACATCATATTTAAATAGATATAATTTATACAAATGTTATTATTTTATTGTTGTGTAATACATAAAAAGAAACAAGTTGTTTATTCTACTGTACTGTTTAGATTTAAAAAGATTTAGTTTCCATTTTTTATAAATTTTCAATTTTTTATAAGGGTAATTCTTTTTTAAATCTTCTTTGCAAGAGTTCTCTTGATTGAGCTTTTAATAAAAGTCTGCTTTTAAAGGTTTTTTGTTTTTTTTGCATGCAAAGTCATATATTTTTATGTAGGAGATATTTTCAAAACAACTGTATATTTTACTTAAAAGACATAATTATTATGTCATAGTTATCACAGCAGTTGTATTTTGTTACATTTTTTCTAACTATCAAAGTTTAGTTGTGGTGTTGGAAGAACAACACAAGTTGTTTTTTTAATGCCAGTCATTTTTTTGTTTTTCATAA
Organism: Hydra viridissima; assembly: GCF_058129835.1. NCBI lineage: Eukaryota > Metazoa > Cnidaria > Hydrozoa > Anthoathecata > Hydridae > Hydra > Hydra viridissima. Next base: position 4,809,712 of record NW_028324315.1, on the reverse strand, counting down.
ATCAAGGATTATGAAATATAGAAGATAAACAACAAGTAGAAAAATATCCGAAATCATTTTAGAAAATGACTTACGTTTAAATCCTTTGCATGATTTAAAGTGAGATCATCATGTTAACTATGCAGACTTAAAACCAACAACAATTTGCTTTAATAAAGAAAAGTGCATAAAGAAAATTATAAAAGCTTTTGTACACCAAATATCAATATTTTACTTTTTTTTATTCCAAGTTTTTACAAGTTTGTGAATTATTCATTAGACTTTATTATTTGAAAAAAGGGCAACAAAGAAAAATAACCAAATAACCTAAAAATTTAATGTTTCTTTTATTTGTTCTGATTTCCAATTATCTAGTTAAAGTAGTAGCTTTAAATAATCAAAGAGGGAGAAAGAATTTTTCAGTGTATACGTTATTAGAAGTAGCGAAATTTATTTCTAAGTATATTGGTACTAAGTATATTGGAATAGGTAGGTCCATATTCTGTTTAAAGTGTATACAATTTCTATACAAATCTTAAGGAAGTCCTATAAGATTCCTGTAGAATTCCAAATATCCATAGAAATTGTTTAGGATTTCTAATGAACTTTTGTCCAGGGTTGTGCCTCAAAATACATTTATGTCTATGTATTTGATTAAGATTAAACAGGATAGAACACTGACACTAACGGTTATTTAGGAGATGAAGGGGGCAATATTTTTTGGAGCCACTGTATGTATATATCTAAACATAACTTACATTACTTTATCCTAACTTTCATTTAAGAATTATAGGAGAAAATAATTGAGTGTTAGTATCATTATGTGGTCTATTATCATTAGTATTTGTATTGTAAGTTTCAACTTTTCAATTACTTTCATTCTTGTTTTATTGTAGAAACAAATTTTTTCATCGAATCATGTATTTTCTCAGATAACACTTGATTTCAATGCAATTTGTAATCTACTTAGTACTGAATTGACAAGTTTCTAAGGAACGGACAACTCAACGTTATTCCATCCGTCCTTGAAGAGGTCTCCAAGGTCATGGTTATTCTTCGGCTTTTATTTCTTCATCCTCCGTTTTATCTCATCCTATCGACGTTCTATGGAATTCATATCGGGCAAGAATGAAAGCTAAGCTAATGTTTGAATAGTATTTTGCTTGAGCCAACCCTTTGCTTGTCTTGATGTATGCTTAGCATCAATGTCGTGGAGAAAGAAAAACTTTTGTCCGAAGTTAAACTTTTGGATCGATCGTAATAAATGCTTGCTCTAAGATATCACTATATAAAAATTGGTCCAAAATATATAATTTGCCGATTCCATTTCGCATGAAACAACTCCAAATAGTAACAGAACCCCTACCATGCTTAACCATAGCCACTAAGCATCAAAGTCTCGCTACGAAAAGTATCGTTTCGTCACCGGATCGGTCATTTTTTACTCTGCCCGTTCTACGATACCAATACCGAATCGAATTAGCATCGGTCTCGATAGGACGGATTTTTCCGATACTAACTTCGAAGTATCGTTAATGGTAGTATCGTAAATACAAGACTGTCGAGACTCTTATGCTTATTATCCACAGTACAATATGGATTGAAATCTTCCTTGGGTGTACTCCACACCATTACCTTCCCATTCGACCCGAACAGATTAATTTTTGGTACATCTGATTAAATGACTGTGTCCAAAAATTTAATCGGCTTATTCAAAATTGTTTTGGCATATTTCAGACCTCAATTGACCATGCTGACTAATGGTTTCTTTCTTGGTTCACGACCAAAAAGCCCAGCTTCATGAAGTCTATTTCGAATGATATTGGGGTGTCGTGATACTCCTAGTTCGGTCTTGACCTCGATCTTCTCAGCACTGGCAGATTTACGCCGATAAGACTTAACTTGCGTACTATTGACCGAACAAATGTTTTGCTTTTTCTCTTTTCCGAATAAATCCGAATAAATTATCAACACATTTTATCTGTTTGTATTTTACTTATGTACTGTTATATATTTTATTACCAAAGTTATAATTCAACAATAACTTACGTACTGTTTCTCGAGGAAAAAATGTCTTAGCAGCGATTTCCTGTTTAGAACCACCGTTCTGATGGTACTGAGTTACTAAATTTTGAAGATCATTTTTTTAAACTTCTTTTTAGGCAACAATTCACTTGATTGTCATCTAGTCAAGAAGTCCACGAGTAGTGATTCTGGATTTAACATCGTCACATTTCTGTAACATTCTGAAAAAATCACGAAAATTCTAGAACATTTCAACAGAATTCTTTTCTATATAAATGATAACAGACAACACAATAGCACTGCCATTGAGTAATTTTCTCCTATAATTCTTATACGACAGCAAATATAAAGTAGTAATCCAAGGGTGGGTCAATAATTTTTGGAGTCTTCACAGTTTATATTGAAAGTACAGCAAAGGTCGACAACATTGTTGATGCTAAAAGTTTCAAACCGACCTTCCGGCAATTATTAGCCATAAAACGTATTTAAAAACCGTGACAAAAGATAACATTAAAGAAAAAGAAAAAGGCGTTAAAAATGCCCCTAAAAAAGAATTGTTCTTATTGATAGCTTCGCATTAGTCTTTACTGTCAAATGACCCAAGCAAGCATTTATTCATTGTTACACTTGCTCACCAATTCATGTTTTTTTGTTCAAAATTTCTGCGCTCCTATAAATGGCAATTTCAGTTTTCTCATTTAGCGTAGGATGCATCATATTGTGATTGGTTGTTAAGACTAATATTTCCTAATGATGTTTTAATGGTTTTCTGTTTTTTTCTTTCTTTCGTGCAACACTTTCTTATACAGTTTGGTGCCGTTTTTGTATCATGCAATATTAAACGATTTAGTGTGGTCTATATAAAGTAACTTAAGTGGTCGTTCAATTATGCAAATATATACTTTATGTAAATAAATGTAGTGTGTTTTAAGTTAGAAAAAGCTAGTTTAGGGGCAATTCAGACCGCTGATACAGTTTTAAGATTTTGTGCTTATGCGAGTTCATTGTTGATTTTAAATTTAGCATGCAGTTGTAGCTAACTTTTAAAGTGGTTCTATTGAATATCTTATTCAAAATATGCTTTGCTGGAAAATAATCTTCTGCTAAATAATGAAATGATTTGCCAACTTTTGTGATCACATTTTAATGGTGGGTTGAATTATAATTCAACCCACCATTTAGAAAAATCGATAAGTAAAACTTTCATATGTCTGCTTTGGTTGTTGATATTTTAAAAACTGCTTTTGTAAATAGAAGTAATTTAATAAATATTTACAACTTAATCAAGATCACTTAAGGATTTGATATGAAATGACAAAAGGAGACGTTCCTTTAAGCACAGTTAAAGATTTTATGTTTTGCTTTTTCTATGCTTTGAAAAGCAGTATTTAGCTTTGGTATGCTTTAAAACAAAATGCCTTATAACTGAACAAAAAAGGATTTTTGCAGGCAATATCATGAGGTCCAAAAGAAAAATTTGGGAGGGTACGCCTTAAGGTATCAAAATATTCAAACTGTTTGCATTAAACTAAGTTAAATATCATGCATGCTCAGTGTCTTAAATAATAAAAAGAAGTTTTGCTTATTCTAGCTTAATTTAGATTTTTACAAAATATATTTTAAGTCTGTTAAAAAAATTCAAAAGGCTTCTTTTTTTAAATTAAGTTTTAAAATGTTAATCCTCTGTTAAAATAAGAACAAAAAAAGGTTAACTTCTAGAGAAAAACCTAATTTTCTGAATGAGCTTTTGAATAAATTTTTTAGAATAAATTTTACAACTATGACATTAGCTTTCAATAACTTTTAAGTTTCTTTTTTCAAAAAAGTTTTGCAACTTGCTTTAAAAAAGTTAAAATTTTTGCTTGAAAAACTAATATTTTATGTAAAACAATTCATTAATAAAAAAAAGTTCGTTAGTATTAACACTAGGCCAGAACTAATAGAATAAGGCCAGAACTAAGAGAATAAGGCTAGAACTAAGAGAATTAGGCTAGTAATACACTGAACATAAACTTTATCAAAGTAGAACTGTCAGTGTTCAAAACGAATACTGACACTGGGCTAAAAATGGAAAAATTGGATCAGAGTAACACCGAGCAGAAACTCATTCCAATTTGAAATGCCAATTTTGTAAAAAACGAATGTTGACATTAATCTAGAACGAAGGATTTTGGGCTAGAAATACATTTCCTATTAGAAATTTCAGTTCTTCAAAAACGAATATTGACACTTGGCTAGAACTAAGAGATTTAGGCTAGAAACACACTGAGCAATAACTTAATCCGATCAAATATGTCAATTTTAAAACGAATAATGTCACTAGGCTAGAACTAAGAGAATAAGGGTAAAAATACCTTTAAGAGAACCTTAATTTAATCATAAATATCAATTTTAAAAACGACTATTGTCACAAGTTTAGAACTAAGAGCTTTAGGCTAGAAATGCACTAAGCAATCACTTAATCCAAGTAATATCAATATTAAAGCGAAAATTGACTCAGGGCTAGAACTAAAAGAATTAGACTAAAAATATACTGAGCAAGAACTTTAGAAATATCAATATTAAAACGAATATTGACTCGAGGCAAGAACTAAAAGAATAAAGCTAGAAATACCTTTAGGAGAATCTTAATTTAATCAGAAACTTCAATTTTAACGGAAATAAAGGGTTTTGGGGACAACTCTGAAGTATTAGGTAATATTGTGTGAGAAAGGGCTATATAGCGATCTTGTGAGTGTGGGACATTTGGTCATAGAAACTTTTTCATCTGCGTGATTCCTTAATTTCTTCATCTACTTGAGTCTTTTTTTTACTCTGGACATCTATCCGAAAATTTTCTCTGGACATCTATCCGAAAACATTTTTACTACTCCCAGTTTTAGGTCTTATGCTATTTCTTCCCTGAGGCGTTCATTGCTCAGTCTTGACCAAGCGACGCAAAAATTTTTCCAAATAAGATAAATAATAAAGTTTAATCCATTAATTCATTAAAAAAATGAAACGTTTTTACTCATGTTAGCAAAAAAAAAACAAAAAATAAACCAAGAGTTTTAGTTCAACTGATTTAAAGCTGTTTTGACGAGAGATTTTTTAAAAACTTCACCTTTTAATTACTTTACGTCGTCGAACCAAATTAATTATTAAGAAAGGCTGCAACTAAAAAGGTTTACTAATGGTACTTTCTATATTAATGACCTATCAAACATGCTCATGTCCTATCAAACATACTTACAAGTTTTTCTTGTTAAATGTCTTTTTCTGAATTCTATTGGTATTATTTCCATCCTGTCCTCTGCCCTGACAACTTCTTTGAAAAATACTTTTTGCTGTTAGCTATTCATCAAAATGTTCCCAGGAATCCAACAGCAGGCTACTTAATAGTGTAGCAATGCTAATCATCAAATGAAGCACAGGAGATAGAATTAAATTTTGTAACAATAATATTATTAATAATATTGATATAATAATATTATCATAATATTAATTAAGGATAAGATTTGAAATACCAAAGAGGGGTCTAGCACTTCTAGTTTAAATCCTTATTGATATAGCATGAACATAACTTTGTCAAACTGTATTTAATTTTTTCATTAAAAAATAAAGTACCTTTCAACTGAGAAAAGGACTGAAAACTGAGAATGGCAAACACTTCAATGACAACAAAAGGTTTTTCTCTATAAGAAGGCTAGGAAATGATCTTTTCCTTTTATAGAACTTTCTTAATTTTCTGAAAGGTTTTAATTGAAGTATTTTTGAGTAATTTGGAGAAACATTTTCTAAAATGCGATACTTGAACTTTTAAAATGGTTACATTTTATTATATCTAAAAGCTTCTAAAGTAACTGATAATCTGGAACATTTAGATCTCTATTTTTTATTTTATTCATAAAAACTATTTACTCTTATTGGAGTCTCTTTCATAAACTAGAAGTGCAAGTACTTGAAATGCTGTTGGACAAATGCTATCGAGTGCTTTCATTAGCTTTTCAAGGGTAACATATGGGTGTTCTCTAGAGAGATAGTTTAAAAGTAGTTCACTGCACTAGAACATTTTAAAAAAATTCAGTCACTTTTTCTTCATTAATTTTAAAACATTTAGCATGTTATTTTTCATTTAACAACATAATACAAGTAAAAAATAATTGGACTGAAAGAAAAATGTTTAGAGGTCGCGTAGGACTGAAATAATATGTTGCTAATGTACAAAATTGCTTAAATCAGTAATAAAAAGAAAATCAAGTTTTCCTTTCTTGCGATGAGAGACACCCGTTTGCGATGGTTTTCAACGATGTAAAGTGTGTATTGAAGCGGCTTTGGGCTCATGACTTTTTTATTGAAATTGTTGATCAGCTTGACTCATCGTTTAGCGCAGTCCTTAACCATTTCTAAAAACTTGACAACGTTTTTAACATAGTTATAGCCCTTTATCTTTGTCCAATGTTCTACTGGTAGTTGCATCCAATCTACTCAATTAGTTTTCATTTTTAGAAAATCTCGAAAGAAAATCAAGAAATTTATCCAGTTTGATTTTCGGAAATATTAATTTTTCAAGCTTGATTTTTTCTTTTGTTTGGTGTTAAACAATTTCATTTTGATCGTTCCATCAGCAGCAGCTTCATCAAACAAGATGAAAACAACAAACTGTTGAGTTTTATACCAAAGAGGAATGTAACACGGCTGAAGGGTGACATTGGTTGCTGTACTGTCAGTGATGTACTGGCGGTTGACACTTTGTGCAATGATGGAAATTCGACTTTGAAAAAAAACCTTTGCTTAAAACACTACAATGAAATCCCCCATTCTCTTAGTTTTTGTTGTTAGTCTTGGTTGAGCCAATTAATTTGTTGGTCCAACATACGTGCTTGAAGATCTACAGCTTATTGTGCATGATGATAAGCGCCAAAAAGTCATTTCATCCTGTAATTCTCCGCCAAGATAAACAATTACCTGCTCAGTATGTTCTCAATAATCTTCTCTTGAAAATGTATTCTTTTGAAAACAATTGCCGGCCTATTTTAAGACAATTGTTGCTTGACAATGGATCGAGTCTTTTCCGTCTGGAGGTAATTTAGTGTTAAAATCTGTTTTTTTCTGGAAATAAATTCCCAGGAATCATGAATCATTTTTAGTAGCGGCTCGATTGTGGTCTCAATTGGTCCATAATAGATTAACTTCCAACTCATAAATGTAATTCCAAGAAGCAGCCCACAAAATTGCATGACCGTTTTTTTTCTCAATTAAGTACATTAACCTTCCTACCTGTATTACTTTCATGTGTTACCAGCCTTCCAGCCTGTGTTACTTGTTGCTGTGTCAAACAAACTATTATGTAAAGCATACACAAAAACCATAAGGAGAGATATAGTTACTGATATACAAACCAAAATAATCCAAAATATACACCAACGCACTAATGGCAAGAAGCTTAAATGATGCCACCCTCTCACAATTCACAATTCATGTTGTTTACTTTAAGATACATTGTTTTGCTAAGGTCATAAACTTATTTCGTGTTCGGAGAGCTTTAAATATTGCATGTTACAACTTCGATATTATCGCATTAGTCTTATTTTATGACCACCTATCCCCAAAAGCTTTTCTAAATCTATAACTTTGGGGCACTACCCACCTAACAACAAAGAGTTGTCTTAAAGACGAATTTAAGACGACTTGAAATGGGTATTAAAGACGTCTTAAACTGGTCTCAAATGAAACACTTTAAGTTGTCATACTTAAAACGTCTTAAAGTTGACTTATTTAAGACGTCTTAAAGTTGTCTTAAACATGTGTTTAACTAGTTGCAAACTTCTACACGAGTTAAAGATAAATTACATACTTCTTTAAGACATCTTTTGCTGGGTGGGTATGTACCTTTAACAAGTAGCTCGTAATAGATTTTCTTTAAAATCCAGGTTTTGGAAAGGAAATTGCATCCTTTCATTTCTATAAGGTCAACAGTTGTTGCATATCTACATTCCTTTTCTTTACGCAAGGTGTTTATCATTAGTTTCAGTTGAGTTACTTAAAAATGTTCAACATTTCAGGTGCGTGATTGCTGCCACCAGGATTTGCGAGTAAAGTACAATGTTTCATTAAGCCGCACGATTATATCTTTATTGTCAAGTTCGGGCTTTTAAAGATTAAGCATTCATGCATCTCTAAGTTATAGTTATTGATTAAATACTTTAAACTTTAAATGTCAAATAATAAAAGATGAAAAGTTTAATAATACACTTTAACATCAACTAGCATTAAAGTGGTGAACTCTTACACAATTTTTTTAATTGTTCGTAATTCAAAAGAGCAGCTCCTTGCTGTTTAAGGATTCAACTAACATTTTTTCACGTGTGTTCGATTAGCGTTTATGTAGTTTTTTTATTGATATTTCCATACTTTAGAGATATCGTTGTTTTCAAATGATTTTATTGCTTGTTGCGCTGTTAGGTAATGGAACAAAAAAACTTAAGTGGTTAACAACTGTTTTTGAGCTATGTTAGCTTTTTCAGATCACGCTGATGAAATTAAAAATATAATCAAAGAAACCATAAATGGCACGTAAAACAACAACTACAATTACATTAAAGTTGGCGTAAATGTGATGAAAAAAAGGCCAGCAGGGTATAAAATCAAGAGTCGATTGTTACGCTGACCTCTAGAACTGTTTCACAATTTGATTAGCGTGCTGGATTAGCATCATATATCATCTACAGAGAGCATAATCTACAACTCATGACCAAATATCAATGAAGAGAACTCCTGAAAGATTTTGTCACTCTATTATGTTTACCTACCATTGAAATAGGCAATTAAAGTCTAATGATGATGAAAAACTTTATATCTTCAAAGTGCAGAATAAATGGTGCTTGGCCGTCTTATTTTCGAAGATCCAAAAGGAGAACCCAATATACCAGTACCAAATAATAAGCGTGAATCTTCACTTGGCAGTTGTTACATGTGCAGAGAAATGAAGCGGAAAACTAAGCAGCAGTTGCACTAATTATGTGCAAGCTGTTTGTAATAAATCATTGAATGCATCGACAACACGTATTTCTTGCAGTAAAAATACATAAAAGAATGTACAAAGTTTACCATTTATAATGCTTTTTAATTAAAATTATATTATAGTTGTACCTATGCCGCCGTTTATTGGTGCAAAACGAATTGAAAGGGATTATCTTGCGTTCGGGTTCATATATTATCTTTAGATGTATATCCTAAAAATCTAAACTGTGTAGAGATGTCCAGAACTACAGCCTTCATCTATTGGAAGCACTCAATTTAAATTTGTTGATTTAAACCCAACAGGACTTGCACCATTAGATAGAGACATACAATATAAAGGTTTCGTTTTTAGTGATGTTGCAATACAAGAACGTCATAAAGCATTTTGCCCCACCGCATGGTACACATGCCCATTTTAAATTACCATGCTCATTAGATCTGTACTTTACATTCTTTACAATAAAATTTAGCTCTCAAGTGAATACAAAACTCTTTTGTAGTTAAGCACTCGTTCAAACATTCCCTATGTTGCGCACTCCTCACAACCTCATTTTTAGTCTTCACTTTATTTGCTATTGCGTTTTCTCTACAAACAAATGGTTTAATCGCTCTGTTTTTTTGCATCATCTTGTACAAACTTTTCTTTCCATTTTTTATATACAACAGCAAGTGTAAACAAGTTTCAAGACTTTTTTTAACTTTGAAAAATTACATGCAAAATGTTTGAGGCAGAAATTCTTATGGTTGGTTGATGGCTACAAAATATTTACCCCCAGTTTTGTTTTACAACTACTGTTACGGAAATTTTGAACAAGCTCTGTGAGCGGTTGGTGGTTGACGGCTAAAGTTTTTATGACAATTTTTATTTTACAAATACCATAAAACTGTTTTGAGATTAAATAACTTTTCAAAATTTTTCTGAATCTGAACGATGTAATAGTTCTTTATGAACTTAAAAGATGCATGAATAGAGAACAGTTTAAACATTTAGAAAAAAAAAACTAAAAAAATAACCATTTACATCAATTAAGATCAAATTCATAGAATTATTTATGATCAATAGCGTTTAGTTAATTATCTGATACTTAAGCTAAAAATCATTGGTACAACTTATTGAAAGAAGGTGTGTTCTTTATAAAACCAAGAAAAATGTCTTGTTTCTTTCAAACTTCAAGAGAGAAAAAAAGTCAATTAAGTTAAAGTAATGAGCTTTACTAACTCTTAAAGAAATTTTATATATTCTTATGAGGGTATTTTCCGTTAGGGGAACCTGTTGTACCTCTGACCACTTTTTGTTTCCGGGCGTTTTTTTGCTCGACGGTTGAATCAATTTATACCATTCAAAGTTAATGTTATTCTCTTATATTTTGCGCAAAAATTATACTTTTGACTTTTTTCTCATTCAACCAATAAGTATCATTTTTGAGCGTTTTTAAAAAAGTACTCAAATAGTCAATGGTACAACATGTACGTTGTACCTTTGACCGAGGTGTGTTGTTCCTTTGACCGTAATGTTATTAATAAGTTCTTATGAATTATTTGGACTTTTAATAAGTAATCATGACATATTACAGCTTTGCTATATGTTATAAAGAAATTTCTAGCCAACCACATGTCAATAAATGCTTATATAAAACCATTTTGTAAGAAATTAAAGACACAGCCGCAGCAAGTTATAACCAAAAAACATTTTTTGATGGTCTAAAGTAAAATTTTGTTTCTTGTCACTTTTATATTACAATTTCAAGTAAAACGTTTTGTTGTAATTCAATTTATTAATTTTGCTTTGAAAAATAACTACTAACTGCAGCATTACATAAGTCTCCCTTAGTTTGGATTTTTTGATACATTTTGTTTTGTATCTAGTCTTGTACAAAGGGTCATTCATTGTCCTTGTACTTAGGGCCGTGTTTTAAAGTAACACCTACGGTCATAATCCTTATGATTTTGCTTTTTTGTTTTTTTGTAGTAAATAAAAGAAAATGACATCAATTATCAGTACTATTTCGATTTAGTCACATTTTTTTCAGTTGGATGCTATTTACATGGGACGGTTCGGGTTAAGATTGGAAACTTCAAATGTGATTGAATTGTACAAAATGTTTTTAATTAAGTTGTTACTCTCTTTTAGATAATTTAAGAGCAAAAATATATTTCTATAACTTGCTATACTTGCAATTAGAAATGAACTCATTGTACCTAAGTTTACCGATTTTAAAACCCTTTTACTTGGCGGAGTTTTATATTTTAAGTAATTATGTCGATATCAATAGGAAGTAATTTGTATGATATGATCATACAAAAAATCTGGCCCTAAGTAGATTAATATCCCCTAAATAGGTTTTTAACTTAGAAACCTCTTAAAACCCAACCAAAACTATTTTTAGTTGTCAGATTCATTTAGATTTGACCATAATGCTTTTTAGAGGAAATCTTTTAATGCAGACAATGAAAAATATGAAAATAAAATATATTATATTAAAAAACATTACTGTACAGTAAAAGATGTCAGATCAACATCAAACATAAGATACTGGCGTCTAGATGATCCATGACCAACACTTGGTGATGGAACTTTCATTATAATATCTTCAAGTTCTACATCATAAACATTGTCATCTTCTCGTATAAATTTATTGTCTCCTGATTTCTTAAGATACTTAACTTTGTAAACTAAACCAACAACTTCAATAACTTCTGCCACATAATGTCTAGAGTATTTCTTTTCACTTAACTTGACAAGTAAGAAACTTCCTGAAACAATTTCACTATTTTCTGATTCATTGTCAAGTATATTTATTCCAAAATCAATTTCATCAAAACTTTCATTAGTTAAACTTGTGTCAGAATGTTGATTAAAAATAATCTGTTTTGCCATGGATTTTATTTGTCTTGAAAAAGGTTTTTGACATTGTTCATTATTAGATTTTGAATGTAAAATAACTTTCATTTCAGGTGTATCAGTTAAAATGCGTGATTTTCCCTTACGTCTTTTTGAAATAGCTGCCTTTCTTAATTTGGCTTTTGGGTGAGGTCGTATTATTTCAGGTGAAACAATTTCCAATGTTGATGGTAAATTGCCAGGAGTGGTTTCAACCTCATTGCTATCATTAGAAATGCAAGTTTCAGTATCCACTATTGGCCTATCAGTAACAGTTGCAGCTAAGAAGTCAATATCAGTAAAAATATTTTCATTAAAGGGAAAAAACCCAGTACATTTAAAACTGTTAACAATATTAATCGGTACAAAAGCATGAGGATAAGCTTGACCAACAAGGTAAGATATATCATAAATTGTAACTGGTTTACCAGCATTTCCTGGTGATATCATCCAATTATTCATGGCATTATTATAAAATATTTTAAATGGACCAAAAACACCACGATCAAGGGGTTGCATTTTGTGGGTTGTGTGAGGATGAAATGTCATTAAAATTATGCCCGATCTTTTAGCTAATTCAATAATAGAAATGTTAACATGACTTTCATGGTTATCCATTAACAAAAGAACTGGTTTTTCTACCGAAGGTCGTACATTACTAATAAAATGCTCAAGAAACTGCAGAAAAATGACTTCATTTGACCATCCAGACTTATTAGCTGCTCCTACACTTCCAGGAGGAGCACCATTCAACATGTAGTCCTTAAATTTTGCACGCGGAAATACAAGTAATGGTGGAATGCTACTTCCAGTAGCATTAATGGCTGCAATCATTGTTACATTATTGCCTCGTTCTGCACTAGTCATACTTCCTATTTGCTTTTTGCCCTTTGGGGCTAGGATTTTTGGTGGTACATGAACTGTGGTAATTCCTGTTTCATCGCAATTCCAAATGTTTGATGGCTCAAAATGATAACGTTCTAAAACATTTCTATAATTTTTAAACACAATTCTTACAGTTTCTTTATTGAATGCAGAAGATCTACCAAGACTTGTTGGCTGCGGTTTACGTAGGGATAACTTATCATTATATCTTTTCCGAAAATCTCGTAGCCATTGTTCACCAGCACATTTATTCTTTATCCATGAAGTTTCAATTTTTTTATGGTTTGCTAAAGCATACTCATATGCAAAGAATCTGATTTGCTTTAATGTAAGCCCATAATGCATATTTGCAGCATCTGCCAAGTATTTTACCAAAATTAATTCTTCTTTTGTTGAGAATACTTTTTTTGGTTTCTTATGTGAATATGAATACTGGGTTCTTCCAGATTTTTTAAACTGCTTTAACTGATATATCAAAGTTGATTTTTTAATGTTGCAATGTCTTGCTGCTTTACTTAGACTCATTTTTTGTTGAAGAACAAAATTCACTGCATCAAACATATCCTTCTCGCAAATCTTCTTACGAAAAACACCAACCTTACTCCTTGGCATTTTAAGATTAAAACATATTAACAGAAATGATTATATATTTATTTGTTCTTACTTCCTTATTGCTGTACAGAAATCAAGTACAACTATATAATCAACTTAATTATCAAGCTGCTACAGCTGCCAACTAACTTAATTATTAAAACTGATTATCAAGCATTATAAGTACATAAAAATATACATTCCAATAATGGATTGTGTGTCAAGTGTAAAATTTACTCTTATTTATCAATAAATTAAATAAAACAATGCATAAGATATAGAAATATATAAAAATATAATTTGTTAATATTATTTTATCACTTATATTATATTTAAAACTTTCAAAATACCAGCAAGAAAGTAATAGTACGCTTTTCGCTGATTTTTACATGCAAGAGTACAGCTGTCTGATAAATTTGATGAAAAATTTCATAAAAGTGTCCTCTTTAAGTTCGCAAAAAATTAAAGCGCAGTACAAACCAGTCAAAGGTACAACGTCCTACGCTGGTCAAAGGTACATGAGATGGGTTTCTTCAACAATTATCATCTCAAACCCCATTTAGGGTTAGAAATAATTATTTAAACTTTTCCATAATAAAAAAAAGATGTTGGTTAATGTAAGTAATATCATAAATTAGCCAAACAACTATTTATGACAGTTTTGTTATTAAAATAAGATAAACATAAATATTTACTTTTTAAGAGCTAAAACTAATAATTTCTTGTGGATCAACACAATCTTCCCCAACCATGATATTTTAAGGTAAAAAGAGTCGTCATGGACTAATATTTCAAATGGCACTTCAATTTTTTGCAAAATGATAATAGTCGGCCAATATGACAGAGTGACTAAAGGTACAACGTGGTCAAAGGAACAACAGGTTCCCCTACATTTAAATGATTTCCCGGATTATTCTGAAATAATTAATAAAATAATTTCACAGTTTGTTACATCTTTCGCTATTTCACTATTTAAATCATCAGCCATGTTCTTTATATCAATCCAAAACTTATAACCATTTTCAGTGAAAACTATATATATATAGACTTTATATATACTTTATAAGTCGTTTGCCCATTCTTTACCCGTTTTCTAACCATATGACATCATCACGTCTCATTTTTCAATTCTAAATAAGATTAAATGCTACTTTTAATTTAACTTAAATATAAAAACAATAATAAACAAATCAAGAAAAAAAAAAAAAAAAAATACAACCTTAAATACAAATACTGCAAATTTTAAACTGGGCACAAAATGGTGTTAGCCTTACTTTTTAGATATATATAGTTCTAACTTGAAGATATAATCAAGTGATAGAACAAAACCTGATTTAAGAGATATCTCGGGACACAGAAAAATTTAGTGAAATTCCAAAGATTTATTCCAGAAAATCCAGCTGAATTTTTGGATGTTTTTGAAGAGAAAGTTTTAAGAAAGACAAAAAAAAGAATTTTAAGAGGGTTCTAAGAGACTTTCTTGAGATTTTTAAAAAGAGAGTTTTAAGAGGAAATAGATTTTGAATTAAGAGGTAACCAAAAAGAAGCAAACGAATATTAGAAAGGAAATAGAATGGAAAAATTTTTAAGCTGAGAATATTTGTGACATAAGTAGACACTTTGACTATGAGTTCCAAAAGGTGGTTGGAGAATATTTTCTTAATTGTATTTTTTTTTGACCAAAACTCAAGGTGTGAAAGTTATTAGCTGAGTTTGAGATTTTCTGGCGGAAACAACTAACGCTTTGTTTTCTTTACTGTTAACTTTTCTAAATTATCGCATTCAATTTTGTTAATGCTGTTAGCCCATCTAAATCAATGCATTTGATTTTATCAAAATGTTAGCCAATGCTAAATTTTGGGAAAATCAGATACCATCATTTAGACAAGCTAACATATTAGCCAATGCTAAAGCTTTTATTGTCTGTCAGTAAGTGTGAGCCAGACAGTTGGAAATCTAGACATTACACTCAAGCTAACGTAAGACTAAATATAAGGATTACAATTCCAGTTACTGCCATTAAGACAAATTATGGCTTCATTTTATATTTGGTGCGTAAGTAATTGTGAAGAAAAACAGATTCAGATTAAAATTGTTTTACAAAAAGTCATAGAAAATGTAATCATAGAGACAAATAGTTATTTCAAATTACTCTCCTTTAGAGTCACTGTAAGATTATTCACTTTGGAGTTATTTGCATTATAAACTGAGAGTGGTGAGTGAATTATAAGCACAAAAATTTTACATAAGTATTTCCTTGCAATTACTCAAAAAAGTAAACAAATTTTTATTTTTTAAAATGTTATTTAGATACTAGAGCAACAACATACTGTTATTCAAAGTCATTTGAACAAAAAAAATACAATGATGACTTATGTAAACATCTAGGATTGGCAGACCAAAACACATAAGTTGAAAATGCTAACTTCACATTTGAGAATATAAAATAAAATAGGTTTATAAATGAGGTTGAAAGAAAGAACACATTTTTTAGATTTACTATATACTAAATAAACTAAATTGCTTTTGAACAGATGTGTGTTAACTAAAGTTACAAATATTGTGTAGGGTGACCACTTTTTATTTCTTTTCAACGAAAACTACCACCCTAGATATAGTTAAAATTACTATCACTCCCTTGAAAAGTCCAAATTAAATTAAAACAAGTTAAACCTAGGGGGAGCTCCAAGGGCGGTGAAAGATGTGTATACAAATTTTTAGAAATTTGTGTAAAAGTATTATACAAACCCTTTTTTAAAATAACTTTCTCTCAGAAATACAAAGTTCTCCCATTTATAAGTAAACATCTATTCACTCTTTACGTTTTTTTCAACAGAAAATATCTGCAATAGAGGCTTTTTTTATAAAGATATTACATCACTTCACCAAGTTTCTTAACACCGCCTCCCGTCTTCTCAAAGAAAGATTCCCCGAAAACTAATGAAATTATTTTAGAAAGACAAGCAGTTGATGAAATACTTCATTATAGCTTCAATCTTAATCAAAATATGCAGCACCAATGATGTAATCCTAGAGACCGGAATAAAAAAGTTGAAAAAATCTAACTTCTTCTATGAAAAAAAGGAAGCAATTCCATTTGATGAAGGTCTTCACTCCTAAAGGAGCCACACAAAACTTGTATAAAATTATACGTAAATATATACAAAAACATGTAAAACCTAAATAAACTATCTAGACCTTATCATGGTACGGATGGAATCCCTTATTTATTAAGGCTTTTGTAAAAAAGTTTAGGATGCAAAAGTGCAAACTAAAACAACTTAAATTAACATTTGCTTCAACTCACTGATTCTGCCATTTGATAAGAAATGCTAAATAATATAAATAAGTACAACATTCCATTCTTTGTAATTAATGTTGGAACCTTTACAATTACACCTTATTCAACTATAACCCTCATTATTATAATTAGGATATATGTTAAATTAAATTGAATTAAATTTTTTATTGAGGTGTTTTATCACCTTTGAAAAAATGGAAATTGGGTGAGTCATGATTTTATTAATAAATTTTCATTTAGGTTTTATGCTGTTTATTTCATTTAAATAACTGCAAACCAATGTTTAAGTTAAAAATCATTGACCTACAAAAAGATAAGAAAAATATTGGTGAGAAAGCAGAAACTAATCTTATCGCTATTGTACATAAAAACCTATCTATCTACTTTCATTCCTACATTCACAGTTGAACTAAATTCTTCAAATATTAAAATGGATGAACACTATAAATAATATCGTTAGAAACCTACTTTAGAATAAATATACTTTTAAATATTAGAACTAGATACCAAAAAGATACCTCGACGTTTGGAGCAATGTTAAATTTTCTTTCAACATCCCTTATTATATCATTACGCTGAAAAGTAGCAAGGTGAATTTTTAACTGTTCCCATGTTGGATCTCCTAACTTTTGCTTCCATTTAGTTAATACCACCATAGCCTTATCTTGAACCTTTCGATAGTCATAGCCAATGTGCTCAAGTTCAGCTTCATATAAATCAAGATATCGTCCAAACCTACGCCAATCACTTCCAATACTAAAACTGACCCAATCGCATATGCTTGGTGTTAATTCATTAGACAGCTTCATTGGATTTTTGGGTTGTTCTAATTCTATATTAGAGATGTAAAATGATTTTAAGCTAAAGATAATAAAGAAGATAAGATTATAGTTTTATATCATAACGTTCTTACAATCATTATTATTCAACTTAAATTCAAATATACTAACTGAAAAAGTTTACTACCAACTTTAGAAAAGTTTCAAGAAGATGGAGACAACATCAGTTACAGGGATGAAGGCAACATCAAAATACAGCTACTTTTATGATAAAAAAATATCTTATACTTATGGTTTAAAAGGTAAGCCTAATGTTAATCTTTTTGAACATTTATTAAAAGCATTTATATGTTTAGGAAGATTGAATTTCAAAACAGCTACAAGGATATTAATACATCATTTTTCTTATTTGATTTAAATGCTTGTGGAAGAGGATTTATTTCATTTCTGAAATCTGCACAACCAAGGATGTTGAGGGTGCTTCCAGGTTTTCAAGTTTTAAAACTGATTGATTATACAAAAAGTAAGCAGGTTTTCTAGCATTACGCTGAGAATTTTTTGAAATATATTAAAGGCCTAAGCAATAAGATCATTAGAAATAAAAGCCTTCGCATTCAGACTCTTTCATTTCAACAGTTTAGGAATAAAATTTTGATACATCTCAGTTGAGCAAATGCAGTAATTGTGATCTGGGATAAAGGACACTATTGTGACTTTTTTCTGTAATCCCAGATCATGACCAAGAAGTCATGCTAATTATTTCTGTAATCCTTGAGAGATTTTTTCACAGCTGACATCATATCAATAAAGGCAGTCAACATTTTCAACTGTACCAAAGTAAAGTAGCATTTTCCTGCAAGACATCAACTTACTAGAGATTGTATTTAAACTTTCTGATGGGTTCATGAATATCTAGAGTGTTTTTAATACTTAATCTTTGAAAAACAGTTGTTTTTGGATTAGTTTTTTTTTTTAGTTTAAAAGTCTTGAGGCTCCAAAGTTAATTTTTTGTTTTTAGGGGGTGTTATTTGGCCAGTGAGCTTTGTAATAACATTCAGTGACACTTATTCTAAAATCACTAATGGTTTATAATCTTTATGAAATGTTTACATGTGATATAGGAAACAAAAAAATACGGTAAAAGAACATTTGTGAAAATTTGAACGTTTGTGAATGTTTATTATTGCAATTGTTAAACTTACATGTGCAAACGTTTTTAGCCATATAATGTAAAATGGCGCCTTAGGAAAGTAAATCTTAATTCTTCTTTGACCTCAATGAACTTAAGTCATCTTAAAATGCAACCTTAGAGTTGCTTTTGGTAAAAAGAAATTATCATCAGTTCAACAAATAATAAAATTAGGACTTGCAAAGACTTTAAATATAGATCCTGTTCAGATAAGACAACAAATTATTAATAAATTATTCAAAGAAGTTCAATATAAAGCAAATGGCAAGGATATACTAAAAATCAAAGAAAAATTGTTAAGTTCCTATCACAATTTAAAAGTTAAACTACTGATATTGGGTCCAATTTCTTGGTCTAATAAATATATAGAAAAGAGTTTTGTATTCCTAATTATCTAACCTGAAAGAATTCTATGCTAACTTTAAAAACAGTTATAAAGAATAGCTTTTTCTAACTTTCACTCGCATAGTCCAAACTGAAGCCAAAGCAGTAGGGGCATCAGGTACACAAACAGTATGTGTTTGCACCTACCATTAAAATGTTAGTTTCATGATTAGTTCAATCTTTCATAAAAAAAAATTTAAGCTTTTTCTTTGATAATATTAAAAAATGATTTAAGTAGTACTGAGGTCATTGTCTGTAATTTTACAAAAAATTATAAGCTTTTTATAACTGAAGAAAAATGAAGTTTTCATTTAAACAAAACTCAAGCATTATTGCACCCAACAGCAATTTATTACAAAGTAAATAATGCCCTCATATGTGATTCAATTTTTCATCTCTGTTGATTTAGTGCTTGATGTAGATATGCATATCATGTATATTAAGCAGTATTTCTCAGGGAATATTTACTGTGCATTTTTTCTTCTCAAGATATACTTGGCATTTTTAGCTGTTAATTAACCTGTTAAAATAGAGCATTAAGTTAAAACATGCAACCGCAGACAACTAAATTTTAACAATAAATTGAGATAAGGCATGCTATCGGAAAAATCTGCCCACCTTTTGCGGTGTGGTAAAGCTAGTTAACGGTCGTTTTTGAAATTATTTTTTTGTGTGTGGTAGTGTTTGTGTAATAGAACATTTTTGCAGAAAAAAATAGTTAAAAATATTATTTAGTTTCAAAATGTCAACCGAGCAAACTAAACAAAGATTTTTGATTGTGAACAAACACTTAAAAAATCCAGCTTTATCAAATAGAAAGTTGGCGAAATCATTAAAAATATCAAGAAGAACTGTAGATACTGTTCTTAAATGGTTTACAGAACAAAACTATTTAGAGAAAACAAGGAAGTGGTTGAAAAAAACGCACAGCAAATCCTAGAGCTCTCGAACGATTGGAGACTTCATTGGAAGAACATCCTGATTGGTCTGATAGATATCGAGCGAAAAAACTGAAGGTTTCCAATTTTTTTGTACACAAACGGCGACAGAGGCTTGGATATCAAAGTAGTTAAAATGCCAAATCGAAACGATAAACAAAATTCAACCGCAAAGAGTCGAGCTCAAAAGTTGTATGACAACTTGTTAACAAAACATTATGGATGCATTTTGATGGATGACGAAACTTATGTTAAAATGGATTTTAAACAAGTTCCTGGGCAGTGCTAGTATGCTTCTAAAATAAGAGGTAATGTGAGTGATAAATACAAGTATGTAATGACTGATAAATTTTCGAAAAAATTGATGATTTAGCAGGCACTTTGCTCTTGCGGCAAAAAGTCGCCAATTCATGTTTGTTTGGGCACAATGAAATCTTCGGAATACGTGAAATGTTGTCTTTCTCGAATAAAACGACTAATTTTTGCTAATAGCACATATTTAGCATATAAAACGACTAATTAAAGCACATATTTGTCTGTAAATTTTAATGTTAAAAAATATTTTTTTAACATTAAAATTTACAGACAAATATGTAATTTTATTCTTTCTATTTACATTTTTACTGAAATAAAAGCAGAGCAAAGCAATCTTTAACTATTAACAATTAGTAAAAGCTAGCAGTTGATAATTGTAAACAGTTGCATAATAACTCCTTACACGCGTTGGCATACGAACTGAGAGCATACTTGTAGCCATTATATTGACATTTGTTTGACACTTGATATATCATGCCAATATTATCAATCATTATCAGAAGTATTTATTTGAAGCATTCATTTAAAATGCCTAAACATGCAAAAGAACATAGTGATTTCGTTAAAAAAGTTTGTGTTTGCTGCTTCAAAAAAGGCATGGATTTAAGACCAATAAATAATGCTGAAACAACTTATTTAAATCTAAATATAAAGAAAAATGACTACTCAAACCTTATCAAAACTATATTCTGGAAAGATTGTTCAGTGGATAACCTTGACCTTCCTACCATGCTTTGCTCGAAATGTAGAAAAATGTTTGTAGGGGCTGATCATTACTTAATTATGCGCCCGTGTTATGAAAGTAATTGCAACTTTATTGATGTTTAATTTACTTTAGTTAAAGTTTAGTTTCGTTTTTTTAGTTATTATAGTTGCTATACATATCTATGAAATTTAGACCTCAATATCAGAGTTATTAGAGGGAGAAAATGTGAATGTTTTATTTGTGAATATGGGCGCAAATCAGGAATATGTCACTTTATGAAAAGGTTTCGTCAGCGCAAATCTATTGAAAGCAAGCCTCGTTCTGGAAGACCTAGAGTTGCAACTGAAAAGGCTGATAGATTATTAGTAAGGTTTTGCGAGAATAATCCTCGCATGACTGCTGTCGAACTTAATTCAATTATGCATCAGTTTCATGGCACAAACTGTAGCATTGATGCAACTAAACGTCGATTACGACAAATTAATCTGTATGGTCGCCATCCAGTTAAGAAACCTCTTATATCTGCAATATATTTAAGAACCAGAATAAAATTTTCGAGAGATCATCTCAGCTGGACAGTAAATGATTGGTCAAAAGCCCTTTTCTCCGATGAATCAAAGTTTATGCTATTCAGTAGTGACGGAATTATATGTCAAACCAAAGTATCAGTTACCTACTGTTAAACATGGAGGAGGAAATGTTATGGTTTGGGGGTGTTTTATTCGGGACAAACTGGGTCCCATTCATCGCATAGAAGGTAATATGGACCAGACAGTTTATTTAAACATAATGAAGAACATTATGGTTCTCCATGCAAAGGACAAAATGAATCGCAATTGGATCTTTCAACAAGATAATGACCCAAAGCATTGTGCCAGATCTGTTAAGGAATATTTTCAATCAAAAAAAGTCAACGTTCTTGAATGGCCTTCATAGAACCCAGACCTCAATTCCATTTAGCATCTTTGGGAGTACATTGACAGGCATTTATTTGGTAGAAAACGAATCAACAAAGACAATTTATTTGGTTTGATTAAAGAATGTTGGTATAATTTTCCTTAGGATGTTCTCATCAATTTAGTTGATTCGATGCCTCGTCGCTGTGATGCTGTTTTAAAGGGAAGTAGGTATGCCAACATATACTAACTTTTTTATTGAAACTATTTTATTAAAAAATTTTAAATTTTGAAAGTTTTAGTAAATACTTCTTAAAACTACTAACTTAAAGTTAAAACTACTAATTTAACGTTTTAGTAAATACTTTAGTAAATAGCTTTATAGAAATAAATAATAATCCCAATTTAGCTGTTTCAAAAGAAGCCTTCTCAAAAGAACAATAAAAATTAATTGACCGGTGAGTTTTAAAAATTTTATGAAATGGATTTTGAATTGTTATAATATAGAGCACATTCGGTAAAAATTTCAGGTTATTTGAGAAAGTTTGTGAAAAGTTATGCGTTAAACACTGAAAAAATGTAGTTGTTTCTAAACTTTTGCACGCTATTGTATATTAAACTAGATCAAAATTCATCGACAGATTTTAAGTTACATCAAAAGAAAACTTTTCGTTTAAAAGTTAACGCCGTTTAAAATTATTTCAGGGGTAATTGGAGATAATTTTCAGCTTAACATGTTTATAAATCTTAAACGAAAAGAGATTTTTTAATGATATTTGAAATCTGTCAATGTACTATGATGAAACAAAAAAAAAAGAATATCCAAAAAAAAGATTCTGGGAATGTGTTGCAAAGTTTTAGAGCATGTTCCTATGCAACGTGATCAAGAGAGCGATATTGTTTATATTCCTTTATATTTCCCTAGTGACCAATATTTACAACTTGGATAATGCAGCTCTTGATGTAAATATTGAAAAAATCCTTTAAAATCATCCTTTATTTCCTTTCTAAAGACTTTTACTTCTTTTTCCACTAATAATTAAAATGTACCAATTTAGATCATTATCATGATCAAATCATCATCATCATCATCATCATCATCATCATCATCATCATCATCATCATCATCATCATCATCATCATCATCATCATCATCATCATCATCATCATCATCATCATCATCATCATCATCATCATCATCATCATCATTATCATCATCATCATTATCATCATCATCATTATCATCATCATCATCATCATCATCATCATCATCATCATCATCATCATCATCATCATCATCATCATCATCATCATCATCATCATCTTCATCATCATCATCTTCATCATCTAGGTCATTGTCGTCTTTATTATAAAAATAATTATAATAATCATCAGCTTAAAAGAATAACCTAAAGATTTTAAAAATTAAAATTATTTACCATTTTCATTAACCTCATTTATTAAACTATCCGCATTTGCTTTGCTTGTATCGTTCACTAAATATTTGAAAAAACTATTTTTAGTTAACATCATCATCAACTTCATCATCATCATCATCATCATCATCATCATCATCATCATCATCATCATCATCATCATCATCATCATCATCATCATCATCATCATCATCATCATCATCATCATCATCATCATCATCATCATCATCATCATCATCATCATCATCATCATCATCATCATCTTGGTCATTATGGTCTTTATTATAACAATATAGAAGACCTTGGAATGAAAACCTCAAATGTCCAATTTTATGAAAATTGGGTTTATTTTATTTTTAGGCTGCCTATACATGAGTCCATGTAATTACTCTTTTTAAACATCATCATCACCACCACCACCACCACCACCATCAGTTTACAATTTTTCATCCATTAGTTTGTTGATTAATAACTTTTGTTGAACAAGTTTTACTTGAGATTTTTATTCAAAATAAAAAATTAAGCTTCTTTTTAACTGTCTATACTTGGTTAATTTAGGTGCAAGAAATTATACTGTTTTGAAAGAGTGAATGCAGATATCAGAACGGAAGTATTCAATATGTTTAAAAAATGGAAACTAAAAATGAACAAGATGTTTATTTATCTGGTTGTATTGAAGTGATAAATATAAAAAGAAGACGTTCAAGGATAAAAAGGAACTTGAAAGATGTAATTCCTATTAACGATGATATTTACATGCATTCAGCATCTTACAAGTATAAGGTCAGTATTATTATTCTTTATGCGTCTTATAAAATACAAACAAATCCTCATCATTCTTAATAAAAATTATTCTTGTTTGTTTCAGATAAAATCTTCAGATGATGGTTTTAGCTATGAGATTTGTATGAAAACATTTTTATCAATTCATGGTATTTCTCATCCTCGACTGAGACGTGTTCAAAATCATATCAGAAGTACAGGATTTGCCCCGAAAGATAAAAGAGGAAAACATAAAAATCGCCCACATGCTGTACCTGATCAAATAATACAGCTCATTCATTCTCATATTCAACCCTTCAAAGGCCGTCAAAGCCATTGTTCTTTTACCAAAAATAAAAATGTAAGATACCTTTCAGAGACATTAAGCATAAAAAAAATGCACGAAATCTTTTTATAATTTTACAAAATCCAACTAAGTTATGATACATACTACAGAATTTTTACAACCAAATACAATCTATCCTTTGGATCTCCTCGCAGCGATACATGTTCATAGTGTGATTCAGTTAAAACAAAACTTCAAGTTTTTGATTTTCCTGAAGAAGCCAAACAAAAACTGGAGATAGAACACAAGCTTCATTTGGCAAGAGCGCAAGAGTTTACAAATAAAAAGCGACGTTTAAAACTACTAGCGAGCTCTTCTACTGATATTACTGTCATATCATTTGACTTTATGCAAAATTTGCCTTTGCCAAATATGGTTACAAATGCTGTATTCTATTCAAGGCAGTTGTGGTATTATGTATTTGGAATACATGATTTAGCTCGAAATGATGTATTCATGTATTCTTATTATGAAGGAGTGGCAAAACGTGGGCAAAATGATGTAACATCAATGTTGCTCCACTGGTTAAAAAAACATTTACCACAGGGTACAAAAACCTTATATATTTTGAGTGACGGGTGTTCTGGACAAAATAAGTATTTTGTCATGATTTGGTTTTGGTATATGGTAGTACATGTACTTAAAAAAATTGATTGTGTAATTCATATTTTTCCTATAAGAGGTCACTCCTTTTTGCCAAATGTTGCAGATTTCCATCTGTTTAGCTATGCTAGAAAAACAATCTTAGCAGATATCCCTGAGGATTGGGATAAGGTTGTTCTTGAAGTAAGGAAATCACCAAAACCTTTCATTTTTGAAAAACCAAAACAGGAAGACTTTTTTAATATAAAAGACTTAAGCCTTACTTAAGGGCAAATTATGGAAAAAACTTTAAACTAAGACAAGTCAGAATGTATAAAATAGACAGAGATAATGTTGGCGAAGTGATAGCTAAACAAAATAGTTTCTTTGGATTTGGGAAAGATTTAAAATACTAAAAAAAAACAGTATACCTACAACAATTTCCTACAAACTATCCTATAATGGTTTGATTCCATTAAAAGGAGCCAAAAAAAAGGATGTTATAAAACTATGTACATATTTACAAAATCCTCAAAACTTTTATGAAAATTTGCCTTGTGACAACGATATGGTAGATGCTGACGAGGAAGATAGCGAGGGACTAACTGATATAGATTAAAATTCATATTTAAATGAGACAGTATTTTCGATATAATAATTCAGTTTAGTTATAATGTTTCGTATTTCATGCTTTTATCTTTTAATTATTTTTATTTTTATTTTTTTTGTTACTTAAAAAGTAAAAAAAATATTCATAAGATCTTTTTCTTCCACTTTTTATACTAAAAGAAAAAAAAAAGATCAATTTTGTTGTTTTTATTTCTCCTTTTTATAGTGAAATTTCTCCGTATTTTGAAGCAAAAACAGCAAAAGTCCAAATCTTTTGGAAAAACCTCAAATGTCACATTAACTTTTTAATCAATATTTAATTATGCATACTTAAATAATAATATTAGTTATACTTATTCAATGCGCGAAATGTGGTTCTATGATTTGACATTTAAAAGATTGTCATATATATTAGTGGAACCATGAAATTCAGTTTAAATGCTCTCCTGAAAAAAAGATCGTTTGTGACATTTGAGGTTTTCATTCCAAGGTCTTCAATATTAATATTAATCATCAACTTAAAAGTATAACCTAAAGATTTTAAAAATTAAAATTATTTACCATTTTCATTAACCTCATTTATTAAACTATCGGCATTTGCTTTGCTTGTATTGTTCACTAAATATTTGAAAAAACTATTTTTAGTTAACATCATCATCAACTTCATCATCATCATCATCATCATCATCATCATCATCATCATCATCATCATCATCATCATCATCATCATCATCATCATCATCATCATCATCATCATCATCATCATCATCATCATCATCATCATCATCATCATCATCATCATCATCATCATCATCATCATCATCATCATCATCATCATCATCATCATCATCATCATCATCATTAAACTTTCAGAATAAAGGAAAAGCATTTTTTGAACATGTTTGAATAATGATTTGTTCACACCTTCCCGGAGAGCCTCAAAACCTAAAAGTCATGCTCAAAAAATAAAACCAATTGGGTTTGGTAGCCCATACATCCGTTTTTCAAAAAATAAAAAAATTGAAATCATCTGCCTACGTCCAAGGAAGTTAATGGCTTTGACTTTTTGGATTTTTTTTTTCCTAGCTTTATCGCCCGGAGAGCCTCAAACCACAAAAGACACTCAAAAATAAGAATTTAATAATAAAACTGATATAACTATTATTCATATGCATAGTCTATACATAGAGGCTTTAAAAATAAAAATATAAACCATAAGTCAATGTGTAGGAAATCATTGTTACTTTGAACTTGTCAGTCATTTTGACCTTACTTTTAATGAAAAAGATTTCTTTAATCACTGTTATTTATTTAAATTGGAATCATTTCTAAACTTAAATTACTTTCGCAAATTAAAAAAACTATTAAAATAGTGTCTATAATTTAACTTTCGCAATGGCTATTTCAAAATTCTAAATAATTTAGGTTTTATTTACTGTGGGTTTTTTTTATAAATTACAATTACACACAGGCTAAACAAATAAATATTTAAAATGATTTAATGTTTCAAATAAATTTTTGAATCAGTTTAAATAAATCTATAGGTATTTTCTTAATTGCATTCTAAAGTAGCAAGGTTTCAATGTTCATTAAAAATGCGACAGACATAAGACATGTACCAGAAAAAATCTGCTCGTGTTCTGATGTGGTGTTTACGGAAACCGTACATCATTTAAAATAGCTAATTGTTTTAAAATGTGATTGTATTAATGTTGTTCAAAATTTAAACAACTCTGTTATTAAAACAATTAGCTTTCATTGATATGTCATCAAATCAAGATAAGAAGCGCGAAAAAATTTTGCATTTTCTTGTTGAAAATCCTGGTGTATCAAACAAAACAATTTCTAAAGAGCTGCAGATTGCTTTGAGAACAGTGCAGAGCGTTGTGAAAAGATTTAAGTACACTGGTACAATCATAATAAAATCAGGAAGTGGAAGAATAAAATGTTTTGTTAGACGAGATCTTGGTAAAAAGGTAAAAGATGCCTTAGACAGAAAACCGGAGATTTTTGTTCGAACATTAGCGAATAAATTTAAGACAAGTGCTTCCACTATACAAAGAGTAAAGAGAAATTGTGGTTATAAATCTTATAAAAAGAAAAAAGTTCCTCGTCGTGAAGAAAAGCAAGAAAATGTTCCAATTTGATGTTCAAAGCTGCTGTATAAAAAATTATGTGCTAAAAAATCTTGTTTGATTATTGACGATGAAATTTATTGTGCTGCATATTTCCGATCTCTTCCAGGACACCAATATTATTCAGCAATTAATCGCAAGAAACTGAATTCCAAATATAAATGCATTGGAATGCAAAAATTCGCTAAAAGGTTCTTAGTTTGGCAAGCAATTTGTGGTGAAAGAAACTCTTGTTTTGTGACTACGGGAACAATTAACACCAAAATATACATAAAAGAATGCCTAAAGAAACGTCTTTTGCCGTTTTTAAAAATACACACGGGTAACCCGTTATTTTGGCCCGATTTAGCATCGTGTCACTACTCTGGGACAACTTTAAACTGGCTTAGAGAACATAAAGTAGATTTCGTTGAAAAACACTGCAATCCACAAATTGTCCTGAACTACGTCCTATCGAAAGATATTGGACTCTTGTCAAAAGAAAACTAAGGTTCAATGTAAAGGAAGCAAAAACATTAAAGACTTCAAAAATAAATGGATGAGAGCTACCAAGAAAGTCCAGTCGAAGACTGTGCAAAAGCTGATGTCGAGTGTTAAGCGCAAAGTGCGTGCATTCTCACGTACAAAACTTCACAAACTTTCTTAAGTGAAATTTAAAAATATTAATGTAAGTACTTTCAAAATATACATAATATTCAAAATCGAAATACAATTGTTAGATAAATATCCTTTTTAATGTCCGCGCAGATTTTTTCTGGTACATGTCTTATTTCACCTAAATGTTCTTGTTTTCAACCACACATCTTTCAAGTAAATTTCCATATTGTGGATGTAATTTTGAATGTTTTTATCTTTGCCAATGAACAGAAAAATCGTGATGAAGAGCTTCTAAAGACTGTTCACTGGAAAGACCAAATGTTTTTTTCTTCATTCTGATAAAATTATTAATGTAAAAAAAAAACAATGAGCACTTTTGGGATCACACTTACAAATCCTAGACTTAAAAAAGATGTCCGAAATTCTTCAATATTTTTTTCATTTTCTTTATCAAGGAAGTTTTCAAAGCAGGCTCTAACAACAGCATTGAACTTTTTGAATGCATCAATGATGGCCAAAACTGATGAATCTAAATTCTCAAAGAGCTGATATATCACTTCAATATTTTTCAGAAGGTTTTGGCAATCATTGCTAGCAAATTGTCCGCAATGATATGGTTAAGTTGTGATGTTGAGTCTTTTTTGGCAACTCATCTGCTTCCGGCCATGCTTCTTTTATTGCTTTGAACAAGTGATTTACAATCCCAACAAGCAGATGAAGTTCCATCGGGGGAATTAGTTCGAAAATGGATAACATTGTTGAAAAACTTTGCCCTCCTAATGTCACCTTTTGAAAGAAAGTCTGTGTAACAATTTTGAAGATCAGACAGCGCCCTGAGCATACCTTTTTCAGCTAAGTTCTTTGCTTCAATATTACAGTGTAGGCATGGATGTGAGCCAGAGTGACATTGCAAACCACATAAAATGTTAGCAACTTTCAAGTCACATGAGACCACAAAGTCTACATTTCCAGGTTGAACAAGCCTAATAAAGTTTTTGATACTGCTGTAATTCTCATGCAGATCCTCTGCAACTGCAATTTGAAATTGCTTTTTAACTCCACTGTCGAGAGGTGAAAATTTTTTTTGAAGGTTGACAGCTTGAATCATCTTCATCATTTATTCTTTGAAGACTTACTGTAAGTTTTAGGAAGCCTCCAACTCCATCAATCCCAACTTTTATGAGATGACCTGCTTGAAGTTGTCTCTTTAGTGAAATTTCTTCTAGAAAGTCAGAGAGATTTTCGCAGTGAACAACTGTGTACTCTTTGTGTGGCATTTTTTCGCCTGATGATACGATTGTATTTTTTGTAAAAAAATTTGCAAGTTGCAACCCTGCTTCATGAAAATTTGCTCCATAGTTTGGCTCAAAAAGAGGCAATTTGGAAAACAAAATTAGTTATGTTGCAAGTTTTTTGACTCCAGTATTAGACATGCTTGTAGCTTGCTGAATTTGCACCAGGTCTTGGGCACTTAACTTATACTTTTCTGCAGTTGTTTATTTTGAACATGATGCTCCTAAAGACAAATTTTAAAAAACCTTGTTATGAAATGTAATCTTAAAATAGGCAAAATGGGACCTTTTCAAAAACTTTTTTGTTTTCTGTTGAAATTTCTCTAAGGTTTATATTCAAAAAAGTAAAGTTACATTTATGAGGTAAGACTTTCCCTAGTGGCAACTAACTATCTTAACATCTTTTCAGGGGATTTGTAGGATTTGAAGTTTTAGAATTATTTTAACATCTTTTCAGGGGATTTGTGGGATTTGATGTTGCAGAATTATCCAAAGGATGTTTTTCAGTCAGCTTCAGCCTACCAATTCGGCAAATCAGGCAGCTACAGTTGGTACCTCTTAACACAGTCTTGACATTGATAGTTTGAAAATTTTAAAGAGTAGGCAGCTTGACAGATACTCCTTTTTCAACTCTTCTAAGTTGATTTCTACACATTCCAAACATTCCAGTTGGAACTGTTGAATCCAAAATGTCAATGACTGTTGCAAAAATATTTTTGAATCTCTCAAAGGCTACAGCAGATATTGGTGAATTTCACTTTTTCATAAATACAACACACACTGTTTTTTTAAACTCTTCGTGAGATTTAGCACTATTGGGCATTTTGAAAGAGTCCAAGTAACGTTAAAGTTGCAAAAAGTACTTGTTAGTGTTTTCATTTGATAAAGCACTTATTTTATTGTCAGCAACTAATAAAAAAATTTATGTTTTAATAGCTTCTTTATTTCACTATTAAATGACATAAATATGTAACACTGCAACATTAAATGCTAAGCAATAAAATGGACCTAGCCATTCAAAAAATATGGGATTAAAAAAACGTTTAAAACACTTAACTTTTAAAAGAATGCGAATTAGCAGGAAAGTAAAGATATCCCCAGGGTAATGAAATTTAAAATGGATTAACAATGAAAGCAATCTAGTTTCATTTTGTTTATTTTATATAGTTATTTTTTTATCAAATTTTATAGTTATTCATAAATAAGTATCATCTTTTCTTCCTTATGTCTTTAGGAATGGAGCCAATAACATGAGAAAATTTAAAGCAATTTTTTTTCCTTGGATATAGGCAGATGATTTCGATTTTTTTATTTTTTGAAACATGAATGTATGGGCTTCCAAACCCAATTGGTTTTATCTTTTGAGCATGACTTTTATGTTTTGAGGCTCTCCGGGCAGGCGTGAGTTTGGTTACCAAAAATATGCTCTTTAAAAACCTGTTAAAGAAGCACTAAATTACATACTATGAATGTTAATTCTAATCATTTATATAATTTATCAGATTGAAAAAACAAACTTTACTATATTAAAACTTGCTTTAAAAAACTAATGAAATGTGTAAATAATTTATTCCAGCAACAACTTTTGATAATATATCAAAAAAACAAATATTTGTTTCTGCCAAATAAATTTTGCTTGAGCATGCATCTCCTGACTGGAAGAGAGTTGGTACTTAAGCCTATTAATGCAACGTTCATAGCATTATACAGAATATTGACCAAGAAAATTTTAGCGATCAAATTAAAATAATAGCATTACTCGAAAACTTTTATGATACTAATCCATTGCAGTTTTAAGAGTTGTAAAAAAATACTCTGATTACAATAAAAGGATTGTTGTTTTATCAGGTTTTTCATGGAAAAGTAAAAGATAATAACATCAATCTTAATTTATTGATAGTGACCTCATCGTTGAAAATTTAAACACGTTAGAATAAGTATTACTTTTATTTTGATAGTAATGTTCATTTTAAAGTGTTTAAATTTTCAACTTTAAAGTTATTTTAACCAATTAGTTTTTTAACTTTGTTAAATCTGTTTTACATAACTAATATAAATCATGATCTTCTGTTTTAAAGTAATATGAGTAACATCTTCAACACAAACAAAAAAAAATTTGTTAGCTGAAGTAACGTGAATCTTAAAAAAGCAAGCAGCTAAGAATGAACTTATTACATGCCAACTAAATCATCCGTTTCCCCAAAATACTTGGAATTAAAATTAAAACTAGCTGGGAAGAAGAACCTACATTTAAAAAAAAAATGTAACTTATGAATGAGAAGGCCTAAAGAAAATTTAGGAGCAAAGAGAATCAAGTTTAACAATAGGCAGTTTTATATATAGAGAATTTTAAATATTTAAACAAGATTTTTACAAAATTTGTTTTTAGCAAAACTTCAAATGTTTTTTATGAAACTTTAAAAATGTTCAGAGCTCAAGAAATGTTCTGCAATTAATTTGCTTTTCAAGTTCACATCACATATAAGTCTTTTTTTATTCATCAAGTTCAGACGTCTATACGCATTGAGTGTTTTCTAATATTATCAAATGGGTTTATAGATTACCATAGATAATATGTCTCACCTGTCTATGGTCTTCTTTGCAATGTATAAACCTGATAACAAAACGTATTCATAAAATTTTGAATTCTTAAATTTAGGAGAGTCAGAACTTTTATTATGAGCATTTATATTTGTCTTCTACTGCACATGTTATGTTCTGTCAGAATATTTTAGAATGCTAAGAGCCAAATTACTTAAAAATTCATGAGCATTTTGCTTTATTACAGTCTTATATATTAATATTTAATTAATTCATCAATTTAAGAAGCCGTTACTTAAAGGCGAAAGTTTATTAGAGTAAATTTATGTCAATATTTCCTGTATTAAGTTGAATATCATTAGAGCATTTGGAATATTTTTTTTTTGAACTTGTGTCATCGGTTAGTATCTTTTTGAAAGAACAAAAATACTTCCTCTTAGACTAATTAAACATCAAGTTCTAAAGTAAGGAATCATTTCTAATGTTTTTGTAATTGTGATGGCAATAAGCCTACTGCCAGCTGAAACAATTTTTGAATTTTGTTTGTATATGGCACTGCTGAAGAAATGAACCTAAAACAAAAGAAACTTGCCCAAAAATTTTAAACAGTTACCTAAGGATGATGATTTAGCTCTAACATTTAATTTCCTCAATAATAATTAATAAAAAAAAAATG
This sequence comes from Hydra viridissima, assembly GCF_058129835.1. NCBI lineage: Eukaryota > Metazoa > Cnidaria > Hydrozoa > Anthoathecata > Hydridae > Hydra > Hydra viridissima. The sequence continues at coordinate 4,776,865 of NW_028324315.1, read as the reverse complement.
TTATATAGTTCAGATTGACAATGTTACAATATCACAATAACTATTGTGCAAATATGATAAACTTTACTGGCTTGGTATGACTTCCAAAATTGATAAAGAGAATAATGTTTTCATGGTAAAATTAATGCATCCCAGTTTTTCCTGATACATAAATTAAATTATCAAAAGGTAAACTTTTAAAAAGCGAAGAAACTTGTTTAGACCAATTTAAAATTAAAAAATGGTAATCAAATTTTTGAATTGGGTTATTTTCAATTTACGTTTGGATTCATTACTCTCAAAAATGTTCAAATACAAATTTTCAGCAAATATCTTTCACTATAAATTAAGTTACCTAGGAAAAGGTACCACTAAAATATCCCTAATAGAGAACACGGGCACAAAAAAAGGTATTTTCAGTCTAAAGTTCAAAATAGTTTATCTTTATAATAATTTGAAAGACAAAAACCGTCTTTTATGTTAAGAGAGTTTTACATATCATCTTTAATCTGAAAAAAATTTAAGTCCATGGATATACTAAAAGTTAAAGAAACATGGATATACTAAAAGTTAAAGAAACATCGATATACTAAAAGTTAAAGAAACATGGATATACTAAGAGTTAAAGAAAATTTATTAAGTTCCAATCGTAATCAGCTAATTCAACTATAATATTAGTTCCAAAATCTTGGTCTAATTAAAATATTGAAGAAGAGTTCCTTGTCATATTGTGCAGATATCAAACAAGTTGTTGCCGAAAAAGGGGATTCTGTCTTTTTCAAAAGAAAAATAAGGAAAGCAAATTCTCAAGAGAGTGTAGATAAAATTATTCAACTTTATTTCAGCAATCAAAACAACAGATAAATTCCATTGGAAAAAGATTTTGTAAATATAGCTCGAAGATTTCTTATGGAAAAAAGTTTCTCTCAAATCTAATAGAACTGCCTAATAACTTTAAAAACAGCTATAAAGACCTACTTTTCTCAATTTATTCTTACATAGATCAAAACGGAGTTCTACAGTGGGGGCATCAGGTACACATACATTATGTATCTGCACCTGCCAATGAAATCGTGTAACGTCATTTGTATCATAATGAAAATGAGGACTTTCAAATATGTCTTTCAGTCTTTTAAATAAAACCTTCTCTGGTCCAGATATCTTTGTTTGTGTAACAACATTACAAAAGTGAACAATCTTTAGCTCTGATATGTGGTGTCTACAAGCAAGACATAATGATAGATACCTAGATTGTTTGCTATTCTAAACAGGGAACCTTTTTTAGTTCCAGTGTTACTGGAAGTTGTATTAAAGCATAACCCTCCGATGTTCCTTTCGGTTTCATATTCTTTAAGGAGATTCATCACGCCTTTATACTGGTCTTCCCCTGAGGATGATGCTGGGAAGGTACTCCGAGAAGATAAACCTCTCCATTAACATTTAAAAGAACTGCTAATCTGTCATTTTTGAATCGCTTTCCTGTTTTTAGACATTTGACTATATTCACTTTTTAGTCAACCAACCTTTTAGTCTTTATTATATTGGTGGTGATTTCATTCAACTACTGATATTGGGTCCAATTTCTTGGTCTAATAAATATATAGAAAAGAGTTTTGTATTCCTAATTATCTAACCTGAAAGAATTCTATGCTAACTTTAAAAACAGTTATAAAGAATAGCTTTTTCTAACTTTCACTCGCATAGTCCAAACTGAAGCCAAAGCAGTAGGGGCATCAGGTACACATACATTATGTGTCTGCACCTACCATCAAAATGTTAACTTCATGATTAGTTCATTCTTACATCACAAAAAGTCAAGCTTCTTTAATATATGACGAAAGACAATGTTTTCACTGAAACAAAACTCAAAAAATATTGCACCTAACTGTAGTTCATTGAAAAGTAAATAAAGCCCTTAAATATGATTCAACATTTCATCTCTGATAATTTACTGGATGATAAAGATGTATTTCATCTGAAGTATATCAAGCAATATTTTATAGAAAATAGAAACCGTTCGTTTTTTTTTTAGATGGGTGTACTTGCCAAAAAAAGAAACCGCAAACACTTCATAAATCATAATACTATCAACAAGATTTTGCTATAAAATGTTTTTGGTCAAAGCAAAATTGATCAATGGTACGCAAAGGCAAAAACATTACCAGGTGCTCGCAGCTATTTCAACATTCCTATAACACGAAATGGGAACTATAGTTGCTTCTAAGCAATTGGAGTATTTATTTATTTTTAGTTTGCAACCTGATGAGATTGTTAAAGAATGCCTGTTCATGAATTTGAGCCTAAGAGTATTTGTGAGTTTGGTAAATGTAACAATCTAATTATGGATCGGACTAATTGAGAAAACTTAATGTTGAAAAAAAAAAAACTTTCTCGTAAGATTGATACATCCATGTTATCTTTCAAGGTCATGTTTTTGGCCTTTTAGAGATGATGCGTGATGGATTCAATCAATTAGCATACTGTTAACACTTAAAATTCCAACACCTACCACAGGGAGACAATACAACATCATGGAGATTGAGTTCCAAAGAATTGAAGACAGTTGAGCAAACATCAATTCAGAAAACTAAATTTTAGTTAAGCTGTTTAAGATTGTTAAATCTCATTAGTTTTAGAATTTTCAATTCTTTCTTAGTTTTCATGGTTTATTTATGTAGTTGACTATAGTTTTTGGATTTTTTTTATATATAAACAAAAAATATTTGCAGTTTTTTGTATCAGTTTTATATAGGAAAGTATTTCAAAATCATCTCTTTTTTGCATCTAAAGATATACTTCTGTTTGTAAGGAGCGTCAAAAAACCAATGAAAAATTGTTAAATCATTTCTAAACTTAATATCTATGTAGAAATTTTGATTTTGTGGTGTTTCATTCATTATTTTTAAATTCTTCACTATAAAAAAATAGGAAGGTACAAGCTTTCATCACTATTGAACAAACATGGCAAAAGTTGAAGCTAATTGTGCGACGGAATGTGCTCAAAAAACAAAAAGACGCTGAATAAAAAAGTCATAGGGATTAGGGATTAGGAAATAGTATCGATAACTCGGAAATCCTTACGAGTGATATATTTCTCGAGAGTAGAATTGCAAGAAAAGGAATAAATATATAAATAAGTTTAGTGGCCTTGTGGATTTTAATTCCACTTTCTAATGACGAATAAAAAAACTGTTTCTTTGAGTTCATCTCAGATGATCGCATAAAACTTTTCAATCCACTGTAAGCCAAATCAGCAATAGAAGCTAACAATGGAAATTTGAATAAAGTTTCAGGTTGTAAAATAAATAACTGGTAAAAGACAAGGAATTAAAAGATACGCGTTGTCTCTAGTTTTCGTTCGCCGGTAAAATAAGGACAGACACAAAAATTTGGAGTGAATTTTTTTCATTAATGTAAGCTTATGTATCAAAAATCAATAAATCTAAGATGGTATGGTGTTTCTTTTTAATTTAATTATGTACTCATATATAAAAAGCATAAAAAACATTTTAATGTTGCTTTGCTTTTCACTAGCTATACAACGTTTGCATCAAAAAATTTACTTGCATACATTTTTTGAAAATCCAGCCATATCTTGCTAAATTAATTTTTAGCTGCCAATTGTAAACTTTTATAGAAAAAAGAAACTATCATTTCTTAATTTATTTTCTGATTATTCACAAATAAATTACCAAGGTTTTGGAATAATTCAACAAATTATTTAACCTCATCGCTCACTAATCATTTATTTACAAGCTGGAAATCTGAGTTTCTTATTGGTATTTCCGCAATGTTTATTTTAAAATGTTTAAATTTTCGGCATTGAAGTTTTTTTATACAATGAGTTTTTTAACTTTGTTAAATCTGTTTAAAATAACTAACATAAGTCATTATCTTCCGTTTTGAAAGGGATTTACTTACAGGGAAAAAAAATTTTAAGCTGAAGAAACGCAGGCCTTAAAAAAGCAAGCTGTTAAGAATGAACTTAAAACATGCCAACAAAATCATCCGTTATTACAAGTTACTTTAATTAAAACTAAAACTAGCTTGCAAGAGAAACTCACATTTGAACAATGAATTTATTATAGGAATGAGGAGGCCCTGAGGAAATTCAGGAGCAGAGTTGTACTGCTACTTACAAGCTCCTAAGTTAGAATGCTTGGCTTCTCATTTAATCAAATTTTACAACTAGCCAATTTTTATATTTAGAGAGAAAATTTTGATTATTTATTTAGACAAGATAAAACTTTACAAATGTTGAGAATTCAAAAAATGTTCTAAAATTAGTTTTAATTCAGCCTCATTGCTACTTAATTAATTCATCAATTTAGTAAGTAAGCCGTTACTAAAAGTCGAAAATTTATTGGATTAAACTTATGTCAATGTATTCTATATCAAGTCAAATATCAATAGAACATAAGGAATATATTTTTTCTATAAATTGTGTCACTTTGGCTACAAAAACAAGAAAATCTGTTCTTAAAACAAAAATGCCACAAACTTCAAGCAGATCCTGAAGTATGGCTATATGAAATTTAGTAGAAACTGGCTGGTTCCTCTTGATCCCTCAGAATTTTGAAACTTATTTAAAAATTTTAAGTCCGGTAACTTAAAATGTTTTTTTTTGGTTCCCGATTTTTTCTGGTGAAAAGAATCCAATGAAATGATCAGAAACTGCATAAGTTTTCATAAAATATCCTTAATTACCTTATCAATGCAAACTTTTTTATATAACTTTTTATATGCTCGATTTAGATGTTTAAGAAACACATGTGGCCTAAATAATATCGTATAAAGATTTTGCCAGACGTCTTTCAATATTCAATAAACTTTCATAAAACATAAGGAATTTCATATGCAAATGAAAAATGTATCTAAAAGCATAAATTAAAATAAATTTTTCTCACCATACTGTATTTACTCAACAGCTCATGATTTAAATAAAAAACTGTCAAATATATGTCAAATATATGTCAAGTTCACGTTAAAACATGGGTAGATGCGTTAAGATTCAAACGATACATCTGTCAAGCTGTTGTTAGAGGTGCCTAAATGGTTAAAATTATGTTCGATATTGGAACCCAACACTCATCTTCTCTTGCTTCTTCTTGCTAGAAACGTTCAACAAATACTGTGCATATAGATGAACTTTACCAGGACATCTTGCTGGGTGTAGTCAATTTCATTTATTGAAACTATCCAATAAAATGTATCATACACTGATTAAATGCAATGACTTTTAGTGTATCAATGTTTGTTTGTTGATTAGATTGAGTTACATTTCCCAGAAGCTCCAACAGCAAAACACAATTTTGTTCTTAAACTACAGAACATAGAAAACCAAATAAACTCTTCAGAATATTTAGTTTTAAAAGTAAAAGTCAGCCCTTCAAAATTGCACAAAATCAGTCGCTTTTGCTTGTGTTGGTCACTACTAATACTTTTATCATTACCAGGCGTTTACCAAGAAAATGTGTCACCGTATCGTTAACTTTATGTAATGATATTTCAGAAAGTGTTTTTTCTTTTTAAGTGTTTGGAACTGCAAGTATCCCCTTTGTTTTCTTTTGATATTTGCTTTGCGCATTTTTATTCTGAGACATTGAACTTTCTGGCAGTATATTTTCTTTACCAAAACTCAGGTATGAATGTTTACAGCTTAATTTCAGTTTTTCTGGTAGAAACAACTAACTTTCTTTTTACTTTTGCGGTTAGCTTATTTAGATCATTACAATCAGTTTTGTCAAAATGTCAGCTAATGATGCGTATTGAAGCTTGTATTATCTGTAAGTGTAAGATGGATAGTTGGAAGACTAGACATTACACTCAAACCTAAGTGAGACTAAATATGAGGATTACGATGCCAGTTATTGCAATGAAAGTTGCTGAGCACATTGTGGCTTCATTTTTCATTTGGTGTGTAATTAGTTGTTATTGATTGATGAGTGATTTAGATTGATATTTTTCCACAAAAAAGTTATTGTAATCGTAGCAAGAATTAGTTATTTCAAATTACTTCCTTCTAAGTGTAAAAGTTATTCACTTTGGAGTTATTTGTATCATATTATAAGTTATTAGTAAAAAAGTTTTATAAAAGTAATTCCTTGCAGTTACTCAAATGGAAATTTTTATAGTAACTCATTACACCCTAACTCTGCTATTTGTTTCAAGTAAAATCTCGCTGCCTAAACTTCATACAAATAATAATGCACATATCTTTTAAATAACCATAAAGAAACATCACTGTTGTAATGATATTGGTTTTGTCTGAGCCTTTATCATGGTGCCAGGGAGAGCAGGTTCTTACATCGCGAGTATGTTTAGCTATGTCAAGAAAAGTGTTTCTCAAAAACACAATTTTATTAATATTTAATCAATGTTAAGTATTTACAAAACTATCTATTCACTAATAAGAAGAGTATGAGTTCTAATCTGGCATTAATATCTTGTTTTCTGTATACAGATGAAACAAAGAATTAAAAGTGTGCTTGCAGATCTTTCTAAAATTGGTTTCATTTTTTAAAATATTTTTTAGTCGCTTTTGATATTTAGTTTAGGTTTTTAGTTTAACTGTGTTAATCATCTGAATTATCAACTATTATTAAAAATATAGCAATAAATAATACTGTTCAAAAAGATATACCCACCTGATTTCTTATTAGTTTTTGATTTGTATCTTGAGATTTTGTTTATAAAATCAAATGAAGTCATTAGAGAAGCAGTTAATACTACTTATTTATTGTAACTAGGCGCTACTGAACCTTTACACCCTCTTTTCTGTTGCAGATTATGAAAGGTTGTGTTAAATCAAAGAAAATGGTATACATTTTAATTTTTGGCCAACACAAACTACTCTATTTCGCAATTGAATGAAATTTTCATGAAAACACTTATATTTGCCATTTCTTTTTTAACAGAATGATTTTTTTTATCTCTAAGCAATACTTTATGCAAAATTGACATGGGTTACAAATAAGCAAAAAAAAAAAAAAAAAAAAATGAAAAACTGCATGAAAAAAAAGAACGCTTATTTCCCAATAAAAAAGATATTTTAAGCAAACTTAACGAAAAACTTGGGATGAATGAAAATATGTTATTTAATATAATTTAACTATCCATTAATTTAATTTAGTTTAATGTGAGTTTTTTTGAAAGATCACACTTGCAATTGGGCAGGTTATATCAATTACTTAAATAAGGTGTAGAAGCGCTGGCTCAAGCCGAGGAATGTCTTTAGAAGATGTCCAATACGGACTGAGAATAGACAGCGATCATTCGGTTGTTGACTGGAATCAGTTTTGCCGAGACGTATGTGTTTCATATTAACAAATAATCCAAAATGTATTGTGGAAATTGATGAATGTTTATTTCCTAGTAGAAAATATGAAGTTGGTTGATTAGATCCACATCTATGGATATTTAGAGGGTATGAGCCAAAGGCAAAGAAAAGATTTTTTGTTCCTGAAGTGAATTGTAATGCCGCCATTATGCTTCCTATAATACAACAATGGATTCGTCCTGGTTCATTTGTGTGATGGGGCATATGGGATGGTAAAATTAACTTACCAGCCTTAGTATATTAACATGATACCGTCAACCATAGAGTTCATTTTGTTGATCCTCAAACCGGAGTTACTACGAACCATGTGGAATCAATGTGGTGTCAAGCGAAATTAAAAATAAAAGTAACGATAGGGCCTCAGAAAACTCCGAGACAAATTAAAAAAAGTTACTAATATGATAAAAACCATCCATTCACTTTTGTGAAATTGTTTTTAAAATGTCGAGTGCTATAATGAGAATTTTTCAACATTCAACTAATAATAAGAGTACATTGTGTAGGTCAAAAACTAAAATGGATATTATTTTCTTTCATTTTACACAACGACCTTTCAAAATCTGCAAAAAAAAAAGTGGGTAGTGGGTAAGAAAGTACTGTTGCGCTTTTTAATTGGTTTTATCTTTATAGTGTTCTATTATCATTATCTTTTAATAACAATTGTAGTTAATTGTTCAGGTTTAAGTTCTCAATTTAAAACCTTTTAAAGATATTTGTATGGGTTAAATTTTTTTCTTTGAAATACCAGTTCACTTTTTTTTTCAATTAAAAGATACTTAGATGGAATTTTTGGTCAGTTCTGAACTCTTATAATTAAAATCAATCTAAGCAATATTTTTTTCTCGGTAAATAGAAAAACTGCCTTTTAAACAATTCTCTTGCATTTATCTTGCTTAGAGATATCTTCAATACAAAGATACCTTCGAGGTAAATTAGATAAATTTTGTTTTGAACAAAGCAGCCCTAAGCCATGATGCTAATTCTGCCATTTTAACTGTGTAAAAGTAATTTTTTGAATTGCATATTTGGTCTGCAGGACATTGAAAGTAGCTTAATACACTCATCCGGGGAAAGTTTGTTGAAACTTTTAAACTTTCACTGAAACCTGGTATTATTTATTTAAAGTCTTAACTTAAACAACATAACGGATTTACTATAAAGAGTTTTTTATGAAAAGATAAATGCACTTACTTTCTTTCTTTTGTTTTAATTTAAACACTTCAGAAGTCATTTCAACATATCTAAAAGTAATAAAAAATATTCAAATAATGTAAACTTTTGCCATTTAATTCAAAATAAATACTTAAAGGTAAAAAATGTTTTTTTTTTAAATTTGTAGCTGATGAAGTTTTATTTTTTTTTGGCGTTTAATATTGTAATAACTTTGTAGCTTTTTCAACTTTCATATGTCTTGTTTAATAAAGAAGCTTATTAAATTGAGGGCTGTGCTAATTTAAAAAGCAGGACATCAGTAAGCCTTAATAATGTTTGATTGGTTCAACCTTTTTTAATAACAACCGCAATTACTTGTCTAGTGCGACATGCCCTTATTAATTGCACCTTTAAAACTCAGTCAAACTGGCTAATATTGTGCAAATATAAATAGAAACTTCCCCGCAAAATGTCTTTTATTGAGATCAAATCCCATTAGAGAAAAGTTTTCTTTCCTTCACAGGTTTTTTCATTTAACTTGATGTAATTTATTTACTTATTTTTTGTTGTTGTTGCTGTTTATATTTATTTTCTCCTAAAAAAACATATATATTAAGCAAAATACATTTTAGTTGCACTATTTTTAAATTGATTGCTTTCATCATTAGCACTTGCATATTCCATTTGTGTATGCATAGCTGGTTTCTATAATTCGTGACTTTAACAAGAATCTTTAGAAAGATGTTCGCCGACCAATTATTTAGCACATTTTCAACAGTTACACTGAGGCAAATTATGAATGTACGCGTATAAGACACACAGTAATCAGAAAGATTTTACAATTGAAATAAAGAACAAACAAAAATAAAGGGCGAGGTATTTTTGTTTTTTGCTTTTTTTTCTGTTTAATTTAAAAAATTTATCTTTTTTTAAAACTGGCATTATTGAACTTTAAGCTTTCATATTAAGATACAGCCTTGTTAAAAACGTTGTAATGTTGATGTCAATTTCAACCTGCATCAGCGTCAATTTTCAGGAAATGTTGTCTTAACAGCATCCTTAAGTAAATTAAATAAACTGTTAAAGTAAGCAAAATATCGTAAATATTCTCAGTTCATCTTTACTTCAATAAAGATTTTACACACTAAATATTGCATTAGCTAACTTTTTAGATGTTTCTCAATCACACACACCCACACACAAAAAAAAAATTATATTTACCAGTTACAACTCTTCATAACCCAGACTTTTCTAATGTTTACTTACTGCCACTGCCTTTCATGTTCATTTCAACAAATATAAATTATGAAACAATTATTTTTGTTCAAATATCAATTCTATAACTTAAATATTAAAACTTTCAAAATGTTGAAATAAAAAGAAAAATGAAAATATCTCACAGCCTTTTTTTAAAAAACAGAACAAATATGACTTTTTCTGGATTCTTTTTGTTAGAAAATTTCATGATATCAAATCATTCATATGATTTGCTTATTTCTTCTGATTTTTCCCTGTCTTTTTCAATTTTTGCAAAGCATCTGTCAATAAACATCATGGAATAGGTTAACTAATTCTTATTTCTTTGAAAAGTCCCATTGTACAAAGGTTAACCAAACAATACAAAAGATATCTTTTGTTTTGACTGTAGCACTTGTCAAGAAAACAGAGTTAACTTTTCTTTTCTATCATTCTTGTATTCGCTAATATAATCATCTAAAAATTTTATTACTTCTTTGGGTCCTTTATTGGCAGCACTTCTACATAACAATATAAGGTTGTTTTTAGAGAAACAAGGCTAATAATACCAAAACTGTGTACCCATGCGTCTTCTCTAAAATTATTTATTTATTTGTGGTTAGTTACTTTTTCATAATCCATACATAATACAAGACTGTCCTATTGTTTGTCCCACTCATATTATTTTATTTCAACATAGAAAACCTGTGCTTTTTAGATATGATCATCATGTTGGACTGTGAATTTTTTTGCCTATAGTTACTCTCCTTTGATAAATTAGTATTAAAAAGAGAAATGTAAATATAAATTTAAAACAGCTATCAGTAAATTATAACAAACTTGCTATTCATTTTATGCATCTCAGTAGTTTAAAGAAAGTTCATTCCAAAATGAAATTGAAAAGTTTTTGTAGAAAAATTAAGATTCTAAAATAAGATAAAGAGAAACTGCTCCTTAAAATATAAATCACTTACGTTAATTTATTTTTATCGTCAATTTTAAAACGCTCATTCTCAATATATTCAATGAAATTCTCTTCAGCTCCGAGGCCTTTAAACTCATAACATTGATCATTTATACTCACAGTCTGTTCTGTTTTTATGCATAGATCTTTTTGATCATCACTAACTTTTACGTCGATCTTTTGAACTAAGTCTTTTTCTAACCAATCATTTATTACATCATTAACAGTTGCACTCTTTTGGGATGATGTACTTTTTGAGGGTAAAACAAAAAATATTAAAAATGAATTACTTCTTGCACAAACATCTACAATGTCATGCCTGAGGTATTGCTCTTCCGGATCAACAAAGGCAATAACGACTTCTGATTCCATTCCACACATGACTCTTCTGTCAGTTACAAGCACATTTCGTTTACTTTTTTTCATGTCTTCTATGACATTTTTTTTTTCATCGGTTGTTGGTGGTTTTATCCGTAAATGCGGTGCATAAACTATTGCTTTATAATATTCAATAATATCTATTGCATAAGCGACCAATTTGACTTCTTCCATATTGCTACATATCACAACAGTACCCTTTACCCCTTTAAAACAAATCTCTTGCAACACAATTGACAAAATCTTAGCTGATCTATCTTCTGCCCAGTTAAGAAGAGGAATATATATCATTTTAGGCTTGTTACCTTCAATTGAGTGTCCAACAACACCGGATTTAAAGACATAGTGAGTTTCCATATAAGTTTTTGATTCAACATAATCTTGAGGGTTTAACTTCGCCGCTTGATCAAAATCATTATCAATGTAACTTGTTAAACTACTATCTTTTATTCCATGTTGTGTTGGGCTACCTATGGCTATATATTTACTGTTTTCTAATTGTTCACTTGATTTACTTACACTATTTTTTTCGTCTTTTTCATGATTTAGTTCATTTAAACTATTTTGAGGATGATAGCTAACGGTGCTTGACTTCATAATAGTGTTTTGAGCTGATTCAATTAGTAAGTGATTAATTCTTGTAACTCTCATAGAGAATTCAAGAGTAATGTTCTTCATACCTATTTTTTCTTCATCAAAACAATTATTTTTCATTTGCTCTTTTTGACCGTCATGGTTTATAGTTCGATTCTTCTCAATGCTTTGAGGTATAAAAACCACTAAAGAGTCCTTTAAACATGATGAAAATAAGTCCTTCAACTGATTTGCATCTTCTTCTTTGACATATTCACCAGGGAGTTCATCAAGTACAAAATTTACGGTAGTACCGGCATTTACTGAAGTGCTGGCGTTTTCTGTAGTGCTACCATAATATTTTAGTAATTCTGGGAGAGAAATATTTCTCTCTACTGATTTTTCCAGCTTCTTACACCTTTCTTGCCATAACTTGAGTAAATTATCACAATAAATAGTTACATTACTCTTTTTTTCTAAACTATCAACAAACTTGTTCATATCACATTCAAATAACGAAAAGTGGTCACAGCATATGTAATACAAAGTGGTGGGCTCTGATGCTTCTTTATGGAGTCTTTTAATAATCTCTTTTCCAACAATAGACTTTCCAAAGCCAAATCCTCCGGTAATGACTTTTTTAAGATTATTGTCAACTATTGCAACTACTTGTTCACTATTAAGGATCATTGTTGTAATCTGTTTTTTAGAACTTGCTTCAAGTGTGGGAAAGCCTACCTTTGATTCAGCAATATTCAACATTGTCAAACCAATAAGTTGCTTAAAAAGTGTTTCATTTTTTTTTTTATTTTTAGGTATCTCTAAGCAGTAATTTAAAAATTTACCGCGCCACCAATCGTATAATTTTTCATATGATTTAAGTTCGTCCTTGCATATAAATAAAACATCAAAATATGGAAAGTTGCACGAAAACTGAAATGCTAGTTTTTCTTTTAAATTCCGTCGTTCAACTGAAGTACAAGCTACTACTCCCACAACTGTTAAGGCTTCGTTTTCAATAATTGGTTTGTTGACGGAAACAAAGCATTTGACATCAGTGGAGCAGTTTTGAGATTCTTGTTCAATGTTATTTTCTGAAGAAGCAACACGAACAATAAAGATCAGATTTATTTCTGAGTAAAATACAAGAACCCTTTTTTCATTAATGATTTCCTGAATATCATACTTTAACAGACTTGCATGGCGAGATAAGTTATAACCGGCTAAAGCAGCACGAACACCCTGTTTAAGATTATTTTTGAACAATTGAGTAAACAATTGTGAAATGTATGTGGCATCTTTTTCTTCTTTTTTTTCAAACACGGGATGGAAAGAATATACTTGGGTTTGTTGGCGAAAATTCCTTTCAAGATATTCCATCGCAAACTCTTTAATAGGTTTTTCTTTTGATATTTTAGATTCGGAACTGAGTTCTCCTCTCCAATCCAAATTATCTTGATCTGATGGACGATTGGATTTAATCCAAGGAAAATCATCGTTGAAAAACGGATCAGGTGTTACAATGTGTATCTGCTTAAATTTCATTTCGTAGTTAAGTTTTCCTAAAGAATATCAACCAAAAAAATCTAGAAGAAATATTTTCTTCAAAGCTAGTGTTATTTAACAAAAGCACAAGTTACCGTAGTCTAAAGAGACGGCCAGGTTTTACGTCATGGCACTCAAACTAACCTTTTTTTTTTTTTATTACTGTATAACCCATTTAAGTCTTTAATCCATTTAGGTGTTTCTTAAATTAAAGTAGTAGTAAGAAAAGGTTAGAACTGATTATACCCATTTTCTAACCATGTATCAAACATATGAAACCCATTCCAAAAATATATATATTAAATGCTATATTATATATATATTTCATACTATATTATATATATTACATATCATAGTATATATATTACATACTAGAAACATTGCCGTTTTTTAAACTATGAAAATATATTTGATATGACATACTTCAGATTTTAATATGTTTTTCTCAAAATATATGTAAAGCATGTTTTCATAAAGAATATCTAAAGAAAGAAAACCCATTAGCCAATGAAAAATGGTATGATAAACATAAATATACCTTAAATTACCAAAGACTACCTGGTAGAATGGAGCCAGAGGGAGAACGCTGAATATAGAGTTGTTCTATTGAAAAACACAATCTACGATATACTGATTTGTATGGTGATGGAGATAGCATAGGTTATGACGCTATAAAAAATGTTTATCAAGGTGTTCATGTACATAAACTTGAATGTGTTGGCCATGTGCAAAAAAGAGTTGAACACATTTACCTAACTTAAAAAAAAAAAGAAAAAGGTCTTGGTGGTTGTGGAAAACTGACCGATGCAACTATTGATTGTCTCCAAATATATTATGGCATTGCAATTCGCTAAAACAAAAATAAATTAAACGCTATGAAATCTGCTGTAAGAGCTACACTTTATCATGTTGCTTCATCAAAAAATGAAAATTTACATTTTCTTCACTGTCCAGAAGGTTCAGATAGTTGGTGTCGGTATAATCGTGACAAAGCAAACCATGCCTCAACATTCAGACCTTGTCCTGGCTAACCAATATCTAATCTTTGGAAACTGAAGGCAATTTATGAACTAAGTAGTGACATTCTTTTAAAAAAATGTCTGCATGGCCTTACCCAAAATAACAATGAGTCTTTTAACATGACAACATGGGAGCGTATACCAAAAGTCAATTATGTTTCGCTCACACATCTTGAATTTGGCACATATGATGCAGTTGTCCATTTAAGCATAAGCAGACAAGCTAGTGTTTTAGTTTTAGAAAAAATGACTTTAAGACCAGGAAAGTATTTGTTCAAAGGATGTAGGAAAATTAATCAAAAGCGATTAAACTTAGCTATATATAAAAACACAGAACGAGCATAGAAACGCAGACAAGTAATTCGTGGAAAAAAGAAGAGTCGATATGACAAATATTTTGAAAAAGAGCGAAAACCATATCAAACTGGTGCATTTTAAGATTTAACTTTTTTTATTGTATATAGATTTGGATATTTATTTACACTATTTTGAAATTTTTTATGTAAGCATTTTTAAAAGCTGTTTGTTTCAGATGAAGAATTTATAAGACGCCGGCAGCATATCTAAATAACTAAAAGTGGTGTTAAGCTAAAGTTTGAAATATGACTTTGTTTGATTGTCTTCTTTGATTTTAGCGTGACAGATTTTTTTTAAAAATGAATCTAGTCCTTAAATAGGTCAAAAAAGTCATAAAATTCGGTCAAATTTACATGAACTTCGGTCCAATAGATTAGCCTATTAAAAATTATTATGAAAAGTTTGCTTCCCTCATATCATAGAACTACCTTGTTAAGACAAGTATGCTAAAAAGATTTTGTTAAAATTGTGTCAACCTTTAGATACGCTAGCCGGGGTCTTTCAATATTTTGGTGTTTTTGGCATCTGCTAAAGCTACCATTTTACCCCAAACAGTTTTTTAAAATATTTTTCAGTTAATTTTTTTATTTACTTAATGTATATAACGTTAAATTTGTAAAATATTGATATTTACTCAAAAAAAAAATTTTCTGGAGTTTTCCAACTTAAATGCTTAAAAAACTTATTTATATTATCACACCTTGTGTAGGTCTAATCTCATGGATGTTTTTTCTCCTGCAGGGTTTAAAAAGTTTCCACCTTGATCAATCAATCTTACACCTTTTTTACTGATTGTATATTGGAAGACTGGAAGAAAAACCAAACTTGAATCAGTTTCAATAGTTTTATATCCAGGAAACACATTTGGAAAAAAGGAATAAATAAGATTAGCTATTGAGCCGTCTAAATAAATTCCTGAAATGATATATTGATATAAACTTGAATATCAACGGATGGACCCGGAACTTGAGACAAAAGTTATTTTTTGTTTTAACACGCTTGGAAATCACGTGGAAATTTTTTATTAACTTATATCATGCATCAATGACTTCGGAATATTTTCTAAAAACTATAAATCAAAATGTATCTAAAATTTCAAGAAAGTAAGATTTTAAGAAAAAAAACATAAGTACTTATCCGTGTAAAAAATCAAAATATTGCAGATGTTATTGTGGTAAATCATTTAAGCAAGAAGATTGTACTATTTAAAATAACATAAAAAGATGCAGGGAGGGAAAAAACATTAAACAACAACATAAAGATTTTTAACCAAGAGTGTGTAACAATAAGAACGGGGTGTTTTGAAATGAGCCGCAAAAAAAAAAAAAGGTTGGTGGAAGTTTGAGTAAACTGCCTTAAAAAATTAGCCCGAAAATTTTCATTAAGTCACACAATCATACATTTTCACCTCGAGAAGATGTTCATTGAAAACCACGTGGAAAAAAACTTTATCAAAATTAAAATTAGCTCAAAAGCCAGAAAGACTTAGTCAAAAGCTGGTAAATCATCTATATGGATCCCAGATAACACACTAGCATTGGCCCGATATCGGCGCGACGTCCGCATTTAATCAGCTATGTAATTTTGATGAATTTTTGACGGGCGTTTGCTAATTGGCAAGACGTAAACGAAAGCGTTAAAATGATATTGGCAATTTACCTTATAATGATGAATAAGCTGATTAATAACCGATCAAGAACTTTCCCGGAAAAAATACAAGTAAGCGATATACATCTATAAGATATATTCTTTAATAAGGTGTACCAATAAAGGTATACTTGATATAGACTCAATAAAATAAGAAAACAATAACAATATTATTATAATAAATAATAGTAACTATATAATACATTTAATATATGTTGTTTGTTGTATAAAGTATTTTTAATTGGTATAAAAAACTATGTAGACTAATTTTATTTTATCGTAGGGGTTGCACCACACCCCTTAATTTTTGCCCCCAAATTTTTTTTTTTTTTTTTTGGGTATACATTCTATTTACATAAAAACTGAAGCAAAAAAAGAAAAATTTTCATATCAAAATTTTTAACTTCATCACCGTTCAAAATATGATATCATGTCAGCATAAGAACTTTTGCTATGCTACTTAGTAATTTTTTTGGTTTATTCTATTTGTTGCATTTTAGTCTCTATACATAGTATATTTATTGTCTGTATATATATTTGCCTACTTTTTATTTTTAGTAATTGAAAATAAAATATAACTAATAATAAGCAACACATTGTATTATGGCAACATTTCACAACTCGCAGTAAAACTGACAACTTAACATTTGGACAAGGTTCTAAATTTCCAACTGCAATGATTCCTACAAAAAGAGATGTTGTGAAATATTGCTATTATCTTCTTAGAAATGAAGATGCTAAAGACAAAGGATCAATTTCTGCTGATGAATGTTACAGATTAGTTACCACTGAAATTGAAAATATTTGGCATAAATTCAGTTTTCCAACAATCGAAACAGAGGGAGTATTCTCGAAAGTATGAAGATTAATGGAAAAAGCATCCAACTTAAATAAAACTTCAAGACTAAGAAGAAACGCTAATTTTTATGACAAATTGAAAGCTTTTGACAACATGTTTGACATATGTTCATGCAACTGATATGATTTAGGAGTAGAAAGAGAGAAGATGCAGATGTACTTTTAAAGTCCCAATAAAAGAATGGGATGCGTTTGTTGGGCAAAAGAAACGCACAAATCAACTTGGACTACTTGATCGTACCTACACATCTTCTTTAAAAAAAACTGAAAAAATAAAAAAAAAACAGTTAAATACACATGCAAATGTTGAGAAAGACACTGATAGATAAATTACCGATGACAATTTTTATGAATCTGAGGATAATATCATATTAGATGAATCTAATAATGAATATGACAAGCTATATCATCTATATTAATCTAATGTCTTAAAAAAATGTCATCAAAATAGGTTTAATTACATGAACTAGCAATCATAGCAGATCGTTATCGTGTCAGTTGCAGAGCAACTGCTGCTATTGTCAATGCTGGTCTAAAAGACATGGGTATACTAAATGAATCAAGTATGCTTGATAGGAAAAAAGTAGAAAGAGAAAGACTTTGTGTTGGACAAAAAAAAAGTAAATGAGAGAAAATGCGAAAATTTGAAATTACAATGTATTGGTTTTGATTGAAGAAAAGACAATAAAATAACAACTGCAAGGATAATTAAAGAACATATTACAATTGTTAGAGAACCAAGGAGCAGCTATGTAGATCATCTAACACCTGATAATGGAACTTCTCGCTGCATTGCTAATGAAATTCTCCATTTAATATTTGAAACTGGATACACCAGGATGGTTCCCAATCAAATCAAACTATTTGGCAATCAATAGTGCTCAAAATTTTTGGTATTTTGCTCAACTAGTTAAAAATGCAATTATTGATGTAAAATATAAGGAGGTAATGAAGCAAGTTTTGAAGCAAAACTCATATTTCGCTAACCCAGAGAACATTTTATTGGCGATGATAAGTGATGAAAGAAAACATTTTACAACTGCAGCCATTCAAAGGATACTTAAATCCAGGTTTATTAGCGAATCCAATAGACATTTCAAACTTCCTACAACATAAAATCTTGGAGCCATAGATTACTGTGAATTAATAAATTGGGACATCGAGGAAGTTCATTCACCACCTTTACTGAATGACTATTCAAATGAAGATATTTTGAAAGCCAATGACACTCCATTAAGTATCCCAAAGTATTCTTGTCATAGTCAAAATATGGAAAGAATAGTTGGAATAGTCACAAAGGCATCAGAAAATAGATATGGCTACGAAAAACGTCACAAATGTGTAATAAACCTGTTGGAGTCCAGGAGAAAAAATCCTAAACTTGATTGGAAAGCGCAAAAATGTTTGCTTAGAAAAGGTAATATATATGAACTGAAAGCATTTTAAAGCTTATATCCTTTTTAAACATCTTGAATCCCCTATTATAATAAAATACCTAAACAGTATTTTAGTAGAACATTTTCGTTGTATATCTAAATCATTACAATTGTATAAAATAAAATAAAACAAATATAAAGTAGTTATATATAAAAGTTTCTTATACCCCCTTTTTCTTTAAAATGCTTAAAAATCAGATTTTGTGTGTGACCCGTACAAAGGCTAGCACAGACCTAAAAGTTGGTATACATCCTATACACATATATAGGAACCCCTCACAATATGCTGCTTCTTAAAAAAGAAACTTGACCCGCCATAATATATATATATATATATATATATATATATATATATATATATATATATATATATATATATATATATAAAATTTAAGTGACATCTTTAATAGTATGTGTAAAAGTATTATAATTATTAAAACATCATATACGGTATCATACTATTATTTTTTTTATGTAATATTTCGGCTCATGGTGAGAGCCATTATCAAACTAATAAAACCGTTAAAAAATTATAATAAACGTAATCAAATTATGTCATTGCAACGTCAGATATTCAAGATTTTTTTAGTTTTACAAAAAACGGTTTCCAATGGTGAGTCATCACCAAATTGCCATTGTCGCGATTTAAAATGTTTTCTTTTGGTTTTGTGCATTGTATACGTTGTATTTCAATGGCCTCACGAATTTTCTTTGTGTAGTTGTTTGAAATTATAGAAAGTGTTTTAGGTTTCTCCCAGTTTATTTTACCATTACAATGTTGCGAATATTCGACTATTCCAGATGTTTCCCAGTTGGCTTTTTTAACTGGAATAGTTGACGTTGCAATGACATAATTTGATTACGTTTATTATAATTTTTTAACGGTTTTATTAGTTTGATAATGGCTCTCATCATATGAGCCAAAATATTACATAAAAAATAAATAATAGTATGATACAGTATATGATATTTTAATAATTATAATATATATATATCAACACACACACACACACACACACACACACACACACACACACACACACACACACACACACACACACACACACACACACACACACACACACACACACACACACACATATATAAATAAAAAAATACACGTTTCGTAAATTTCTAGTAATAGATTTATTTCAATTTTGGTATTAAAAAGTAAGTCTGCGAAATAAATTTAATAGTTAAAAAAAAACATGCCTTTCAGTTTATTATAAAGATAAACTTTAACAGAAAACTCAAGTCTCAAATACGAAGTTTACCTAAATCTAAAGTTTACTTCAGCTGAAAATTTCAAAATATTGGAAATGAAAACTTTAAGACAATTTTCGCATGTTGACGCATTACTTAAGTAATGCATTGATTTGCGCACGCTTTGTATCATTACACTTGAGCATTGTAAACATTCACAGAACAGGTCATTTTATGGTGTGTTCGCAGACATCAAGCCGATTATCTTTTTCGATGGAACACAAGTTAATTTATTTTACTAGTCGGACCGACATCGGGCAGATGAAGTAAAACGATGGCGATCTAAAGCTGATATAAGATATTTCGGCAAAACATCGGGCCGACATCCATTTGTTATCTGGGTATAATATAATCGATTATATGATTTAAATATGATGATATGGACAATGATTAGTATCACAGCGATGCAAAGTATCCCTTATGGTCAGACTTGGCAAGCGCAAACTATGCTACGAAGGTTTTTTGCTGGTTAAATGATATTGTCAATTATGCACTCCTTAATACAAAACCTCCACATATTCCTCAAGCAAGACCGATTAAAAGTTTTTGGAATTGTTTGGCTGAGACTTTTCTTCAAAGGCTTTCTTTAGAATCAGACCATCTTACTGAAAAAGACTTTTTCCAAAAACCATGAGCCTGCTATAATAAAGCTACTTTGGATGAATGAGTAGATTAAGTTATAGTGTTGTCTTTCCACATCTAGATTTGAGCAATTGTATTTTGTGTTTACACATTTTGTTCACATTTGCGTTAAGTATATACACCTGATGAAAGAATAAACTAGTAACAGAAATTTTGATTTGTATGCCTAAACGTTGTAGTAAACATCATTTAATTATTAGATATGATGAATGAAAACATGCAATTTTTGATGAATTAGATGGTTATAATTGTATTATGATAACGAAATGTAAACAGTTAGTTAGTGAGGATGATAAGATTTCATGTTCAAATGAAACCATTAGCCTTATTACAATGTCTTCTAATGAATTAAGAGTTATTAATGAAACAAATATGAGTTATATATTAAATTTAGAAAAATTTCATAAGCGAACGGATGATACTGATGTATCTGTATACCTTGTATGATTGATACATGGATAAAAGTGTTGAATATGATATTAGCTACTTGAAAAATATGATACATGAAGAAGTGCGTAAAAGATTGAATAAAGTTGTTGAAGCACACTAAGCTTTGCACCGTCGATCCTTAGAATCAAGTGCGGTCTCGCACATTATAATAAAGTATTTATATTGTAATAAGATGAGGTAAACAAAATTGTAAATCTTATTATATCTGACAGGCAAAAGCGAAAAATCTTATGGATCTTTCAAATCATATGGATCTGTAAGTATTTATTTAAACTTTTGTATTAAGAAAATAAAAATCCATGTGAAAGAAAAGATGTACTCGCCTTTACAGATACAAAGACTTAAAAAATGATAACAGAAGCGTTGTGAATTGTGTTAGGGCTTAATATTAAAATGAGAAAAAATCCAAGTAGCTTTTAATAATAATATTTAATGTGGGTTTTGAGGACTGTTTGTTGGACTAGCATTTTCGATCATTTACCAAAAATAGTAAGAACTTTAATACCAGCAATTGGAGTTGGTGCTTCATCAGGTCTTGTTAGTGCTGGTACTCAAAAGCTTATTGGAAGTGGACTCATAAGAAAGTTAAAGAGGAACTCGGAAAAAGGCTCTTTAAAAAGGAGGAAGTGTTTATAAGATTGAATGCGGTGTAAAAGGTTTTTATCTTTTTCCATATGCTAAATCAGGAATAGGAAGAGAACTTGAATTTATGTTTGTTGAAGTAATAAAAACCGGACAGGGTTTACTACCAGGATCAAATAGTTCTTTTAGCACTATACTTCTGTTGGGAACTACAATGGAAATTCTTAGAACAATATTGGAAAGGTTTTTAATGGATGATAAGAGATAAACTTAATTCATCGGAAAAATCATGATTTTATCTTAGAAGTAGATTTCGTATATCAAAAATAATTGGATGAACTTCCAAATGAATATTTTTTATCACCTGAAGGAATGCGAATAAGTAATGCTGATAAGATGCTGAGGCCAATATTATTGCATTAGCATTTACTCTATGTTCTGTTCTAGCTGAGCAAGTGAAATTATTTTTTTAAGTACTTGACAAAACAAAACAAAAAAGGTGGCTGTCACTCAACATAAAGAATAAGAAAGTAAACATTCCATAGAGAGTATAATTTTTGCTCGCCTTTTTGCATCAAAAGACTATGTTTTCTGTTATTACAATGTGCTTAAGTGTTACATGTAAAAGGTCAATTTAGTTGACACTAACTATGAACTTGTTTTACGAAACCTTTTATATGTTCAAAAGATATCAGATTTTGTGCTAGACTTGGCAAATTCTTGTGTTTTAGTTCCAACTCAACAACAGTCTTTCTCAGAATTTCATTATATGTTTATGTTTTAAAAGTTATCATCTATGTTTTTGATTATGAAAAGAAAAATCGATAAGATATGTTTCTGAACAGTGGTGAACAACAGTCGCAATTTTAGCCATTTCTGAACGCATTCCTGAATCGAATAGCAATTTAAAGCATACTATAGAAAAATTGATTTCGCAAGATGTTCCTCATTTTTTTTTTTTTTTCAATTTAAAACTGGGAATGCAGTATTTTGTTTTTCTGGGCATTCTGGGAAAAAAACTTTTTTATGGTTTAAAGAAATTCCTACCTTAGAGTCAGGGACAAAACGAACCTTTTGCAGTATAGATTATTTTTGCTGTAAATAAGTAGAGAATAAATCAGTAAGATTATCTATGAAAAAGTCTATGAACTAAATCAACCCTTGAATTGACCATTTTGATCTATATCCAGATAAATTAATTGAGCATCTGTTTCTTTCACCTGAACTTCACTTGTTGAGTGACTTTGTTCACTGCTGGGTAACTTTTTGTTATTTACCTTGCAAGGGTTCAATCATTGGCTAAAGTCAATAAATGTTTTTTAGAGAGTCTACAAAGAGAGAGGATTGGAAGGAAACAGCATTAAAACAAATATGTTAAAAAAGTTGTTTTCTTAAAACTAAGATGTTAGAATCATCCGCATGTTTAATTCCGATCGCTCAGTGTTTAAAAGATGTTTATAATATAAAAAAACTGTTATACTTCTAGTAAGTTACAAACTGGCTTCAATTAAACAATAAAAAATCTATAGAAAGTGTTTCTTTTGTCACTAGATGCTGCATTAAAATTAGATAAACGAAGGATAAGGACATGGAAAGTCCACATTCTACAGTTTAATTAACAGCTGTTTGTGGAACATCATTACCGAAGATTGGGTAACTTTGCTTAATAATGCGGTGAGAGTATTTATCCAAATAAATAATCCAAAGCTTTAAATAACACTATCGAGGAGTAATTGACAAAAGGAGCATTCAGATAATGGGGAAAATTAATATCAGTTAATGAACTTGTAATTCTGTTGCGGAAAGTGCTAGAATATTTAATGACGTTATGGTTTTAATAGTTTTAACAGTTAATAGTTTTTAATAGTGAAAACCAAAGTATAAATGGAGAAAATTTGTAAAATAGAGTTTTTTGTAATGAGAGAAGGTTATTGCAATTTATTGATTTTTTTATTGCGAAAAACTACAAACTTAGAAGCAAAAGAATTTTTTAATTTTAGTTAAAACTTGTAACCTTAAAATATAATTTTGTAAGCATTTCTATCGTTTTTAAGACAAGGGAAAAAGAAAGGCGAAAACTATTATGTAACAAACTTGTTACAAACCGAAGCTATTATAAAAAAAAAAAAGCTTACTAAAAAAGAAAAAAAAGGAAGAAAAAAGAAATGCCCTCAAGGTCCCAAATGGTTAGCCTCCCTCAAGTTTGTTATATTCAAGAGGTATTGTTTGAGTGCGACATTATTGAACCTGATAGTTTCTTTGAGCAACAGTAAAGTCATAACTAACAGCATTTGTTTAAGACTTAGACATCAATTTCAGAAAACAAGAATTATATGGTGAATCTATAAGTTACTAAATTTATTTTGAAATCTTAAATTTGTAATATCGATTCAATATCTTTTTTGATAACTTTCTTTATCTATTTTTTAAAATTGGAAAAGAATTTAGTTGCATACCGTATATCGAAACCTTATTACAGCTATATGGCTGCAATGCACATCCATCAGTGTTTTCAATTGAAAAATTGAAGTCTGTTTCAAGAGAACAATCTAATTTCTCAATTTTGACAAATAAGTGCTCCTTCTTCTCTGAGTAATAAAAAGTTGACTTCGTCTTTTTATGATCTTCTTTATTTTCCACCTTTTGCCATTGGCTTTCTGTACTAAGTTTATATTCTACGCTTGTGAGCCGTTCGTTCGAGGATAAATTCAACTTGAATACACAGCCTTCTGGAATACTTCTTACAAATCTACATTAAACGTTCTTTTTATGCTTTATTAATAATTTCAAAACTGTTTTGCATAAAAAACGACATCCTGCTGCTTTTCTT
This sequence comes from Hydra viridissima, assembly GCF_058129835.1. Lineage (NCBI taxonomy): Eukaryota > Metazoa > Cnidaria > Hydrozoa > Anthoathecata > Hydridae > Hydra > Hydra viridissima. Next base: position 4,752,615 of record NW_028324315.1, on the reverse strand, counting down.
AAATTCTTAGCCTCAAAAATTATTTATAGAACATCCATACAGTTGAACGAGTTCAAAAATATAAATCTTACCGAACATTTCCTTTCTCAGGTAACATATTGCCTAAAGAAATGGAAACAGTCTAAAAACAAAATATTACTTTTACCATTGTTTTTTTTCAAAAAAATTCAATAGTAAGAGAAAAATAGGCACACAAACAATCACAAAAGCTGTCACTTAACTTTTAAAAGTGAAGTATTAACTTAAATCGTGATGATGTTCGGCAGAAATAAAAAAGAAAGAAGTGTGTAGATAGAAGGAGGAGAATGTAGTTGGATTGGCTATAGCGGAAGTAAATACAATAGATATAGCTGCTATGAAGAGTGTTTTTTAGGACTATGTACCAGTTGTACTTTGAGAAATCATAAAGAGAGCTATGTGCATTATTAAAATTGTTGCAAAGCTTACCTTAAAAAACAGTTAGAATTTTTAATAACAACTTAAAACTAGTCTCAGGACTATTTTTATTCCGCTATATTATTTATTTTTATTCCACTATATTGAAATATATAATAAGCTACATTTTTAAAGATTGCATATATCACTTGAATATAGTGAAATAAAAATTAGCTGCATTTGAACGAATTTTGAAGATGACGTTTTTGGAAAAAAAGGTTTTATAATTCATCATATTGACAATATTTACAGAATTAAATAAAATACAAAAAGAAAAGATTTAGCTATTTTGCCAACTTTTTATTAAGAGTGATACTTTCATTAATTCAGGGTGGCGCATAAGTAGCTTTGCCGTTTTAAAATTCAATTTTTGTTTTTTTATTATTAATAACATGTTTTCTCTATTTAGAATTATAAAGAAAAATCTTTGGATGTTTAACCATTAAAAAATCTACAACCGAAAAATGAGTGACAAAAATTGTTTAATTACAGAGATATTCTATGTGCCATTTCAGTATTAGGCATTCTCCTTTTCTGTCTACAATGATTAAATTGGTGAAGCGTTTTAGAGAAAAGTGTTCTTTTGCTAATAGGTCTTGACCTGGAAGAGGTTTCTCAATAAGTATGCCTTAAAATATAGAAAATATGCGACGCAGTCTTTTAGGACAATCAAACCACATCAACTCAAAGATGTTCTTAAGATCTTAGAATCTCACGGAGTTCAGTGCAGCGGATTCAAAAGAGGCATGAAAATGTATTCATAAAAAGTTCAACTAGCGCACAGAATCTAACCATTAGACTTGCATCAGTGGCAAAATAAGGCGATCAAATTTTGGGAAATAACAATCAACTTTGACGGACATGTGAATAAACAGAAGACGAGATTTTGGAGCACTGAAAATCCACGTAACGTTCATGCAAGTTAGTTATAACTACGTAAAATTAGAGTATAAACTTTGCCAGCGGTGGATGAACCTCAGATAAGATTATTGGGCATCTTTTCTTTGAGAATACTGATGAAAATGCAGTTACTGTTACTGGTGAGCGATATAGAGAAATTCTAGTAAATTTTGTTCAGCTTGAGATAGCAGGTTGATGTTCTGCAGATATTGTGAGGAAGCTGGTTCTAAGTGAAACAAGATGCTGTTTATAACAATACAACCACCCAAAAGCATTAATCAATATTTTACTCAGTAAAAACTGACGAGATATATAGAGGTGGATGGATAACTGCAGCATGGTTTATAGTGTGGAGTTTTAAAATTAAGAAAAGAAGAGTTGATAACAGATTTTTTAGGTTCTAAGAAAAAGAAATAGATCGGAGTTTTAAATTTACGAAAAGAGAGTACAAGACAAGTTTTTTTATATAATTTTAAGTGGAGAAATTTTAATTAACGATAACGATACTTAAAAGAAAAGAATTACTATTATTCATATTTAAACAAGAAATATTGCGCGTAAAGAAAAGTACACGTATTAACAAAAAAAAGTCAGAGAGCTACCTTTACACAGAACCAAGAGGCATCCCCACACACCTATGCATCTAACCGCCAATTCTACGAAACACTAAGCCCCATTCCCACTCCCCTAAATATACACATAAGAAAATGTAGAAAAGCCTTGCCTTACAATATGGTAAGGCATTGGTGGCAGCAAGATGGTGAACTACACATACGATTGGAAACACTATGCAAATTATAATTGTGATGTTTCAAAATTGAATAATTTTACGAAATAGAATTTTAATTGGATCAAAGAAACGAAAGAAATATGATTTATAGTCCTTAGGATAAGAAATCAAGTAACGCGTTTGAGAGAAACATAAAGAGAAATTTTTTTTTTGCACACCAAACGTACTATGAAAGCATCAGTTAGCATCAGTTCAGATATAGATTAAGATACTATGTTGGTGATGAGGAGTTAATGACACTCAGAGCAGTGTTAATAATAATCAGTTATCAGAATTCCGTGAATTAGATAGTGAATCAAGTAGAAAAATTATTAACTTTCTAACATTTGCTTGATAAGGTGAGAGATACGGTCATCTGATGCTGCTTAAGCTGCTATTGCTACTGCGGCGCTTTCAGATTATGAAATTGCAAAGAAACATGACAGAAAAGCTATCACAGAACTGACAGCTGCTTATTGGTATATTATCACAATAAGCAAAATAACAATACGTTCAGTAGGCCCAAAGTGATCAATTTAAAATAAGAGAACTAGCAATTAGAAAAGTTAAATTTGAAAATAACATTAAACTGTAAAGTTTTCACTTAAGAACTCGTTTTTGCTACTGCGGTGCTTTCAGATTATGGAATTTCAAAGAAACATGAGAGTAAAGCTATCATAGACCGACAGCTGCTTATTGGTATATTATCACCATAAGCAAAATTAAAAACTGGCAATTAGAAAAGATAATTTTGCAAGGCGAAGCCCTGTTTGGAATTCTACAGAAGTAAGGAAACTCAAAAAATACTTTTCCCAACTTTGAAGCTCTCGATTTTCATAATCTTATTTTGTTGGAATAAACTTCCAAGGAATTTACCACCAATGTTAAAAGGATTTAAGTGCAAAATTAGATTGAAAATGCAATACAAAGTGTCATTATCAAAGTTTAGAGAAACATGCTAAATTGGTTACAAATGTAACAGCATTTGTATTTAGAGATATGAAAAGAAATGAATGTTTTAGGGTAAAACTTTTATCTAGAAAGTATATTTCACAATTTGCTTTAAAAAATTGAAGTATGTAAGAATACGATGAATAAACTCCATTTCAAAAGTATTCAGCAAATTTTTTTAAAAACCCTTAAGTTTTTGGGCTTTGGATATAGTTAATTGGGTCAAAATGTTTTTCTTACCCGCGTTTATCTTTTGACCTTTAACCTTCTTGCGAAGGTTTAATAAATAAATTTTTTAGTTTTTAGTTTAAAAAAATGCAAATATAACCTACTCTTGTGTAAGCATCTAAAATTGACAGAGCAAAACAAAGAAGCTGAAAATGCTAACTTCACATTTGAGAATATAAAACAAAATAGGTTGATAAATGAGGCTAAAAGATAGAGCACTGTGTTTTGTAGATTTAATGATGGAATCAACTAAATTGTTTTAGCTCAGTTGTGTTTTAAAACTAAAGTTACAAATACTAAGGTGGAACCTTTTTTCCAGACGTGTGTTTGATTTACTGAACACCCTTGATATAATTAAAGTTACTATTATTCGTTTGAAACAATTCAAACTAAGATAAATACAACAGCCTATTATTGAAATAAATATAGGTGCAGTTCCTGGGGTAGGGAAGTGTGTTTACAAACTTTTAAAACCTTGTATAAAATAATTTATGAGAACCTTTTTTAAAATAACTTTCTCATAGATTTAAAAAATTTTCCCAGTTATAAATCAACATGTTAGCCTAGGTTTTTTTCAACACAAAATATATGCAAAAGAGGCTTTTTCTTAAAATATTGAATCACTTCACCAAGTTTCTTAACACTGCTTTCCCCCTTCCTTATGAATAATCTATCATCCCCCCTGAAACTACTTAGGAAAGACAAGTAGATGATGAAACATTTCATTATAGCTAAACTCTTAGCCAAAATGTGGAGCACTCATGATATAAACTTAAGGATCTGAAAAAACAAGTTGAAAAAATTCCAATATATTCGATAAAAATGAAACGTTTCCATTTTATTTTTATACAAAAGTGATGCAGCTACATTAAAAGGAAAAAAAGATAAATAAAATAAATTGAACTGATAAAACGCATTGTGACTTGATTTTTCTTATTTTGGTTATTTTCAACGAAATGGGAGTGTAAAGTCAAGGTCATCTCTCAGGTACATGTTAATATATAAAAATATATGCTAAGCCTAATTTAACTACCAGGATCTTTTCATGGTATGGATGGAATTTCGTACTTAAGGATGTAAAAAAGTTTGGGATGCCAATTAGTTCAAACGAAAATAACCTAAACTAACAATTGGTTTAACTTACTGATTCTGTCATTTGAAAAGAAATCCTAAATAATCTAATGAAATCCAATATCCCCATTATTGAAGTTAATCTTGGAATCTTTACAATTTTACTTTATTCAGCTACAACCCAAATTATTAAAATTAGGAGACTTGTAATGTTTACTTACCTATCTATCTTCATGCCTGAATTTACATTTTCACTAACTTTTTAAAGTGTTTAAATGGATAAATAAGTTTGATAGACATCTTTTTTTAGAAAAAAATATACTTTAAAATTTGAAAGCAGATATCAAAAACATACCTTGATAAGCAGTTGGAGCAAGATTAAATTCACTTTTAGCTTCCTTTATCAAATCAGAACGGTCAAAAGCAGCATGGAGAGCTTTTAAATATTCCTTTCTGTAGATTGTGTTGAAGAGAAATACAACAGTTTTTTACAGTTGTATTTTGCTTCAACACAATCTTCAGAAGCAATTTATTGCTTAGAGATATATATATAATGAAGTTAATTTTAACGCAAGTCTTTACACATTTAATTTTCAAATCTGATCTCCTAAAGATGTTGAGATTACATTAAATTTTTGTTTTTTTCCTATACCAAACATTTTAAGAAAAGATATCATTTAAAGAAAAGAAATCAAAAAGTTTTAAAACTTATTGTTTAGAAAATTGGCAGCTTTTTAGCTTAATACTTTTATTTTTTTTGGCCTGAGCAATAAGGTAATTAGGATCAAAATTTGATATTTTTCTTCAGAACATAAAGAAGAACACATGCTACTCAGGTCCATAATCCTTGAGAAATTTCTCATCAGCTGGCATTATGTTTTTGAATGACAATAACAATTTTTAACTGTTCCAACATGTTTGATATTAATGGATAGCAGTTTATAAAGTCTATTTAAAGGGACTAGAATTTTTCTTCAACACTTCAATACAGTAGAGATTGAATTAAATTTTCTGATGAGTTATTGAACATCTGGAGTTTTTGTAGCTCTCAGTGTTATCTTCAATTTCTTTATCAGATATTAAAACATTGAATTTGATTAACAATGACGCCTGGAGTCACAACTGCAACAACTTCATATGTTAAACTTTGTTCAAAAAATTTACCGTGATTAAAGCAAGTTTAGCTTGAATTGTTTGATTCCAATTCCTTATAATAATTTACAGTGTGATACTATTTTCAACTTTTTTTTGCGTACTATGGGTTGGTAATCTGTTCCCAAATTAACTCTGTTCACTGGTGAAAACTATAGAAGATTTTACAAAAATATTCCATGAAACAGATGTTCTTTCAAAAATAATAGTAGTTAACAGGAAAACCTTTGAAAAATTTCACTATTATCAAAATTGGTACCTTTACTTGCATACCTTTTGTCTTCATTAAATTTGCGTTACAAAATTAAATTTTATCCTAAAAATTTTTCTTCTTTCGCTGACAATAAGTTAAAATTAAATTGGTGATATTAAATCGCAAAATTATTCAAAATTTCATCATTAGATTGACTGACATTACTCACTATTACCTTTTTTTTACAATTATGATAATTGCATAATAAATCTTTGCAACTGTGCTAAAAAGCATTTAGGTAATCAAGGGGAAGAATTTGATTTACGCTTTGTTACCAGCTTAGTCTTTACCCTTATAAGCCAAAACGCAATATAATCCCAATCAAGTGCTAGTCAAATAGGCTTGCAGACTTTAGTTTTGCATAATACAGCCTACACAGTCCCAAATAGTGATAAAATTCCGGAAATTGTATGATCTGTGTGGAAGTTTATCAACCGTGACCATTATTGGGCACAACACTCTATTCCAAATAAATAGTTTAAGAACTCTCAAATACTCTGAGGATTAAACCGGGTTTATCAAATTTTTAAGTAATTATTAAATGGTTAGGTGATGCAATATAAAAGCTTGAAAAAATTTACTAAATACTTTATCCCCATGACAATCTGATGATGACTTTAATCTAAACTGCAGTAGGTACCTTTTACTCCTGATATTGGCAAGAATCTAAAATGTCAATTATCTCAAAAACGTCCGTATCAAAAACCACTGGTTTGATTTTAGAAGTTAATTAAATTCTTTTTTTATTCTTTTGTAATGTGAGGAGGGAAGATGAAGAAAATTGTAAAAATTATCCTTAAGTTTTCACCCGACTCAAGCATACAACATTCGAACGAAGAAAAGAATGAGTCAACCAAAATACCAGATGGATACACATGTTCAATGAGTGAGTCATATCATTAATGTTTAAAACTGTTAGAAATACGACGATATTAATTTAATTAGTTCTCGAAAGTTCTGTAACCTTTCTGAGACAAAGACTAATAAAAAGAAAACTTGTAAAAACCTGTCATATAAATAAATGATTAAGCAAAAAAGAAGAAAAGTTAAAAATAACATCTAAAGACGTATACATGGAGACTAATTCAACCTGTCATGATAAATAAATGATGAATGAGTAAGGCAGCGATAAAACAGCCAAAATCTATAAAAAGAACGAGGACGACGGAGACGAGAAGGAGAAGGTGGAGAAGAAGATTTTAAGAGAAAAAGAGTTTTGAAGATTTAATGAAAAACTTATGAAAAGAATTTATGGAAAATTTAATGAGAAATTTATGAAAAGAATTTATGGAAAATTTAATGAGAAATTTATGAAAAGAATTTATGGAAAATTTAATGAGAAATTTATGAAAAGAATTTATGGAAAATTTAACGAGAAATTTATGAGAAGAATTAAAGCAGAATTTAAAAGAGAACTTTATGAGGAAAGTTGGTAAAAAAATATTTGAGTAACTTTCAATATGCGTTATTATGAGAATTAATGTATTGTTATATATACGAGTTAATATTAGGAGAACATATATATTGATGAGAAATAATTGAGATTATTGATTAAGGAAAATAGATAAGAGAAAAAAACCAGATGTAAGTATTTTTATTTTTGTTTGCATTCTGAGTAAGGCAATACTATTATTACTAACATTTTCATTATTGCTTTATACGTTAAAAATTAATATTAAAAAGTCTGATGCTCCTATCGCGCTAATCCTCCCCATTGTCTCATCTTTAACATAAATAATAAAAAAAAATTAATAAAAATCCACCGCCCTCACAGTAAAGACCGAAGAGAATGAATCAGCTTAAAGTTACTTTCAAAAGAGAAAAATGATACCACTTAAGCACAATTAGTTGAAAGATGCTTGCGTAGGAGAACAGTTTTCGGGACCATTGGGCATTTGAATCTACCTACAACATTTTTACTTAAACTAAAGATATCCAAAATGTGGTAAAAAATACTTTCGTGCATTTAAGAAGATATTTGCATAATTTTGAAATGTTTTTGCAAATTTAAAAATGATCTTTCCTTTTTTATGTTAAGAAAGTTTATGGTGATTTTATTTTTTAATTTTCTGCTGAACAAATCGATTGATTATTTGAGAAAGTCATACGAACCAAAAATAAATTAAAAACATGTTTTTTCAAAATGGAATCTGATATTTAAGTTAAGCTAGTATATTTTTGATTTTAAACTGCTATTAAATACAAAAAAAACACAATTAATTTTTGATAGATAAACTTTGATCTTTCATTAGGGAGACAAATTATGAATACCTATCAGAAAGATACACATTTAAACTCTATTCCAGATAATATTTAAAACCTCACTAAGTTCTACGGAAAAAAAGTTAAAAGCGTTTTAGAAAAATTGCTCAGAAGTATATGTCTTCATATAAAATTTCTAATCAACTTAGCACTGTTTTTTATCTGCAAATAAAACAAAAATAAGCAAAATGGTTTAGCATAGCATTAGTAGTGCGTAAAAATTAAACAAATTATCAAATGACAGGTGAACTAAATTACTATTTTAGCTAAGTTAAATACAAAAAAAGTTAGAAAAATTTTTCATTTTGTGTGAAATAATGGCCTTTGCTTGTCACACTAAAATATTATATTTGATAGTTGGAAATAAATGTGATAAGCTGTAAAGCTCTTTGTTTTATTTTCCAACTTGCAATCATCTAGACAAACAGTAAATGCATCCGTAGAGAACGTTTTTTGGAGTACAACTTTTTTTCTATATCTTCTAGAGATACTTGAGTGCATGTTCTATAATCAGTTGGTTTTTGTAAATAGTGTATTTCAAAACATAAAGCAGTTTCAGAATTTTTTTTAGTCAGGTCACTAACTATATGTTCATCACAACCTATATGTTCAATAGTGACAATCTATATATTCAATAGTCACAATCAATATGTTCAATAGACAGGTCACAACCTATATGTCACGGTCACTAGCGCGGACAATTGCTTATTGTTTGTTGTATTATAAAAACGTTGTTAGCAGATAAGTTCGTACGTCTTTCATTATTTTTCTTCCTTGTAAAAGTATAGTAAACATTATTCTGTTAAAACGATCTCGTATTACTTACTATTTTACGAGAAGATAATAATGGCAAAAGGTTTAACTAAGTACTATATGCTAATCACAATCTATATGTTCAATTGCATCAATTTAACAGTAACTAGTGTCACTCACAATTTTTTTTAACACTTAGAAACTTTTTGAACTCTTTTGCTACATTATTTATTACAAAACTCTTTAATTTTTTTACCATTTCTAAACGGAAGTAGTTTAGTACATGTTATAACATAAAAGTTATTTTATACCTATAAACACGATATAAAAGCATACACTGAATTGTAAAGATGATTTACACAACTATATTATGAAGCAGGTCTGCAACGATATGTTAAATATGTTTGCCTAGCCAGAAAACTAGAACTTATTGTTTGATTTGTTTTCATCTTGTTTAACATTTCAAACAGTAATTGTGTTTGATTGATATTGAAGAGAATAAATTATTTATAATGTTTGTTAGAGTTTGAGTTTAGATGAAAATGTTTAATATGGTTGCAATCGAAAGCTAAATTATAATTGGCATTTACTGTAGAATAGTTCTTTTTCTATAAGAAAAAAAGCAACTTTTTTTACATACAAACCTATTTATGATAAAGGAGAAACCATAGCACGGTCTTTCAAACTCTGTTAATAAGCGACAGGTTATTGTGCACAACCGCAGTTGGATTACAAAAATGTTAGAACTTTCAAAATGGCTACGGACCTTCGTTACAGAATGAATTTTTACTTAGCGACCAATTTTTCATTACTTATCGCGTTTTTTAAAACCGTCTACGTTGATAACCAGCTTTTAGGCTGTTAGTAGTGTATCGGTAACTTAATTTTTTTAAGAAGCTAGTAAAAAGAAATGGGAATATTATTTTATGAATGAAAAGGATCTACCTAAAAAACACTTTTTCTCTGATTTGTATACAATTTTGGAAGTCTTTTTACATTTTTTTTGAGCGGTAAAATTTAAAAGATTTTCTGTTTTTAATTAAATGAATCTTTTAAGTTTTTATTACTTATAAAAAATCTTAGCACTCAGTTTTTTTCTTGTGCAAAATTTACATGTAATGATTGTCCTAAATTGACAACATTTTATTTATATCGTTTATGAAATAAAAACTGTCCTTATGTAAAAAATTTGACTAAATGTTTCTAATAATTTTAAACAAAATCTATTTCTTTAAATGCAGTTTTTTTATTGATTTATTAGCTTAATTTACTTAATATAAACACTACTTAATGCATATGGTTAAATGTGATGGTTATTCACAAGAACTATCTAAAAAGTTTTATTATTTTTACATGAAAATCCATTACAAAAATTTGAATCCTATTTACAGGGTCTATGGATACTTGGTTGGGAAAAAAAAGTATCCTATTATAGAATAAACCAAAATAATAACATTGAAATATATATTCCATGTCATGTTGTCAGATTTAGAGAATGTTCACCCATATAAAACTTGTCAAAAACGTTATGATACCATAAACAATGTTGTCAAATGAATGAAATCAACAACCTTTTATTTAAATATGAACTGAAAAACTCATTGTGATGAATGTTATTGTTGTTGGGAGGAAAAAGACAGAGTAAAGATTTAAATGTTACTAAATCACTAAAGCAAAATAAAAAGCTTTTTGGTCGCCCTGGTATTCGTAAAAAAGGTGTGGTCATTTTCCATGATTGCTACCATTAAAAAAAAGCATTGTGACAGCACAGGACTCGAAAATAGATATTGAAGAACTAAAAACTGAATTCAATCCTTTTATACAGATTTGCCAGTGTAATTTATGTGGTAAAATACCAAAATAATCAGCTACTCTAAAAAAATTTGAACAACTTATTTTGTTTTTTCTGTCTTTGGAAAATATAAAGGTCAGTCAACTCAATGAAACATTGCGTCCAAAATCTAAAGAGCTTATTTTACCTGAGGATTTGATTTCCAATATTAAAACATTCTCTTTTGAATATGTTGGCTGTTGCATGTATATGTAAAAAAACGTTTAATTCAATTAAAGAATATGATTTAGAAATTAATTATAAGTGGATTTGCCTTGATAAATGATTGTTAATAGTACAATCGTTATTATCATCAATATCCTCATTTGCATCTAATTTGGTTTCATCATCATCTTTTTGAGTATTATCAACATCATCATCTTTTTCAGTATCATCATCATCATCATCATCATCATCATCATCATCATCATCATCATCATCATCATCATCATCATCATCATCATCATCATCATCATCATCATCATCATCATCATCATCATCATCATCATCATCATCATCATCATCATCATCATCATCATCATCATCATCATCATCATCATCATCATCATCATCATCATCATTTATTTAACAACAATAGGCTTTTAACATGCATTTATTGTGAATAAAATGATTGTATAATCTAATTAAACGTAGTTATATTCTCAATAACTGTCTCTACATTGCCTAACTAGAAACCAAGATTGCTGCCAAGATTGAAACCAAGCGTAACTATGATGAGGGAAACACACACACACATAGCCTTGTCAAAACCAGTTAATGAGAAAAAAAGTTTTTTTTCTAAGTTTAATATTATTTATCTTCTCAATTGCCATTGATGGTGATGTATATTTTGATGAATTGGCAATTTGTTTGCTTAAGCAGAGGCTTAAACAAACCTAGCACGAAACTCCTTACTCTTTCAGGTTTTTTTGCAATATGCCCTTCCTTTTGCTTCACATTCATGAACAACCTCTTTGTATTGATGCAATGTTTCATCATCTGTTTGGCAACTATTCACTGATCCACTAAATATATATATATATATATATATATATATATATATATATATATATATATATATATATATATATATATATATATATATATACACTGTCCTCCAAAACATTAGCAACCAAATAAAAAAATGCTTTTTTTCTACTTTGAATACTAATTACAGCAATTTTATTTTTTTAATAACGCTTTGAATACAAAAAATGCTTAATATTACATATAAGAAAAAAGATTTGTACATAATAAGACCACTTGAAAATGAATAAGCTTGTTTTTTTGTTTTTATTGGTATTTTAACACAAAAACGTGGTCCTCCAAAACATTAGCAACTTTTTATAATTACTCACAAAAACTCACGGAAAATCAGCAGCACAAGTGTGAAAATAATGCCCAAGGGAACTGTTGTGTTGTAATTATTAGTACTTAACCAATGAGAATCAACTAATTGTTAATTTTTGTCCAGAGATGAATACGGAGTGTTGCAATTATTACAATATTAATTTAAGAACGCGTATGTATGCTGTTTTGGATTATAATGGCAGGAAACAAGTATAATTTAGCTTTTCGAGAACGTATCGTAAAAGATTACAAGAAAGCAGTCAAACAAAAGGAAATCGCAACGAAATACTCCATTAACAAGTCAATTGTATGTCGAATAATTAAACGATTTAATAAAGGTAGTCCTTTAGAAACAGAACATAAGGGCGGAAGACCACTCAAAACATGTCGTTTCACCGATCGAAAAATTATTCGTCATGTTAAAAAAAATCCTTTTGACAGCGCTAATGATACTATTAAAAAACTGAAACTTTCCGTGTCTCAAAATACAGTTTGTAGACGGTTACAACTTTCAGGACTTTTGAGCTTTAGAGCAGCAAAAAAACCTTTCATTTCTCAGAAGAATAAAAAAGCTAGAATTGAGTTTGCAAATTCTCATAGAGACTGGACTATAAATGATTGGAATAGAGTACTCTGGAGCGATGAATCAAAGTACAATTTGAAAGGTCCTGATGGAAATTTAAAGGTACGTAGACCTAAAGGTAAACGCTTAGACCCTAAATAGACAAGAGGAACAATCAAGCACGGTGGTGGAAAAAGTGCAATGGTTTGGGGTTGTTTTTCTGGTTTTAGTGGAGTTGGACCTATTTACCGAATAAATGGCATTATGGATCAGTATGTTTATCGTGATATTCTCAAAGAAAAAGTGGTTCCTCATACTGATAATAATATGCCTCATTTATGGACATTTCAACAAGACAACGACCCCAAACACACCTCTAAACTCGTTAAAGAAAGGTTTGAAACAAATCAAATTAAAGTAATGAAATGGCCAGCTCAATCACCTGATCTCAACCCAATTGAAAATTTATGGTACCAAGTTGAACTCTCTCTAAAACACAAAGGACCCTTCAAAAACGCCAATGAGCTATATAATGCTATTGAAACCACGTGGAATGAGATTACACAAGAAAAAATTAATAAACTCGTAGAGTCTATGCCGAGAAGATGTTCCTTGATCCTAAAAAGTAAAGGATATGCCATTAACTATTGATATTAACATTTTTTAGGGTAGTTTTAAAAAAGTTGCTAATGTTTTGGAGGACCACGTTTTTGCATTAAAATACCAATACAAACAAAAATTCACGTTTATTTTTTTTCAAGTTGTCTTGTTATGTTAAAATCTTTTTTCTTATATGTAACATTAACCATTTTTTTCATTTAAAGCGTAATTAAAAAAACAAAATTGCTGTAATAAGTAATCAAAGTAGAAAATGTTTTTATTTTATTTGGTTGCTAATGTTTTGGAGGACAGTGTATATTCAGTAATAAAAATTGTAACCTCTTTACTGTCTTCATCTAACTCACTTTCCTGAATTTCTTTATTATAAAGTTCTGAAATTGAATTCAGATTCACATCTGAATGAAAAGGTTTTAAATCCAGTTTCCAAAAGTCAAAGTTCTCTTTTAATAACGATCTCATTTGCAAAATTTTCTCAGAAGTAGTTACGTGGCATAATCAAACTAGAAACCTACCACGACTCATTTGACGATACTTTGAAAAATTTCGCTCTAATGGATCACTTTGGAAACGTGAGGTTAGAACATAATTATATCCTTCAAATAGAAGATCTTCAATTAGACTAGAAGTACTTTGAAATGTTATTACTAGTGCATTAGAAGTCTGAGTTCTAAGACAAAATCTTTCAGTGGAACTGTACTGTAAATTTTGCCACTCTTGAACCCAGTGAGCAAGTGCACGTAAAAATTGTAGCTTACCATCCCCCATAACAGCTGCATTTCCTATAACATTATTAGAGTATTTCATTTTTGAGTTGGATACTACCCACCATAAATTAAACAGTTTTAAAAATTTTAATGCTAAGTATTCATTTGGAAAATAATTTTGAATTTCAGCTGAAGTTGTTTCATGGGTTATATTTAATGCCAAATTGACATCTTGTTTATTGTTACCTGGATAAGAGTCTTTTCCCCTAATTTATATGGCTTTCTTAAGCTTGCTGAAAGAGTTTTGTCTTTTTCATGTACTCTATAAAGCAAAGCCCAAGAGATATCCCCTGCAGACACTTTCATATTAAAACTGTAATCAGTGAACTGAAATGGTGGGAAAATGAACTTTTTAGTACTAATCAAATTATTTCTTAAGTTTTTAAGCAAATGAACACTATCATACATCAGATAAACTTTATGATCATTATAAGTGATAAAGAAGTTTTCTTCTGGCTTATCTGATCCATAAATGCTAAGCAATTTAGAATAAACTGGGGCATTTGTTGGATGGTTGTCTGCAATCAATGCTCGAATATTAAAACCTGCAGATCTTAATGTATTTAAACTTTCCTCTATTTCATCTTTAATGAAATCTCCAGTGATATTAGTCTCTCGGATGGCTTTAATTACATCAGGTATTGATTTCTTAAGGCCAACAATCATAAAGACAATTACTGCTTTGTAGAGATTACCCTCTTTATCTTGTCCAATTAATCTACCACTGTGGTATTCACAAGATTGCTGCAGATATATTTCATCAAAAAGAATAACACAATCATTGCTTATTTTGTGCTCATTTAACAATAACATTAATGATTTTATGAAATCAATTCCACCTGATACTAACTTCTTCAATAGTGACTTTGACGGTAAAGGAAGTTGTTCCAGAAGATGCGAACAAGCCTGAGATGATTAATATCTTTGCATTAGTGCAAAACATAACACTTTTGAATAATATGGAGGTCGACCTTAAGATTTAAAAAAGATTAGTTTTGAAAGTTCATTAACTAAATAATAGGAATTTCCTTCAACAAGGTTGTGGTTATAGGAAACCAAACTATCTAAAATAAATAAACTTGTGAGTTTGCAATTGTTGATAGTTCTAAACCAATGAGGAAGTGGAAGTAGGCAAATTTTATAATGCAGTTTTACATGCAAATTGT
Organism: Hydra viridissima; assembly: GCF_058129835.1. NCBI lineage: Eukaryota > Metazoa > Cnidaria > Hydrozoa > Anthoathecata > Hydridae > Hydra > Hydra viridissima. The sequence continues at coordinate 4,737,547 of NW_028324315.1, read as the reverse complement.
TATCAACACTTATTGATTCAATAAAAAAGTGGAGTCTACAAAAAACAAACCGTAATATAAAACAAAACTTTCATATCTTTGAAAACTAAATCCATTAGGAGAGTTAGATTCATGAAGCATATCAACGTTTTTTATTTTATCCATTTCTTGAAATGAATGAATTTCATCTGGGATAGTAGAATCTCGTTTAGTTGGTGGTTTACGAAAGTTAGAGACTTAAGGCATTACAGAAGATGGAATACAAGTTTCTTCAGAATAAATAGATGGAACAGGTTTTAACTCGTGTTTTAAAGTAACTCGTTTTCCATATTTTAAATACTTTTCTTCATAATGATCCATGCAAATAACTGAATGTTTGCTTGGTTTCCAATCTTTCCTGTTTACAAATTTATGACATTTTTCTTTTAAATCAATATCTTTGGGAAAACTAAAAACAGCCATACTGGCAAAAGAGAACTAGATTCTTTTTTTTTTAAATTTATAGCCAGTTCACCAATTAACCACAGCGCATTTATTTACTACGTTTCTCACAACTAATTTGGAAACTTGATCAACACGACGTTCTTGGCGAAAAAAACTCTGAAAAACTGGCCTTCTAATTTTCGGCCAATTTATGCAACATATCCGGCCGTGTATAAAGTAGGCCATGTATATACAAATATATTTTGGAAATGTTTGAAAAACATTCTTGTATTTTAAAAATGTAATGAAGTTCTGGCATCATGTCAACATTAAAAAAAAATAAGGCTAATCACATAATTCAGTTAAAAATGTTGAAAATGGTAAAGAAAAAATTAACCACTCTGTTGAGAGCATATTTTTTATCTAATTTGAAATTGTAACTCAAGGAAGCAGCTAATTTTAAAAAATTTAATTCAGCTAATTTTAAAAAATTTAATCTTCAAAGTGGATCAGTAAAAAGTTGCCAAACACCTGAAAACATTGCATCAATATGTCCTTGATCCTAAAATAGCTCACAAATGTTTGTTGTAATAAAAAACAATAAAGAGACCATTTATGAATACCAAGCAAAAGCAAACAAGGATTATGAAATAAACCTGTTAGAGTAACGCGCCTTGAAATGAGTTAAGGGTCCCTTAGTGGTTCAGGGTATTCAAAGGGGGAATTTTCTGAAAAAATTTTTTTTATTAAATCTTTAAAATTACATGTCTTTTTAGCAGAAAATTAGCATATTTTTGATGATTTTTAAAATTAGGATGTGTTTATGGCAGATCCTAATAAGGGGTGGTTTAGGACTAAAATCGGGCTAGTCTAAAATTGGCTTCAATTTTCTCGAATTTTAAAACTCGTAAAAAAACGATTTAACAGAGCAATTTTGGAAGAAGCTGCGTATATTGACATAGTTTGCGGAGAAGAGTTTTTTATTAAAAGAGAAAATGTAGAATTGAAACGTGTTCTCTGTGAGAAAGCTACATGGTTAGATAATAGCTTCAAAGAGTTTTGTCCATTTATATAGCTTCTAAATATTAATAGAGATTAATCATGATGATCATTCTTTATTAAAACTATTCTTAATGAATTGTAAAATATAATAAAGTGATAATCCTATAATAGCAACAAAATATTTGTTCTATAAATTAAAAATGGTTTCAAAAACTGAAAGGTGAAAACTTTGTAATCAACTTGATATTTTTGTTTCAAGATTAAAAGGTGATACAATAGAATAAATAGGTTGCTAATAATCTTGATAATATAAAAATATCAAGCAACTGATAACATAAACTTATTCATACATAAATTTATGTTATCAGTTGCAAAATTTCATTCTTAAAGTAAATATCATTTAATAATATGATTTTTAATTAATTCTAGTCTAATTGCATAAGAACATCTCTTAATTTATCTGATGTAATTAAAAGTTACTTTTCTGCTGTTTATTGTGATGAGATGATTTATTTGTTCTTATATGAAAGTGTTTTGTTGCTATGTTTTTTTTTTTAAAGGTTTTCAGTTTTCAACGACCCATATCATCTATCCAGCCAATTGTAAGTTTTTGAAAATTGGGATCTAGTTATATATATTAGAGACACAAAAGTTTGATTGAGTTTTTTAATTTTTTAATGATTTCTTATAGGTTTCAAGCATTTCACAGTCAGATATACAGTGAAATGTATGTTGTAAACTATTTATTGTTCATGTATAGGTTTTTCTTAATCTTTACTGCATTTATAGTCATACAATTTACATCTTGGTATAAAGGCCACCGTGAAAACGAAGATCCTCGACAAAAAAAGCAAAAGACTTAGAAATAGCTTTTATAAATAAAGATATCATGTAATGATGATTTATATGACTGTTATTATATAAACTGTGTTAAACTATTGAATATTACTAGTTTAAAAAAACAACCACGCTTTACTACTCATACAGGATGAGAAGTAAAGCGTGGTTTTTTTTTGGTCGCTTTAGGGTCGCCCGTAAGGGACCCTGAAACTTGGCGCGGACATTTTTATAAGGGTCCCTTAAGGTGTTACCCTTAAGGGACCCTGAAGTATTTTTAAGGCGGGAAGGAGTGAGAAGTGAAGTAAATAAAATTAAAAAAAAACACCTGAAAAACTAAACAATTCTTGCTATTCGTTTGCCTAAGCAGAGCCAAAGCAAACGAATAGCAATCAAACCCAATTCAGAGTGTAAAAAAAATGTATGTATGTATGTATGTATGTATGTATGTATGTATGTATGTATGTATGTATGTATGTATGTATGTATGTATGTATGTATGTATGTATGTATGTATGTATGTATGTATGTATGTATGTATGTATGTATGTATGTATGTATGTATGTATGTATG